>NC_044355.1:314166-628333 GCF_007364275.1 Archocentrus centrarchus | reverse complement strand
TGCCGACAGTGTTTGTTTTCGTTGCAGCCCCACTTTGTACTTTTCGTTTTTAAAAATGTGAAAGGGACCTCCAGGTTCTGAGGGGAGCGCTTGGTTTGTGATATCCCACATGCCAGCAGAGAGGAGAGGCAAAAAGGGAAAGTAGAAGGGGTTAGTTTGGTTTTGTTGCAGCGGCTCTGGGCTGCACAAATGAGAAATGATGCTTTGCATATGAAGGAGACTCCAGGTCATGGAGTACTGAGGGAGGGCTTGGATTCTGATGCACCACTGCTAGCTAGTTGGAGCAGGTGAAGCAGGGCACTGCAGGAGGGGTTGGTTTGATTTCGTTTTAGGATTGTCTCTAGTGTAGGTAAAGCTTAAAGCTTGTGCATGCAGGTGATGACGGCAGCACTTAATCATTGTTCAGGTGAGGGGTGAGATTCTATAGCTGGGATAGGCTCCAGCACCCCTGTGGCCCAGAATCAAATAAGCAAGAGAAGATGGATGGATGGATGGATGGATGGATGAGGTTCCAGGTGGTGTTTCTGCAGCCCCAGCTTGTACTTTGTTAGTGATGTCCCACATGCAGGCTGAGACGAAGCTGGCCCTCAGTGGGACTTTGGGATGGCTGTGGCTCAGGAGGTAGAGCAGGTCATCTACTGATCGGAAGAGCGGTGGTTCAATTCCTGCTCCAGTCTGCATGCTAAAGTATCCTTGGGCAAGATACTGAACTCAAAGTTGCTCAAAGTTGCTCTCCGATGTAACTGTCAGAGTGTGAGTGTGTGTGAATGTTAGATTAAAAAGCACTTCACTGCATGAATGGGTAAATGCAAACGCGTTGTGTAAAGCACTTTGAGTGCTCAGCTAGAGTAGAAAAGCGCTTTATAAGAATGAGTCCATTTACCTTGTTGCAACATCACTGCATGCTTCTGAAACAGGAAGTGATGCGTCTGCATGCAAAGGAAACTCAGGGTTGGTTCAATTTAGATTCAGCTCTGCCTCTTGTGAAGGTCAAGTTCAAGCTTGTGCTGGGGGGGCAGGAGTGTTTGGTTTCAGAATCATCACACACCAGATTAAGTGGAGGTGAAAACCAGGCAACAGAAGAAGTGGGGTTGGTTTGATTTTACTGCACCTACATTTTGTGGGTTTTTTTGAATGAACAGGAGATGCCACATGCAGCTTTGAGGTATTCAGGGGAGCACTTGATTTGTGATTTCCCACGTGCCAGCTGAGAACTTAAGCCAGAGAAGGAAGAGAGTTCCGGCTGGTGGAAAGAAGCGCTTGGTTTCCACATGGAGTTGGTTTGATTTAGTTGTAGCTCCACTTGTGCTGAGTTTATTTGTGCAGGAGCAGCACAGTGTGAGGATGACGATGAAGATTTGGACTGCAGAACTGTGCATTACAGCGCTCCGATTGTGTTCTTCGTTTTTCTTTTGTTTTGGTTTTATTCATTTAAATGGAACGGTTGCAGCTGTAACAACAGAAATTTCTCTCTGGGATAATAAAGTATTTCTGATTTCTGAAAGTCTCCTGGAGCTGCTCCTGAGGTTCAGGGAGCGCTTGGTTTATTGTCCATCTTATGGCTGAAGAAAGCAATGGGGGGGGGTCAGTGCAGTTGGTTCAGAGGACAGATAAAGGAGCGCTTGGTTTGTGCTGTGACGGAGAGCTGATGGGAGATGATTGCATGTTTGTGGGTGTGTTTAGTTTGGACTGTGGGGTGAAGCTCTTCTTTTCTGGCCTGTGAGTGAGGAAACTGATCCGGGGTTTTGTTTTTGTCCTTTAGTAAACTGGGTGGATGTTAACACACACACGCAGCCCACCCCAGGGGTGAAGGGGTGTTGGGTTAATGCTGCACCGAAGGCCTGGAGTGTGTGTGTGTGTGTGTAAAGTTGTGATGCAGTTGTTAACCTGTGGGTGTTTGCTCCCAGGGCCACTGCAGGCTCAGCTGTCAGCTGCAGCTGTGGGGCCACAGGAGCGCTTGGATTGAAACTCCCTGCAGCCTGTGAGAGGGGTGGAGTTTGGTTAGCGATTAGTCTCAGAACACACGGATGTGGAACACATGATGTTCTCTCCGGTGTGGGAAGCACTTTTTTTTTAAAAGGGGGCGTTTGGTTTGTGATACAGTGCAGCAGTTTTCCAAACAGCTGGAAGCTCAGCATCTGTAGGCTTGGTTTTAAACATGGCGCAGAGCGGTGGGAAGGAGTGAGCCAGACTGAGGGGATGTTGGTTGTGTTGTAGCAGGATTAATCTGACTGCTTTTGGAGAGTTGCTGCAGGAAGTGCAAAAATAATCTGGCTTCATTGTCACAACAAGTCGCAGATTACTCACCGACGCCGCTCCGATCAGCCGACTGCTTGAGGCGTTCGAAGCACGTGTTGTTACAGGGAAGTTACAGAGTGCCCTCTGGTGGACAAACTATGCAACAAACCCGACAGGGTTAAAGGCCGTTACAAACGCTGATGAGTATCTGATCGAGACTGAGTTCAGTCTGATGGTGAATGAAGAAAAATAAGGGTCAGTGAATCAAAGTGAGTGTTTGCTGATTTCAGAAATATTTCTGAAACTATTTAGCGTCACAGAGTTACTCTGTTAGTTCAGTTTATTATTTTATAGTCAATACTTCCCAAACTGCACAGTCTCTGGCATAAAACATCCATAAAGATGATTATTTATTCCTGATTGCAGTTACTGATTGTCACCAGATCAGACCCGCGATCCTCTGCTGACAGCAGCCGCCTATAAGCTAACTGTGTACCAGCTAATGTGAGTGTCCCAAAAATCACACTTTCCTCTGTTAAACAGTCTAATTTCATTCTCACATCGTATCAGAGTTTATTTGCTCAGTGTCGCTGACGACGCTTCAGCCGCCTTGAATAAAAGCTCAGTTAGCTGTTGCTAACAGCAGCTAGCTGCACAAGCACAGCAGCCTTACTGGAAGTCCTGGAAATCCCGAACAGCTCAGCTCAGCATCGCTGTCATTAGACGGCAGTGAGCCGCTCGCACTCATCGACCCGTCTCCACTCCTTTCATAAAGTTTTACAGAGTAAATAGTTGTGGATGCTCCACAGCGCCATCATGAGGTAAACACTGACCGACAGCCTGCACATTACAGCAGCCTGAGCGTTTGAGGCGGAGTTTCATAAACACAGTGTTTGACGGCTCTCAGCAGACAAACTGAGCTGCTCAGTCTCCTTTAATCTCTGGTGTGACCCGTACAGCAGACGCTGTAAAGGGAACACAGACCGTAACCCTGTAAAGCACCAACCAGGAAGTCACTGCTGGAAAATTCATATTTTTAGCTGTTTCTAAGAAAAAGTGGAGCTATCATCATGGCCTCTGTGTCGGTTCCACAAAAACTTTAATGTTGGCTGGAGAACGATGTCGGAGGATGTTCAGCTGCATCCTGTTCATGCGGGACCGTCAAGCTTCACACACCTGCAGGTGATCACCTGAACTTGCCACACTTTGACGGTCGATGCTTCTGTCGCTGTTCAGAAATGTTAGTGTTAAATAACTAATATGGAATTATTCCTGGAAACCCTGCAGCTTCTTTCCTTCCTGTTTTTCCTTCTGTGAGTGTTTGCAGACAGCGTGACCTCAGCTCTGCTCACACCTCGGCCGGCTCAAATTACAGGGAGTCATCCTTTAAATGTGTCACTTTGATTTGAACTGAGGGGAAGTGTCTCAGTGTGCGTGTGTGTGTGTGTTTTGTGTGTGTGTGTGTGTTGCTCTGCAGCTCAAACCTGCAGATTTTGTGTTTTGATGCCAAAAACTTGATTAAACCTGAACTTCAGAGGAATCAGACGTGGCTGTGACTCATCCATCTTCCTGATGTGACTTACACACACACACACACACACACACACACACACACATGCAATCCTGTGTTTCTGCTGCAGAGTAGAGATTGATTCACACACTGATGGCAGTTAACCAACGTGTGTGTGTGTGTGTGTGTGTGTGTGTGTGTGTGTGTGTGTGTGTGTGTGTGTGTGTGTGTGTGTGTGTTGTAGCACTCAGGGTAAATTAGTCCAGTCAGTGGAGCTGCAGACAGAGGGTGCGTTTGATTTATTCATTCCTCTGACACCGCAGCAGTGATGTCACTTTCACAACCGTGGGGTCAAAGGTCAGCAGCACCTTTTTAATTGAGTCTTCTGATTGGCTGACTGTGTTTCTGTCTGTGGCAGCCATGTTGGGTTAAAGGTCCATTTCACTGTTTTTATTTTAATGTTTCATGTTAAGAAATTTTTTTGAAGTTTTATTTTTAAGGCTTTCATTTTATTTTGGGGCTACTGCAGCTTTATGTGTGTGTGTGTGTGTGTGTGTGTGTGTGTGTGTGTGTGTCTGTGTGTGATCAAAAACAGAGTAGCTGGAGCTCTGAGTGTGTTGATATCATTTTTAAAAGATGTCATATTTGACATTAAGAGTTACCATTGACCTCTCTCTCTCTTCAAGACATCTTTCGTCTGATTGGCTGCCCCTAGCAAACAGATAAACAGTGCCTGAGATGACCGTACTATTACAGACTGTGATAAACTTCTAAGCTTCTGGCTCAGGATTACTGAACATACACAGAGTTCATGAGAAGCTTTGAGCGTGTTTAGAGTGAGCAGGTCCACCTTAAACTAAATGGGACGTGTCCTGTCTTCAGTGGATGGTTCTGAGACGTGTTCAGCTTCAAAATAAAATGGGTTGACAGATTAAAACCTTCCTGTGGTTTCACGGGAAGGCTGCTGTCGGTGAGGAAACCTGTTGGGCTCTGACTTCCTGTTTTTCAGGATCCTCTCCTCCTGCTTCCTTTCATCATTTATTCCTTCCTACATCTTTATTTCCTTTCCTTATTTCCTTCCACTCCTCCTCTCCTCTGGCTTAAGTGTGGTAAAAGAGAGATGTTTGACAGTTTGATCAATACGAGGGAAACCGAGAGAGTGTGTGTGTGTGTGTGTGTGTGTGTGAGAGAAGCCTTCCTCTGTTTCTAATCTGTAGATCAAACTGATCCATTTCACATAAACATCCCAAATTTAAAGGCTCTGATGAAACAGGCTCATTTCTATGACGACTGACCACAGGAAGCTTCATCATCATCATCATCAGTGTGCATGTTGAGGACAGGTGTGCTGGAGTGAGCTGCAGGTCCTTTCGGGCGGCTCTCTGACGTGTTTTGTGTGATGTTTCCTCGGGTTAGACGTGTTGTGAATGAGTCGCGGTCTCCGGAGCTTTGATCCAGAATTTTTGGGTTTTGTGCCGAGTTTGTCTCCCTTTTCTGTTGTTGCTCGCTTCCTGTTTTATTTTGGTGGAGGTTCTGCTCTGTGTCTTACGTCTGGGTTAACTTCCCCTTTAGTTTAGAGCATGTTAGTTGTTCCCAGCCATGTGTCCTCCTGTTTCCACCCTCTTGTTGTCCTGAAGTGCATTTATTGTCTCAGTTCCCCTCATGTTGTGTTGTTCCAGTCCAGTGTGTTATTTCTCTTTAATTTGTGTTTTTGACTTCTGCCCACTTTGTTTATTTAGTTTGTTTTTATTTTGGAGGGGGCTTGATGGTCGTATTCTGTTTCCGAGTCCTAACCCTGCCTGCCACACAGCGGCGCTGACAGGTGGGGATGTGATGGTGCCGTGGCAGCGGTTAAACCTGCCTCTCCACAGACGGCTGGGAGAGACACCAGCCCGCTGCGGGAACTAGATCAGCCCCTGAGAACATGGATGGATGGAAGTTCTTAATCTGCCCAAATAAATCTGCGTTTGTCCTCTAATGATGATGTAACACGATTTCTTTATCATTTAAAATGAAAATTCAAACAAGTTTTAAAAGTGGTACAAAAACAGTGACATCATCAAACATGGCTGATCCAAACGGGATTAAAGGTCTCATCAGTCTATGAAAGATGATTCTTGTATTGATGTTTAAGCTCTGAATCTCATAGAGGTCTCGCTGCTGCTTGTTTTCATGCTGATTAATAATCTCTGAGCAGGAACACTGTGATGGATGTTCCTGTTGGAAAACCAGGATACCCCCATGAAGGGGTAAAAGAAAGACTGCTTTGTGTGTGTGTGTGTGTGTGTGTGTGTGTGTGTCAATAATAAAGATTTCACACCTATAATTGAACAATTGAAGTGGAGCCTCATCGTCTCCATGGAAACACCCCCAGTCCTCTACAGGCCCCGTGTTGCATAGTGATGCTCTCTCTGCTCCAATGGAGGCTTTTATTTTGAAGGACTGGAAATCTTAAAGGATGTAATTCTTTGTTATTATTTAAAATCTCAGATGTAAGACTTCCTGTGTTTTCTGAGTGGATGCAGGCAGGAGTGTGGTGTCGTCAGTGCAGCTTCACTGTCCACCTACAGTCTTCATCTTCATGGAGCTTTGCATGATTCACAGTTCAAAATAATCCTCCCCGATCTTATTCTGGACATTTATGCTGCCCCACTCTCCACCCTCTGTCTCTTTAAGGCACCCCTCCCTAAAAACCCACTTTACTTTAATTAGCCAGCTTCAGGAAGTCTGCAGAGGCCCAGCGTCACCTACACCTGTTCAGCTGCTTGGTAACACAAATAATCAGCCAATCATACGGCAGAAACTCAGTCAACACAACCTGCTGAAGCTCAAATCGAGCATCAGAATGAGGATGAAAGGTGATTTAGATGACTCTGAACATTTGTTCTGCTGGGATTTTCCCTCAGAGTCCGAAAACGAGAAAATATCCGGTGAGCTGAAGTCCTCCGGGAAGAAATGCTGGTTGATGTCAGAGGTCAGAGGAGGATGGGCAGACTGCTTTGAGCTGTAGGAAGGCAGCAGTAACTCAAATAACCAATCGTTACAACTGAGCTGTGCAGAAGAGCATCTCTTAGTGGCTGCAGCAACAGAAGAGCACACTGTCAGCTAAGGATAGGAAACTGAGGCTATAAATTACTCAGACTCACCAAAACGGTAAGAAGCTCGAATGAGTCTCGATTTCTGCTGCAACATTTGGGGAGTAGAGTCAGATCCTTCCTGGTTCAGGCTGCTGGTGCTGTGACTGGGGGGGATTTTCTTTGGGCCCCTCAGTACCAGCTAACTGTTTGAACACCACAGGCCACTGACCATGTCCATCCCTCTATGACCTCAGTGTACCATCTCCTGCTCCCAGCAGGATAACGTTCCATGTCTCAAAGCTCAGATCATCTCAAACTGGTTTCTTGAACATGACAATGAGTTCACTGAACTCAAACAGGCTCCACATTCACAGATCTCAGTCACACCTTTGGGATGTAGTGGAACGGGAGAGTCTCATCATGGATGCAGCTGACACATCTGCAGCAGCTGTGTGATGCTGTCAACATGGACCAACATCTCTGAGGAACGTTTCCAGCACCGTGTTTAAGGATTCAGGAAGATCTGAAGGAAGGCAAAAAGGTAAGGTGTTCCTAATAAAGTGACGACTGAGCGTATCTGACAGGAAATATGGAAAAAGCGGAATAGGGCCACTTAAGGAAATGAAGGAAGTCTGATACTGGACCAAACATGAAGCTCAGGACTCCTAGGAATAAACCCCAGAAGAAGTTTGAGGTTTGAAAACCAGCGCTCGCTCTCTGTTGCGGATTGCTCAGCTTGCCTGCTGCCCTCTGAAGCGTCCAGCTCCTCTCACAGGAGCTCGGTGTTAGAGGAAAAGATCAGATTTAATTTAGTCCTTTAGGTTCCTCCACTGCAGCAGGCACACGCTGGATAGGTCATGGACTTTTACTGTGAAAGGCACAGGAAGAAGCCCTTTATGCAAATCAAACAAATCAACAGATTTGAAATGTTTTGAAAAAAATGTCAGAGTCATAAAACATTTACCGCTGTAAACATGAACTCCTCGTGATGATCGTGTGCCTCACTGCAGCCGCCACACTGCTGCAGACAGTGATGTCATCTTTACTTAACCACGAAAATAAGACTGTTGATATAAAAATATCTTTGCTAGAGCATTTTAGCCAAGAACACACACAGAGACCACAAAGGTCCGGCCGTCCTCTTCCTCTGTGGAACCTGGATTCAGACTAACCAGGATTAGCCGTGAGCTGAGATTATTACCGATGGGGTGAAATTACTCACATGCTGGACTAAATCCACCATAAACTGTTAAACCCTCAGGTTTAAAGTGTGCAGCACTTTGGTTTCTCAGCAAACACATGCAGAGATGTGCTGCAGATATTTCTGCTCCACAGAGGATCATATTTTAATGTGTTAGTCGTGGCAGTGAAGAACCATATCAATAAAGTTTATTGTTATCACCCACCATAAATGGTGCCTTATTGTTTCATCGTTAGTTATGGAGTATAATGGGACAGTAATGCGTTAAACAGAGAAGCGCTCGGATCATATGAACACTGATGCGATGAGTTCATGCGGCGCACACACCATCTCACGTTTGTGTGTTTCCTGGAGGGTCCAAGATGTTGTGAAAGGAGCTGATGAATATTTGATGTGAGCTCCAGCAGGTCAGGTTGCACTCGGAGAGGCTGAGAGGAACCGTCCTTACCTTCGTGCTACACGAGGAGCAGAGCTCGCCTCATTCATGTGTGGAGAGAAGATTTAAAAGTCATCTTTAATTAACCACAAGAAATCAGACACATGATCTGCTGATTCTGCATTTAAATGTGCCATCATCCGAGGTCGTGAGTGTGTAACAGAGCTGATTCACAAAGATCCTGTTAGGAGGAAGCAGAAATGTGAGCTTTTCTGTCACTGATCTCAGAGTGTTTTCATAGACTGTATATTAAAGATGGATGTAGCCACTGTGACATCACCCAGTGGTTTCTGGGATCATTTTTGAGCCTCCACCTTTGCTTTATGGCCACCATTGTGTTAGGTTTTGAAGCCTAAAGTGACCTTATCAGGACAGCAGAGTAGAGTGCTAAATTATCAGCTAATGATAGCTGTCTTGGTTAGCAAGCTACCTCCACAGACTGTGTGGGAACATCACACAAGTGCTCGGTAACATCCAATTAAAATCCCAGAGTTTCTCTCACCTTAACTGGAGCTCCACCTTCTTGGACGGTCTGTTAGCCCAATGAAGCCACAGCAGCCATATTATTGGTCAGATAATTACATTAAAAAGGCTCCAACAGCACAAACACGGTCCAGTTCAGGGACTCCAGTTAGCTGAGGGGAAGCCTAGCTGGCAGCTGCAGCCGCCTGTCAGTCAGGTTGATACTTGTGCCCACAGTGTTTGTACCCTTTCTTCTTCATGGAGTCTCTGGTAGCCTCTGGAACATGCCTGCTTCTCAAGCACTCTACCGCCACCAATGGGTCAAAGTCAGAGGTGCGTGTAAGCACTACTGAACCCAGTGTTGTAGTTTAGAAGCTGAGCATAGCTGTGACATCCATTTGTGCCATATTGGTGTTTGTGTTTTTTCCAGTTCCCATGAAACTGGCACAGATGATCTTCACAGCAGGCCTCTTAACAGCGAGCAGATGGAGTTTAGAGTTTGGAAACATTTGTCTTTTACAGCTTTTTGAAAATGCCAAACATTAAATAAGTTCATATCTCAGTGTTTGTATGTACTGGCTCCTCAGCACCACTGACAGCTACTGACTGCTGAAGGATACCAGATATCTTTGCTAAAGTCTCCATGACCAGGATCCAAAGAGATCCCTGCAAACACCCATACGTTTATCTGCAGGGAGCCGACAGGATCACACTCACAGACACACACACATACACTCACAGACACAGACACATACACACACACACACATACACTCACAGACACATACACACACACACACACATACACACACACAGACACACACACACACACACACTCACACAGACACACACACTCACACAGACACACACACACACACTCACACAGACACTCACACAGACACACACACACACACACAGACACACACACATACACTCACAGACACAGACACATACACACACACACACTCACACAGACACACACACAGACACACACACAGACACACACACTCACACAGACACACACACACAGACACACACACAGACACACACACACACACACACAGACACACACAGACACACACACAGACACACACACTCACACAGACACACACACACACACACAGACACACACACACACACACACACATACACACACACAGACACACACACTCACACAGACACACACACAGACACACACACTCACACAGACACACACACACACACAGACACACACACTCACACAGACACACACACACACACTCACACAGACACTCACACACACTCACACAGACACACACACACACACACACATACAGACACACACACACACTCACACAGACACACACACACACACAGACACACACACTCACACAGACACACACACGTTTGATTATTTTTCTCGTCAGCAGAAAGACTTCATGCATGTTGCTGCTGCTGCAGGACTTCAGTTCGCCTGTTACATCATAAACACTTTAAACTGAACACACGCAGTAACTTTTTTTCAAAATGTGACGGTTTTTTTTTTTCATCTGCATTTTTGGAAACAGCTTATTTACTCTGTGAGACAAACAGAGAAATCCAGGACTGCCAGCAGAAACATGGACCATGCAGTCAGCTTATCTCCAACAATCTTCAGCCCTAAAACACTCAGGAACAGGAAGTAGCTGAACGTGTGTCTCAGATATTAACCAGTCAAAGAATCCAAAGATAGATTTCAGCTCGTGACTTCTGGGCCGAGTCCGTCCCACACTTCATTCTGCAGTCTGAGCCAACTGTGCCAGAAGAAAGCCAGATTATTCTCCAGCGTGCTCTCTGGGTGCTGTGGACGGCACCGCTGTTACACATTTAACTTTCATTCAGTGACTGATGTAAATGCATGTGTGCAATAATAAAACCAAGATGACTGTAAAACGCTTTGCATGATGAGCATGTTTGCTTCTAGGTTCTTTGCATTAATAAGATTCAACTTTTACTTTTTAGAGTACAAAACGCAGTACTTTCATCATAAAAACTGTGGTTCTTAGTAAAAGATCAGTGTGGCTGGCACTGAGAAACACACACTCTCTTTGTGTAGTAACAACGCACATGAGAGTCTGCTCAGAGGCAGTGAGCTGACACTGTGTGTGTGTGTGTGTACGTGTGTGTGCGTGCGGGAGGACAACATGTGACCCATTCCCTGCAGCATGTGATGCTCTGTGTGTGTGACCTCTGACCTCTTGTTCTAGTTTTCTTCTTCCTGTTGCAGCGCAGATTCCGATGACATGGTTCACCTTCATGTCATCTGTCGTTCAGAAATGAAGCATTAGCTGGTTGCAGCTCCATAGCTGTGATGATGATGATGATGACGGGTCAGACGAGGGGCAGTGATGTCACTTGTGGAGACTTCCAGGTGCAGAATGAGTCTCATCTCTGTGTGTTAGTCTCACTGCTGCCTGTCTGTGTGCGTGCATATTATCTTGGATTGTGTGGCAGTTTAAAGGAAACTTTATTGATCCTCTGGGAACCGGAAAAGGCGTCCAAACACGAGCAAACTCCAAAGAGCTGAGCTCCAAAACAAAGCTGCAAATGGTCCTTCGGGCTCTGCAGTCCTCAGAAACAAAGTCTGAGGTGTTCAGTTAGCATGTAGAGACCTCGCCACCGTGCAGATAAAGACATAATTCCCCCACACATGCAAAGAGGGAACGTGGAGAACATGACCGTGATGTTTTGATTTCTCCTGGCTGCAGTGCTCAGGCTGAATGTTGGTGTTGCATCAGCAGAGTTTCATTATCAGAAATGTGCTCATTTTGTTCTTATCTCCATCAAAGCTTTGTTAAAAACTCATTTTGGACACTCGTCTGTGAGTCTGATGGAACAAGAAGCTGCTCAGCAGCATCTTCCCAGACATCTCAGGCCCTAAACTGAACTGAGCTCATGTACGGTGACCCAGAGACAACACCGGCTGAAATCACCCCTAAACTTCCAGCAGTTGTTACTTAGACTGTAACATATCTGCTATCTTGGAGATGTATTTGTATTTCTTAGCTTTGTTAAATGTGCGTTTACCTTCTCAGGACCTGCAGGTGAGTGGTTTTGTGTTTCCACGCCTTTGACTCCGGTGCAGAAGCTTTGGGATTTAACTGTTACTCATGATCATCCTGCAGCTCGCTGCCCGTCAAGGTCCATAACAGCCGGCTGTTCCATAAAAGTACGACGCGTCTGTCATTCTGTTCAGATGCAGGAATTTCCAACATGTACTGATTAGAAAGCATGTTTGTATTTTAGTTTGACACTGGCTGTTATAGTAATGACTCATTTAGGGGTCAAAGGTGCATTCGTGCTGGTTTAAATATGTGTAACGAACTAAAATGTGCAGTGTCTGCAGGGAAGAGCAGTAAACAGGATCTGGAGTCCCATTAAAGCCGTCCACAGAGAGAAATCTGGAAGGTAACTAAAGACAGACGAGCAGAATATTCAAACGTGGAGAGGAAACAGAAACGAGCAGAAGGCACAAAGTGAAGAGGAGGACGAAGAGGAGGAGGAGGAGGAGGAGGTGACGGGGGGTCTCTGTACTGAATCAGATCAGCTTCCTCACACAGAGCGAACCATCTGTCAGCAACACTGAGAGTGTGTGTGTCTGTGATACTGTGTGTGTGTGTGTTTGTGATACTGTGTGTGTGTGATACTGTGTGTTTGTGATGCTGTGTGTGTGTGTGTGTGTGTGTGTCTGTGATACTGTCTGTGTGTGTGTTTGTGATGCTGTGTGTGTGTGTTTGTGATACTGTGTGTGTGTGTTTGTGATGCTGTGTGTTTGTGATACTGTGTGTTTGTGATACTGTGTGTTTGTGATACTGTGTGTTTGTGATGCTGTGTGTGTGTGTGTGTGTGTCTGTGATACTGTGTGTGTGTGTGTGTTTGTGATGCTGTGTGTGTGTGTGTGTGTGTCTGTGATACTGTGTGTGTGTGTGTGTTTGTGATACTGTGTGTTTGTGATGCTGTGTGTTTGTGATACTGTGTGTGTGTGTTTGTGATACTGTGTGTTTGTGATGCTGTGTGTGTGTGTGTGTGTGTGTGTGTGTGTGTGTGTGTGTGTGTGTGTGTGTGTGTGTTTGTGATACTGTGTGTTTGTGATGCTGTGTGTTTGTGATACTGTGTGTTTGTGATACTGTGTGTTTGTGATGCTGTGTGTGTGTGTGTGTGTGTCTGTGATACTGTGTGTGTGTGTGTTTGTGATACTGTGTGTTTGTGATACTGTGTGTGTGTGTGTGTGTGTTTGTGATACTGTGTGTTTGTGATGCTGTGTGTGTGTGTGTGTGTGTGTGTGTGTGTGTGTGTGTGTGTGTGTGTGTGTTTGTGATACTGTGTGTGTGTGTGTGTGTGTGTGTGTGTGTGTGTGTGTGTGTGTGTGTGTGTGTGTGTGTGTGTGTGTGTGTATCAGGGGCCAAGCTGCTAAGAACAAACAGGTGTATTTTCAAACTGTGGGTTTTATTATACCCCAAAAAGACAAAAAGTAATATAAATACAAACTCATGAAAGTAACGATTCTGAGAAATCAATGAGTGAAAGAGGTCAACTAAACAAAACTTTACAAAAAATATGCTTAACAAAATAACAGAACTCAACTAACTGACCTGCCCAAATGAGACATATATAGTAATGGAATAAACCATTTTAAATGACACAGGGGGAATCAGAGTCTAACTATATTTGAAAAACACAAAAAGACCCCCCCCCCCACCACCACCTCCATGTGGTCACAACAGATGGTTAAGTCCACTTGACTGGCCTCCACACTCAAACCAGCTCCACCCTCCACCACCTCTCTTGCTCAAACAAGGAAGACCTGGAGCAGCAGGCAGCTAACAGTCTTTCAAGTGTGTGGTTGCAGACAACCATCACAGTGTGTGTGCGTGTGTCCCTTTCAGTAGATGTGTAAGGCCCCGTTTACGACGCCGTTTCAAAATGAAAACAGTGTCATTTTGATGCGTTTTGCTCGTCCGTTTACACGACAACAGAGTGAAAACGATGTGTTTGGGAAACGGGGTCCAGAGTGGAGCGTTTCAGAAACACACCGGCTTGCGTTGTCGTGTAAAAGCTTGAAACTGGGGTGATTTGAAAACAGGTGACTCGCACATGTGCACTATGGTTGCAACGGCCACAGTTTTCCGCGCAACTGTACTCGCGGATTCACAAGTGCTTCTTGTGCTTTTCTTGTGTTGTTGCCGTTTTGTAATTCAGCGCTGTGTGCAGCAGCGATCCAACCTCATCGTCAGTCCACACAAAACCTCTCACATTGGCCGTTTTGTAAGTAATGAACAATTTGCTGTGCTTCCTACTGTGTCACTCCACACATGCGGGTCTTTCATAAACAAGCTTTGCAAAGAGAAAACCAACGCCAACTTCGCGTGTCACCGTGTAAACGCAGATCGTTTCTGAAACGCATCAAAACGACACCGTGTAAACGGGGCCTAAGTCTGCAGTAGTGATGGCAAAGTGAGGCTTTCTGAAGCTCTGAACCTTTTTGAAGCATTGTGCCAAAAATTGGTTCGCTACTCGAAGGTTCATTCAGTACTCTTGGGTGACATCTGCTGGCTACAATGGTGGCTGCACAGCCAAATGAAGCCCTGTAGATGTGACACCTTTCATGTATAATAACACTTCTTAACATGTGTTGGGACAATTCCTCAAATGACCTGCAATCCAACTGTGTTTTATGTGTTTGTTATTTGTATCACATATTTAAAAATTATCTTCCTCAGTAATTCCATCTATGAAATGATTAATGACTTTCACACGGAACAGAAGACGCTGGTGTGACCAGGAAGTAAGAAAGGGAGAAAGAAAAGCACCTCTTGAATGATGTGGCACTATGAGTATTATATTTGAATAAACACTCAGTAGGTGTGTTGTGATCACTGCGTCTTTGGCCAGCGACACTGTCCGAGCTATCCTGTTTGCTTTTCCATACACTGGCCGCTAATCGCACATTTGGAACCAATTTAAAGGTAGATGGGTAGTTTTATGTTTTAAATTAAATCTGACTTAGTGTCATCATGTTTTATGATCATAAAGTAGTTTATTAATACCCGGAATGCTCCGACATTATGTGTTTGCTATTTTATTTTATTCTATTGAATTTTAGTTTTTAGTTTAGTTATTTGTTCTTACTCATCCTTTTCATTTTTTCTCTGTATTGAGCTGCTGTAATGCACAAATTTCCCCGTCGTGGGATTATTAAAGTTTTATCTTATCTCTTATCTTCCTTTGCCTGGTGGCTGAGAGATCGGAGAGATTAACTGGCTGTAACCTCATATTTTGGGGGCTATTGATTTGATTTAAGCATCAACAGTTTTCTTTTTCCATGCTTGTCCTACCTGCACAAGTTTCCAATATAACTGGAAACAAATGGATGGATGGACACGCTGAAATTATTTTTACCTTATTTGGTGGCACCAAATCAAAATCTTCCCACACTTAGGAAAAATTAGATGGCTCTATTATTGAAAGTTCACACAAACCAGCCATTACTGATGCACAGCAGGTTTGGTACAAGATGTGAAACTGCGTTTCTGTCTCCTGAAATAATCTGAGTATCGCACCAAAGTTTCAAAGTTCAACCTGTGAAATCAAACCAGTCAGCTGATTCAGTCTGAATGAAGCAGTGAAGTGGTTCGAACATCATCAGTGACCTTAACTGAAGCACGCTCCGGCCCACTGCTTCACAAGACTTCACCTATCGAGTTCGAAGCCTCAGTATGGCAGGCCGTTTTAACATAAAATCCGTTTGTCTGACTATCCGTAATTACATTTCAGATATCTAAAACTGCATTTTGACTATCCAGAATGGTAATTTAAGATATCCGCAATTACATTCTGACTAGTAAGAATAATAATTCAAGATATCTTCAATTACATTTTGACGAGTCAAAATTCCTTTCACCAAATGACGTCACCAGATTCGTCATTTGACGGGTCACACATCCGTAATTACAATTTAAGATATCTCAAACATAATTATGACTAGTTAAAATTACGTTTTAGATATCTGAATTTAATGATTGCGTGAAGGCCCCCTTGTGCTGTACTGAGCTGTCCAAACAATTGCCTGTGTAGAATTTCAGGTGGCTGCGATGGTGCTGGCCGTTATGGACAAAATTGTAACAAAATATAACAATACAGAAAGAGCTCCTCAGTATGGGATATGCGGAGAGCGCGAGAATCGTGTACTTAAAGACTACATAAGAAATCTGCACAGAATCTCTGATTTTATGGCTTTTTCAACAAACTGTCTTATAAACATTCCACCAAAATGCTCCGTAATTCAAGATATCTGTAATTCATTTGGAGATATCTTAAAAGGCATTTTGACTAGTCCAAATTACAGTTCTAGATATCTCTCATTTAGTTTTGCCGAGTCATTATTTGCTTTCAAGATATCTAGAATTTAATTTGCACTAGTCAAAACTATTTATCGCCTATCTAAAAATACATTTAAGATATCTTTAATTAGAATTATGACTAGTCAGAATTTAATTGTAGATATATCTACAATTAAATTCTGATATTACATTTCAGATATATCTGAAATGTGAGTTTCAGATAGTCAGTAATTCATTGAAGATATCTTGAATTGAAGCCACCATACAAATGAATGGTAAATCTGCCGTCTCTGGAGCTTGAAAAAGGCGACTGGACTTCTTTTTGTTTCTTGAAGAAGTTTCACCTCTCATCCGAAAGGCTTCTTCAGTTCTCAACCAAATGGTGGAGAGACCCAGGTATTTAAACCCCTGTGGGCGTAGTCCCCTGGAGGTGGTTAGGACCCTCTATTGATCATGTGCGTGAACACACGTGCCCAGGTGTGAAGGGGGCGTGGGTCATATTTAATCAGTGGTTTCAGTTGAAACCAATTTAGGACTCCGCTCCATTGTTTCCTGTGGCCTATTGAGGTCACTGGAACAAAGGTGTGAATGGGGGTTGAGACATCTGGGAAGGGAGCTCAGGACAGCACTGTAAGCGGGGGAAAGTTGGTGACGTAATCCACCTCCTCTGTTCAATGATGGTTGTTCACAGTGGACATAGATGGCTTCTTTCACTCCTCTTTCAAACCATCTGTTTTCCCTGTCCAAAATGTGAACATTGGCATCCTCAAAAGAGTGCCCTTTTTCCTTCAGATGCAGATGTACTGCTGAATCTTGTCCTGTCGAGGTGGCTCTTCTATGTTGTGCCATTCGTTTGTGAAGAGGCTGTTTGGTTTCACCAATGTAGAGGTCCGAGCACTCTTCACTGCACTGAACAGCATACACTACATCGCTGATCTTGTGTTTGGCGGGTTTGTCCTTGGGATGAACCAGTTTTTGTCTTAGGGTGTGACTTGGTTTGAAGTATACTGAGATGTCATGCTTGGAGAAAATTCTTCTGAGTTTCTCTGACAAGCCTGACACATATGGGATGACAATGTCGTTCCTCTTGTCCTTCCCATTCTCTGTAGTTTGTGTTTGGCCTTCATTCCTGTGCATCTTAGCTGATTTGATGAAGGCCCAGTTGGGGTAACCGCATGTTTTGAGGGCTTTCTTAATGTGTGTGTGTTCCTTATGCTTCCCTTCTGCCTTAGAGGGAACACTTTCCGCACGGTGTTGTAGGGTCCTGATCACCCCAAGTTTGTGTTCCAGAGGGTGGTGGGAGTCAAAGAGGAGATACTGGTCTGTGTGTGTGGGCTTCCGGTAAACTTCAATGTTGAGGCTTCCATCTTCCTCGATAAGCACCGCACAGTCCAGGAATGGTAACTTGTTATCTCTGGTGTCCTCCCTGGTAAAACGTATGTATTTATCCACTGAGTTAATGTGACGAGTGAAGGCTTCTACTTCTTGGGTTTTGATTTTGACCCAGGTGTCATCTACATATCTGTACCAGTGGCTAGGTGCCTTCCCTTTGAAAGAACCAAGAGCTTTACTTTCCACTTCCTCCATGTAAAGGTTGGCTACAATGGGAGACACTGGGGAGCCCATGGCACATCCATGCTTCTGTCTGTAGAATCCATCATTGTATTTAAAATATGTTGTGGTAAGGCAGAGATCTAAAAGTGCACAAATCTGATCTGGGGTGAAGCTGGTTCTGTTCAGTAAGGAATCGTCTTCCTGTAGTCGTCTTCTGACGGTCTCCACTGCCTCAGTTGTAGGTATGCAAGTGAAAAGTGAAACCACATCAAAGGACACCATGGTTTCATCTGGATCCAGTACAAGATTCTGGACCTTGTTAGTAAAATCTGTAGAGTTTTCAATGTGGTGGGGTGTGATGCCAACAAGCGGTGATAAGATGGTGGCGAGGTGTTTGGAAATGTTGTAGGTGACTGAGTTTATACTGCTGATAATGGGTCGAAGTGGGACTCCTTCTTTGTGGATCTTTGGGAGTCCATAAATGCATGGAGTGGCTTCTCCAGGGTACAGGCGGTAGGACAAGATTCAGCAGTACATCTGCATCTGAAGGAAAATGGGCACTCTTTTGAGGATGCCAATGTCCACATTTTGGACAGGGAAAACAGATGGTTTGAAAGAGGAGTGAAAGAAGCCATCTATGTCCACTGTGAACAACCATCATTGAACAGAGGAGGTGGATTACGTCACCAACTTTCCCCCGCTTACAGTGCTGTCCTGAGCTCCCTTCCCAGACGTCTCAACCCCCATTCACACCTTTGTTCCAGTGACCTCAATAGGCCACAGGAAACAATGGAGCGGAGTCCTAAATTGGTTTCAACTGAAACCACTGATTAAATATGACCCACGCCCCCTTCACACCTGGGCACATGTGTTCAAGCACATGATCAATAGAGGGTCATAACCACCTCCAGGGGACTACGCCCACAGGGGTTTAAATACCTGGGTCTCTCCACCATTTGGTTGAGAACTGAAGAAGCCTTTCGGATGAGAGGTGAAACGTCTTCAAGAAACAAAAAGAAGTCCAGTCGCCTTTTTCAAGCTCCAGAGACTACTATGACCTGGATAACTGAGAATCTACACAGACATAAATCTGCCGTCATTTCGACTAGTCAGAATGTAATTAGAGATATCTCAAGTTACTAATACGTCTAGTCATAAATCAATTTCAGATATCTGGAATGTAAGTGAGGTGAATCGGATTTTGTTAAAACGACCTGCCATAGCCTCAGTGTCAGAGGCAGCATCACTGGTCTGCAGCTTTACTGATATTCAGATATGTGGGGACACATTACAGGTGAAGCTAACTCACAGACGTGACCATGACGTAATCAGGTGATTATCAGAGGCAGCACCACAGCTGACATGTCTCAGCCTGTAGGTAACGTCCTGAGCCGAATGCCTTTGGGAGGACCGTCTTTGGAAAAGCTGTAAATCAGCTGAGCAGATCCGCGGAGAGACGAGCCCGGAGAATCAGTTCTGACCTGTGTTTGCGTGTGTTTGTCTTTTTAACGCGCTGGAGTTCTTGATTTCGTTTATTTCATTTTTAATTTCGGTAGCCGGCCTCTCCCGGGAACGTTCCCCACTGTTCCAGATTTTCTCCATGTGTGGATAACGGCTCTCACCGGGGTTCTCTGGTCCCAAAGCCTCAGAAATGACTCTGTGACCCTTTCAGACCGATACATATCAGAGAGTTCCTCAGCTGCTTCTTTAGATCGCAGCATGATGAGTGTGGCAGTGACACTGACACAAACGCACACACAGTCTCGTGGTTATTTACTAACCGGCGGTCACGTGCTCGGTGCCCGGGAGTGTTCAGGTCTAAACACACTAACCGTGTGCTGAAAGCAGCTCGTCAGCAGTTTCGGTCACACTGGATCCATTCAGTTCAGAGCCCCACAAACATCACAGTGTGCTTCAGTGGGCGCGAGTATCCTAGTTAGGAGGCTCTGGGGACACGAGGGTTACAGACCAGGGGTGTCAAACGCAAACACGGTCCCGGCCAAACAGGATTAACATTTATTGAACATCTAAGACTGAAAATATTTTAATCAGCACTATGAATCTGAACGGCTAGAAAACAGCAACATTTTCCTCAAAAATGAGAATATTTCAAGCTGATGAAAATTTGCAGTTTTTTCAGGTAAAAACTGTGATGTGAATTTCTACACTTCAGTTGGGAAAACTGCAGTGTGTGCAGTTTCTCAGCAAAAAGCTGCAGACACAGCGGTGGAGACGTGTCTGATTTATTTATTTATTTTTTGGCAACATGGAAAGTTGCATAAATCCCCTTTTTCCATCTGCGTCTCTCACAGCTGCAACTTGACTTGAAAAGCTTTCACTGCGTCATACATGTGCGCGCTCACGCGGTCCGTCCCTGAAGCTGCAGGTTTAACGCATTAAGATGCTTCGTTATGTCGCAGAGAAAAGGCGACTCACAGACACCTTTCAGAGCCCTGCTGAGGCTTTTCCTTTCCTTTCTATGAACTGACTGATTTCCTCAGGTAGCTCATCACACCTGTGTGATCAGGCACGTCACCAAATTCAGAAGCTATTTGAAGCTATTGAAACTGCCGGTGATTTAAACCTTTGCCTCTTATAAAGTTCACTGTCTGTGATACGGTGATTATGACCGTTGTGTCTTCAGGACTTTGCTGCAGCGTTTCCTGCTGTGTGACTCAGTGATGCTCTGTCAGCTCACCTGTGCAGGTCTCCCTCTGCATCCGTCCCAACGATCCGCTCTTTTCCCGGCACATCGCAGGCGAGGAAAAGAGAGACACTGTTTACCTGCCTGACCACCTGTTTAAGCTAGTCTGACCCCCAAAAATGGCCAAATGAAAAGTAGAAAACGGATTTTCCAGATGTCACTGTAAAAAGTGCTGACCGCTGTTTTTATCCACTGATCAATGTGTCATTGGCAACACAGGAAACGGGTTAGCGTACAGGTCTTGGCCTGCGCGGCATCTGTTACAGTGCATTGTGGGATTTGTAGTATAAGTGGTGGGAGCTCTATTACCCGCAGGCCATTAACAATAGCCATATAAAATCATCTCGGATCTGGCCCGCGTGCCTTGAGTCTGACACGTGGTGCATGCACTAACATGCATGACGCTGTGACTGCAGCACAGATCCATAGAGTCACTGGATGAATGACTACAAACATGACTGAAATGTAGGAAAAGCTATAAACCCTCAGCAAGTATATATGTATTTTCTTTTTGATTACAGTTCAGTTATATCAGGTATTTTCAGCCCTGTGATTCAGAGAAAGAAAAAATGTCACTCCGCAGGTGAAATAACCACCTGCAGCATAAAGTGAGCAGCTACTCTCAGTCTCAGGAGGTGGATCAGCTGATTTGTCTGCTTTAATTATTTCATCAGTTTTCAAGTCAAAGAAATCCTGAATGCGAGAAGATTTTCTGCTTTTTAATTTATTTACATCAGAAAGACCGACATCTCACTGAGCTCAGTTCCTCTGGTCTCAGTTTCCTTCTGTTTATGTCACAGCAAACTGAAAATCTTTGACTGGTTTTTGGATAAAATGAGTAGAAATGTTATTTGTATAAAATCACTGGACAGATTAAGTGTGTGAAAGAAGGTGAGGAAATTCAGCTTGTGAGCACAAATAAAAAACAGAGCTGAAGTGTGGAGCAGTGAAACCTGATCATACCTTCATCCACAGCGAGGATGAGGTGTTGTGGTTAATTGGTTGGTATTCGAGTTTCCCTCCAGATGTGGCCCCTCGCTCTCTAAATGCCCTCTTTGTGTCAGAGGCTGTTCGAGTCTTTTTCCACAAATGCTCTCATTCACAAGCTGCTACCTGACTCTGGTCTGGGAGGTGGAGGAAGGGGTGATGGCGTCTGGGCCTCAGGATCCCGTATTCAGACCGGGTCCAGACTCAGTGAGATTAAAGCTCTCGTAGTCTCTGTCCTACCCTCTGCCCTGTCTGCTCTCCTGCATATTCTGAGCAACAGTTACGGTATTTTCCCATCATCCCGGCCCCACGTAGACCCAAACTGAGCCTTCATTGTTCAGTTTTCCACCTGGGCAGCTTCACAGATACACAAACAAACAGGTATATATAAATATATAAATATATATTAGGGGTGGGACTCGATTAAAAAAATTAATCGAATTAATTACAAGCTTTGTAATTAATTAATCGAAATTAATCGCATTTTAATCGCATTTCAATATTTGACATGATAAATATTAATTTAAGTTTAGTTGATGAATGAATCAATATACATAAGCTTAAACTTCAAAATTTTGTTCATTTTCCCACCAGTCTACTACACAGACCAATGAAGGGTGGAAGTGCTCCTGTGATAAGCAAACTCCTGAAATTAAAGTTAAGCATCATAACTGGATAGTTTTATTCAACATTAATGTCTCACTTGTTATAGTTGGAAATTAATCATTCTCTCAGCTGTATTCCTTGATGTTGAAATGTGTTCTGCTTGTTTTAACAGCTTATTTTGAATTAAAGACTTAAAATTAAACCACAAAAAGGAGAAAAAGTTCGTTCTCCATTTAACAGCTGCTTTACACAGCTGTGCTTCACACTCACGGTTGCTAGGCGACAGGAGCTACGCAGAGGTGATGCTGATATGAAGGCTAGCTGCTCACTTCCGGCCTTTGTGGTGTTCGTGGGCTGCGAAAGACGTGGGCCGGGTCCTTCGCAGGATGCGGCCCCTAATTTGGACATTGTGCGTCGATATAATCTGTATGCCGGGAACTCGTGCACTGAGAAACGTTCCACGGTGCAAAGTGCGATTAAAATGCGTTAAAATTTTTAACGCGTTAATTTCCCCGTAATTAATTAATCGAAATTAACGCATTAAAGTCCCACCCCTAATATATATATATATATATATATATATATATATATATATATAATATACACACAGTGTGTGCATATCAGTATAATGACAACAAAGCTGATGCCAGGTTACACACACACTTATTAAAACTGGCTGACTAACTTGTTGATTAACTAACTATCGTTGCTTTTCGCTGCTACTGTAAAAAGTTGTTAGTTATTGATTTGTGTTGTTACAGGATTTATTGTTGGTCTCCAGTAACACTGCAAAGACTATTTTTTGACCAGGATTTGTCCTTCAATGTACATATTAAACAAATATGTAGGATCACTTTTGTGCAATATTTCTAAAATTAGAAACATCCTTTCTCAGAGTGATGCTGAAAAGCTAATTCATACATTTATTATTTCTAGGCTGGACTGTTGTAATTTGTTACTATCAGCTCAATAATAGTTCCACTGGCTATAACCAGCAGCTAACAGCGGTAGAAACATCTGCTAGCAGGTTCCTTTCCTATCTCACAGGCCGCACTCAGTTCATCCAGCTTAAGTCTTTCAAATCCCACCCCTCTCCTGTAACTTCAGGTGTGCCTCAAGGCTCTGTCCTGGGGCCCCTCCTTTTCATCACTTACCTCCTTCCCCTTGGCAATATTTTCCATAAATTCAACATCCATTTCCATTGTTTCGCGGATGACACCCAGCTCTATTTATCCACCAAGCTTAACTCTTCCCTCCTCCAGTGTTGCCAGATCACACGATAGAAACAAGCAACCAGCTCTATGAAAACGAGCCCAAAATAAGCTCAACTGGCAACCCACAACATTGTGTAAAACTGAGGCCGCTTTTAAACAGTACAGCTCCAATGCAGTATAGCTCATTTCTTTGTTTTGTCTCATTGTGTTTTGGAGCAGTGAAACCCATGTTTCTTAGCCTCATAGAAGAGAAGGATGCTCAGTCTTTGTGTGCTTCTCTGTATTAGCACGTTGCATTAAATCAGCACGGTGAGCGCATATTTCACACTTGCAAAATCTGCAGAATGCCTTTGATACATCTCTCATCAGGACCGCAGCTGCTTTCTGAGGTGTTTGCAGACACAGTTTTAGCCCCCCCATAACACACACACACACACCCTCTCAAGGTTTACTGTGTTCATGCCTGCAGATCTCACCTATTCATGGACTTATAAAATACAAGATTTCTATTACAGGCTTTTATTTTCTATCATTCACAAACAAAAAAAAATGTTTGTGTGTATAAGGGGGGGGGGGGGGGGGGGGGGGGTGACAGGAGGAGGGGAGGTGAAGGAGCACAGGGGTGCCTAATCAGCTTTGTGCCTCTGTTATTGATCATATCATATCCACAGCTGTTAAATACAGAAAATGCAACTAGATAAATAATTTTGCTGCATCTTTGGTGACCCCCCCTCTTGTGAGGCACCCTATGCACTTTTTGAGCCACTGTCTCCCATCTGAGCTCGGATCCATTCTTTAAGTGCGCTCTCTTTCTCCCACTCTTTATTATATTTTTTCTATATTTTCCCACTTACTGGAGCTCATTCTTATCCTGCCTCCTCACTCTGGGCTGTTATGAGTGTTTGTTTGGGTGTGCGCCCGGTCAACATGGGTGGGAACGATAAACAGGAAACGGGGGCTTGGAAAGGACAAACTACCTACTACTGTCTTTTGCTTTATTGTGGGGCGCTGAGAGTTTCACTTGGAAAGAAAATCAAGCCCAAATAAGCAACTCGACGTTCAAAAACAAGCCCAAAAAAGCCGCAACACACGAGATTTGCAAGCGACTTTAGAAAAAAACAAGCCCAAAGTCGCTTATAATAAGCGGACTTGCCCTCCTCCCTCACCACCTGCTTATCTGAAATCAAATCCTGGTTTACCTCAAACTTCCTTAAATTAAACAGCGACATAACTGAGTTCCTCCTCATCAGAACAAAATCCACCTTATCCAAAGTCGGCAGTTTCTCCCTCATCATCGACAGCTCCTCAGTTTTCCCCTCCCCTCAGGTTAAGAGTCTGGGCGTCATCCTTGACACCACTCTATCCTTTCACTCCCCTATTAATAATATTACCCGGTCTGCATATTTCCACCTACAAAACCATAAATCACCTCCGCCCCTCCCTCTCCCCACATACCACCTCCATCCTTGTTCATAGTCTCGTTACCTCTCGTATTGATTACTTTAATTCCCTTCTAATTGGCCTCCCTCACAAATCCCTCCAGAAGGTTTAAATAGTTCAAAATTCAGATGCTCGCATTATCACCAGAACCCCCTCATTTCACCACATCACCCAGTCCTACAGCAGCTCCACTGGCTTCCAGTTAAATTCAGAATTCAGTTCAAAATCCTCCTGTTCACATTCAAGGCCATCCACAACCTCGCCCCATCCTTATCTAGCTGAATGTCTTCCCATCACCTCCTCCTCCTCCCGCACCCTCCGCTCTTCCTCCTCTATCCACCTTACTGTGCCCCCTGCCCCCCTCAGCACCATGGGGAACAGAGCTTGCTCCCCAGCTGTGGAACTCTCTCCCACCAGACATTTGCAATATTGACTCTCTTCATATCTTCAAATCACGACTCAAAACTTACAGTGGTCTGCAAAAGTTTGGGCCCCCCTGATAATGGTCATGATTTTCATTTATAAATCATTGGTCAATTTTGTTTAAATAATTATTGCACACTTTCTGTAAATCCTCTAATCTTCATTTCACTTCTCAAATATCACTGTGTTCATCTGCTATAGGATATATTGAAATTGCTGATTCGAACAACCAATGATTTATAAAGGAAAATCATGACCATTATCAGGGGGGCCCAAACTTTTGAATACCACTGTACCTGTTCTAAAATGGCATACTCGCTTTAGTTCTTTTGGTCATTTTAGTTTCTTGTTTGTGCTTTTTGTGGTTTGTCTTGTTTTCACCCCTGTGAAGTGTCCTTGGGTGTCATGAAAGGCACTAATAAATAAAATGTATTATTATTATTATTAACAGCAGTATAACAGCAGTGCTTACTGACAGAAAAGTTCAGGATATCCTCAACAGCTCACCTCGGTGTCACTGTGATCATCAGAGTCTTTTGCTGGGTGTGCTACAGTCACACCAGGGAAAACAGTGGATACAGGCCAAAATTATTGCAACTTTGTGCCATAAACTCACAAACATGTTGCCTTTGAGATGGTTGTTTTGAAGACAAGGGACCAAAGTGGCTTTGGTACATCAAGATGGTGATAAAACGGCAATATGGCAGGGTCAGTTTGTGACTGAATGGACGGCAATTTAACTGCAAAGTGATATCAGCACTCAGCAACCTTGCATAATAAAGGAGGATAACGGTAACACAGCCACATAAGTCAAGTCCTTGTTGCAAAGAGACGCATTGCAGACAAATGGAGGTGATTGGTACAGACTGACACCAGATTAATTGCTTCATGGTGGAAATTTCTGTGTTTATAAATTAGATTGAAGTTATTATCAAACTGTTGCCAGTCTGTCTGAGAGTGATTGCAGTTTTTTGGAGACAGTTACCAGTTAACCTGTGCAGTCGAATCATGATTGAAATTTGTTGCCCAGAGGTTGAGGGTGTTGCAGCAATCAACTGGACCTCTGGATGTCCAGTTGGTTGCTGCAACTACTTGCAGTTGATAGTAGAAGAAGAAGAAGAAGAAGAAAGAAGAAGAAACATCCTTTATTATCCCACTGAGGGGAAATTTGGGTGTAACAGCAGCCGCAGTTATTATAAATATAAATATAATAATTTACACTAATGAGAATATATATATATATATATATATATATATATATATATATATATATATATATATATATATATATATATATATATATATATATATATAAAATCAACAAACAAGATTAACCTTAATAATACTAATAATAACACTATATACAATGTACATGATGTGCCTGTGTGTTGAGCCTTAACAGGCCGGACTATTTACAGTATATTATATATTATCCTACATTGTGTAGGCTATTGTGGTTTTTGTTGGGAGCAGTGATGGTTATAAAGTCTTACAGCTGCTGGGAGGAAGGGTCGACGATAAGGCTCCTCTGTGCATTTAGGATGCAGCAGTCTGTCACTGAAGGAGCTCTCCAGCTCAGCAACAGCTTCCTGCATGGGATGGGAGACCTTGTCCATCAGTGATGTTATTTTGGTCAGAGTCCTTCTGTCTCCCACCACCTGCACTGAGTCGAGAGGACATCCTAGGACAGAGCTGGCTTTTCTGATGAGCTTGTCTATCCTCTTCCTCTCAGCTGTAGATAAGCTGCTGCTCCAACATACTGCTGCATGGAAAATGGCTGATGCCACCACAGAGTCATAGAAGGTCTTCAGGAGCACCCCCTGCACTCCAAAAGACCTCAGCCTTCTCAGCAGGTAGAGTCTGCTCTGACCCTTCCTGTAGAGCGCATCAGTGTTATGAGTCCAGTCCAGTTTATTGTTCAGGTGAACACCCAGGTACTTATAAGAGTCCACTATCTCAATGTCCACTCCCTGGATGTTCACCAGTGTCCGTGTGGTGGGTCTGCGCCTGCGGAAATCCACCACCAGCTCCTTGGTTTTAGCGGCGTTGATCAGGAGGTGGTTCCGCTGGCACCAGTCCACAAAGTAGTAGAATGCAATTTAATGCAATTTAAAAAAAAAAAAAAAAAAAAAGCAATGAAATTGCTGGGCAACCATCAATATTTCCTAGCTACAGGGACATTTTTGCTTTAATTCAATTCAGTTCAATTTTATTTTTATAGCACCAAATCACAACAAACAATTGCCTCAAGGTGGTTAAGTGTGACTGAGGTATTACACTCTGCTGATGATGCAGTAAATGAGACGCATCACATCCTTTTTAGAAAATCCACCCCGTGTCCTTCACATTAGAGCCAATTATGGGAGTTCATTCAGATGCTGACAATAATCGAGATATTTAATACAGAACAAAGTGCTGCATAATGCAAATTTGCACAATGCATGAAAATGATTACGATGAAATTGTTGAATTTATACGAAGAGAAAATTTTACAGGAATTAAAGTCATAAACCTAATTAAAATGGGGGTGGGGGGGGTTCAAAAACTTTTAGGGTTAGCTCATCAAACCAGTTCATTTTCCACAGTATGTCAAATGAAGGTGCTGTTCCCACAGTGTGTTTCTCTGGTACGCTGATTTGGGAAATAAAGCCGCTAATCATAACATAACTCCCTTATTACACTCACATTAAGTTCAGTTAAATCAGATTAGATCCAGGGGTGGGGCTGCGAGCCAACGTTACTGCTGGCATTGAGCTGCTTTCTGATCTGATGATTCACTCTGACAGACCAAACACGCTCACCGATAATCGGCCAGTCATCAGGCATCCAGCTGAAGCCAGTGTCCTCAAAGAGCTCATGAGGTTACATCAGTGGCCTGTTATTTATCCTTTTAACTCACACAGCCCAGTCTGAATCTGTTCACTTGTTCTGGACACACATCTGCAGGTTAGGGCTCTGCACACTCTTTTAAAGCCCAGGATCGCTGCTGAAGATTCAGAAAGCTCTGGGAAAGGAAAAACAAAGCATCACTGCAGTCTTTTCATAGGACACCTGAATCTTCCTGAGATTCCTCAGGTGTCTCCTTTAATAACTTTCTGAAGGGATTGTGAAGTTTTTCTGAGGGACCTTAAGGCAATGTCCAAGGAATGGTGCCATCTTAAAACTGAGGAAAGTAGAAAAAAAAAAAAGCCTATAATAACTGTACAGGGATAGTCAGGGATAGACTGCTCCCCAGAAATCCCAGCAAGAACTAATCAAACCTAAAAGGATGCCACCCTGAAATATATCTTTAAATAAACTGTCATGGCTGCTTGTGTGACAGGCAGAATTTGGACCCAAGCACAGGACTCCAGAGACAAACATGACTTTGGAGGTTTTAATGAGGTTTTTCCCAAAACAAAAAACTCCAGGGAGCAGAACAGGAACACTTGTTCCTGACTAAACTAACAAAACATGGAGCAGAAACACACATACGACCAAGAGGGGAGCTACTGACAGCAACACAACAAAGGACACAGGAAAACACAGACAATATGTACACACGAGGTAACGAGAAGAGAGTGGAAACATCCGGGGAGAACACTGATGAGACAAGGGAAATTACACACAACACGCACAGAACAGAAGACTGTCAAAATAAAACAGAAAGTGACCAAACGTAACATACATACAGACCTGACACAACACAGAAGGAGGGAGGAATACTGAGGACCCAGGACCATGACTTTGTCAGACACTGAAACAGCCTTTCACCTCCTTTGAGGGTCTGAGAACCTTTTTAAATATCACTGGTGAGAATGTGGCCTCTTAAAGGATTGATCATACCCTCTGAGGGTCCTTAACGGACGAGCTGACCCACTGAAACCACTGAAGCATTAAAATTTCCCCCAAGAACTGTAAAAACTGAAGCAAATGAAAGAATTAAACTTTAAGAGCTTCTCAAGAAAAAGGAGCTCTGGGTTCCACTTCAAGAGTTCTGTAATCTTCTTTAAGGTTATCTGGACTTGTTTGATTAATAAGAGCTTCCTGAGGGCACGGCCCCCCTAAGAGGACACAACTGTCAGGAGTTCATTCAGCTTACCTTTAAATTAACCTCAGAGATGATCAGAGCCTTTCATAGCACACCTGGAGCCTTCTAAACAACATCTTTGACCTCCTGTAAAAGTCCTGGACAAGACTCAACCTGTATTCAGACTTTTAAAACTGTCTGAGACTCCTTAATGGATTGTACTAAAGAATTTCCAAAATCCCTCCAGGAACTGCTACTTGAAGGTCCCTCATAAAACCTAAGGACACCTTGATACCATGTCTCTGAGAGGTGATGAGAACCTTTTGTAGGACACCTGGATTCTTCCTCAAACACCTCTAGGTCGCTGAGACCCCCAAGGCCCTGGTGAAACATTTATTTACTTGACCCAGAAAACTACAGGAATGAATTCCTGAGCATCTTATCCAGAACAACCTTCAGTACTCTGCAGGAATCAAACCTGTGACCAGCCTGATGCATGCTGCAGCAGAAAGAGGAGGAGTAATGTACTGGGACACACACACTCCCTGGGAAGAGGCCGATTGGCTCGCAGAGATAAGAATCTCGTTACCACGTCAACAGTTGAGCGCCCTGTCTGTCAAGCGTCTGTTCCCACGGTAACAAAAGCTCTGGTTTCCCCCCGTTGGACCTCAGCCCCTCCGCACACGTTTCAAAGAGATGGGAAAGTTTCCAGTCGGCGTGCCCAAAGTGGAGATGGGAACAGAGTGTGTGTGAGCCAGCGTTTGCTGCCTCTGTGGGGACCGTGTGAGTGTACCGTGTTGATCCGGAGGATGTTTTCACTCGGTCCTCCGCTCTCTAACAGCATGTGTCAGGGTTGGCCCCGCTGTTGTTTGGAATGCTCACATTCCGACTGGGATAAAGTCAGAGCCGAGGGAACGCGCTGTTTTATATCAAAGAGAGCCCTCACGAGGATACCAACATGTCCGTGTTTTTATCCTCAGGCCGGACTGATCCTATTAAAACACACACACTGAATGTGGAGCTCGGCATCAGCTGCTGCTGTGAGTCCTGCTGAATTCTTGGGTCTGTAGAAGGTTTCCAAGTCAAGTCTAAGTGTAACTGTTACACAAGTCTGTGGGTACAGGTCAAGTCTCGAGGGTAAATGTCCTGGCTGTATCTACTGAATAAACCTGAGAGGGGGCAAATGTAGGTGGGGCTGTGAAACAAACTGCTCTGAAATTCACAGCAGCTACACGTGGAGTTCATTCAGTTAATTTCACCTGCAGCACCAAACACCTGAACAGGAACAGGAACGCGCTCTGATGCACATTTTTCTCATCTGACTTCTTTTTTTGGAGGTTCTCACAAAGCTGAAGGCCACCCTGAAGCTGATACTGCTCACCTTGTCATCAAACAGAAAAATACTGTGTATAGTGCGTACAGGTTTACAGTACACAGTATACAGTAAACCGAAGCTACTGCAGCGCTTCACATTAAATAACAGACATTAGCTGAACGTGTTTGTGTTCTGCAGTAAAAATCATAAAACGTGTTTCTGTTATCTTTGCATGGCTGCGCTGTTTTACTTTGTATGCTGCTAAAATAACCATCAACAGCTGGTAGGAACGGTAATGGGTGGGAACGTCAGGGAAAGTTAGAAAGTGTAGTATTCCTGTTCCACGGTACTCGATGAACATTTGCCCACCTGGTGCATCGTGGAGATGTCAGCCTTTGGCGGGGCCACTCTGTGTGTGTGTGTGTGTGTGTGTGTGTGTGTGTGTGTGTGTGTGTGTGTGTGTGTGTGTGTGTGTGTGTGAGACATCTGTGTTGTTTTGCAGATGCTGGCTTGATCACACAGTGCCCTCCCCCCTGCTCAGGGATACAGTGGAGATTAGAATGAACACCACTGAGTCGGGGGCTGTTCTCAGTAAGAAACGGTTTGGCTCAGTGAGTGAGCGGGCGACCATATGACACGTGGCCTGGGTTTGAGTCCGGCCCCGTGTCTTCCCCTTTGCTCCACAATCTTCACTGTGAAGTGCCCAAATCAAAGGGTGGGATGCTCATGCCTGGTTGGGAATGGCTTCCACAAATATACAGATACATGGGTGGAAACGAGCTTCCTCTCCAGGCTGTCTGGGGTCTCCCTTAGAGATAGGCTGAGGAGCTCAGTCATTCAGGTGGAGCGCTGACCCTGAGGCAGCCCCAGAACATGCTGGAGAGACTATTCTGTATCTTGGCTGTGCTGGGAATGCCGTGCTGTCCCCAAGAAGAGCGGGATGAGGTTCAGTGTTTACCAAAGGGATGTTTTGAGATGCTTCATCTTCTGAACCAAAACTCACACTTTGCTGCCAGTGTAGGCTCCTGGCAGCAAAGTGTGAGGCTCTGAAAACAGACACGATAAAACTTTACCATAAATAAAAAATATATGTTTGGCCTCTGGTGTGAGGTTCAAGTGCTTTGTATGCCCTCCATCTGCTCCGAACACCTCCTGCAATCAAGCTGAGATGTGTCAGAGGAAACAAGCTCGCAGATGCTTTAGACTCAATTCATGAATGTAACTGCTGAAAAAGCACAAAGAGAAACTGAGGAAACCCAGGATCTGTGCTCCATGGCTGCAACGCCACGTTTCCCAGAGTAAAACATCCTGTAAAAGCTCCACACGCTCTGATCCCGACGGCTGCTGCTGCTCTTACACACACACGCACACACACTGCCAGCTGCAGGATGAAAGACACACTGCTGCTTTGTTTAAAGAGAAGTGATACTTGAGCTGAATGAGTTTGTGTGTGAGAACAGATCACTCAGTGTAAAGTCCACTCACTAAGCCTGAAGGCCATCAGACACACACACACACACATCCTCCACTGTTCAAATCACTTCATATTTCATTGTTTTTGGCCATTTTCTGTTTATTTGTATTATTTGACATATGAGGTCATCATTTTAGCATCTCTTTGCTTTGTGGCTCTTTTTGTGACTTCACTTTAAAATAAAAAGTCAAAAAGCACTGTAAGATATAGTAAGCAACAATTAATGAAGTATATTAAAATGTAACAGTAGGATCTCTGGAGCTTGAAAAAGGCGACTGGACTTCTTTTTGTTTCTTGAAGACGTTTCACCTCTCATCCGAAAGGCTTCTTCAGTTCTCAACCAAATGGTGGAGAGACCCAGGTATTTAAACCCCTGTGGGCGTAGTCCCCTGGAGGTGGTTATGACCCTCTATTGATCATGTGCGTGAACACATGTGCCCAGGTGTGAAGGGGGCGTGGGTCATATTTAATCAGTGGTTTCAGTTGAAACCAATTTAGGACTCCGCTCCATTGTTTCCTGTGGCCTATTGAGGTCACTGGAACAAAGGTGTGAATGGGGGTTGAGACGTCTGGGAAGGGAGCTCAGGACAGCACTGTAAGCGGGGGAAAGTTGGTGACGTAATCCACCTCCTCTGTTCAATGATGGTTGTTCACAGTGGACATAGATGGCTTCTTTCACTCCTCTTTCAAACCATCTGTTTTCCCTGTCCAAAATGTGAACATTGGCATCCTCAAAAGAGTGCCCTTTTTCCTTCAGATGCAGATGTACTGCTGAATCTTGTCCTACCGCCTGTACCCTGGAGAAGCCACTCCATGCATTTATGGACTCCCAAAGATCCACAAAGAAGGAGTCCCACTTCGACCCATTATCAGCAGTATAAACTCGGTCACCTACAACATTTCCAAACACCTCGCCACCATCTTATCACCGCTTGTTGGCATCACACCCCACCACATTGAAAACTCTACAGATTTTACTAACAAGGTCCAGAATCTTGTACTGGATCCAGATGAAACCATGGTGTCCTTTGATGTGGTTTCACTTTTCACTTGCATACCTACAACTGAGGCAGTGGAGACCGTCAGAAGACGACTACAGGAAGACGATTCCTTACTGAACAGAACCAGCTTCACCCCAGATCAGATTTGTGCACTTTTAGATCTCTGCCTTACCACAACATATTTTAAATACAATGATGGATTCTACAGACAGAAGCATGGATGTGCCATGGGCTCCCCAGTGTCTCCCATTGTAGCCAACCTTTACATGGAGGAAGTGGAAAGTAAAGCTCTTGGTTCTTTCAAAGGGATGGCACCTAGCCACTGGTACAGATATGTAGATGACACCTGGGTCAAAATCAAAACCCATGAAGTAGAAGCCTTCACTCGTCACATCAACTCAGTGGATAAATACATACGTTTTACCAGGGAGGACACCAGAGATAACAAGTTACCATTCCTGGACTGTGCGGTGCTTATCGAGGAAGATGGAAGCCTCAACATTGAAGTTTACCGGAAGCCCACACACACAGACCAGTATCTCCTCTTTGACTCCCACCACCCTCTGGAACACAAACTTGGGGTGATCAGGACCCTACAACACCGTGCGGAAAGTGTTCCCTCTAAGGCAGAAGGGAAGCATAAGGAACACACACACATTAAGAAAGCCCTCAAAACATGCGGTTACCCCAACTGGGCCTTCATCAAATCAGCTAAGATGCACAGGAATGAAGGCCAAACACAAACTACAGAGAATAGGAAGGACAAGAGGAACGACATTGTCATCCCATATGTGTCAGGCTTGTCAGAGAAACTCAGAAGAATTTTCTCCAAGCATGACATCTCAGTATACTTCAAACCAAGTCACACCCTAAGACAAAAACTGGTTCATCCCAAGGACAAACCCGCCAAACACAAGATCAGCGATGTAGTGTATGCTGTTCAGTGCAGTGAAGAGTGCTCGGACCTCTACATTGGTGAAACCAAACAGCCTCTTCACAAACGAATGGCACAACATAGAAGAGCCACCTCGACAGGACAAGATTCAGCAGTACATCTGCATCTGAAGGAAAAAGGGCACTCTTTTGAGGATGCCAATGTTCACATTTTGGACAGGGAAAACAGATGGTTTGAAAGAGGAGTGAAAGAAGCCATCTATGTCCACTGTGAACAACCATCATTGAACAGAGGAGGTGGATTACGTCACCAACTTTCCCCCGCTTACAGTGCTGTCCTGAGCTCCCTTCCCAGATGTCTCAACCCCCATTCACACCTTTGTTCCAGTGACCTCAATAGGCCACAGGAAACAATGGAGCGGAGTCCTAAATTGGTTTCAACTGAAACCACTGATTAAATATGACCCACGCCCCCTTCACACCTGGGCACATGTGTTCACGCACATGATCAATAGAGGGTCATAACCACCTCCAGGGGACTACGCCCACAGGGGTTTAAATACCTGGGTCTCTCCACCATTTGGTTGAGAACTGAAGAAGCCTTTCGGATGAGAGGTGAAACGTCTTCAAGAAACAAAAAGAAGTCCAGTCGCCTTTTTCAAGCTCCAGAGACTACTATGACCTGGATGACTGAGAATCTACACAGACTAACAGTAGGATCAACAAAAATCAACCCTAAGATAACGACTTTTTACCTAAAAGTGTCACGGTGGGGGTCTGTGTGGAGAGGGAAAGGACCCAAATGCAGGACGCAACGTGGACTTAACTAAAACCGCTTTATTTTCAGGTACTCGAAAAATACAAAAACACAAAAAACCTGAAATCTCAACCTAGGACAAAACAAACTGGAAGCCTGGGAGAAAAGAGAAAAACAAAACTCTAAACTAGAAAAACACACAGCAAAGAGGGGAAACAATGACGACGACGCAACAAAGAACAGAGGAAAACTAAGGGCTTAAATACACACAAGGGGATTAGGGCAAGTGAAAATAGGGGATGACAGGTGAACCAAATGAACTAATGACAAAGGGGAAGTAAAACTAAACACAAAGCACAGGGAACGCGAGACTGTCAAAATAAAACAGGAAGTGACTCAAGGGAACAGTAATGCAGACCTGACACTGAATACTGAGAAACACAAGGAACTAGAAAATCAAACATAACAAAACTCCACAACAAAAGAAAAACCCCAGAACAGACAAATTAAAACCAAACCAAAAACACACAGGGTCCAACGGACCCTGGACCATGACAAAAAGAAGACCTCGTGTTTGCTTTACTGATTTCTGGCCACGTGAAAATACTGTGATGAGCAGTCGGGCAAAAACTGCACGCACAGCTGCAAACAGGCTGCCTCACTTTAATTGCTGGAAATGCTTGAGCGCAAGAACAGGAGCCTGGATACCGACTCACTATTACTGTGCTGTTCTCACAATGGTGCAGCTGGACACCATGAACACAGACGTTGTGCTCAGGAGCCGACAGGTTGAAGACCTTTAATATCAGAACTCACGTGCAGTAATGTCTGGAGAAGTCCAGGACTGTGAAAACAGCTTTAGTTGACTCTTTGTGGCCAGTTTTTGCCTGAACTTGATACAAATTGTTGATGCAAATGTTTCTTCAAAGTCTCTTCTCAGTGGCGACCTTAGCATACATAGACTGTATATAGAAGATGGACACAGACACCATATTTAGGTTTGAGCTTTGCATTTTGAAGCCTCCACATTTGCATCATGCCTGTTGCCATTTTGATTTACTGGAGAACCATATTTATTTGCAACTGAGGGTGGAGTGCTAAGTTATCAGCACTCACCCAAACTCAAGCTCCGCCTTCTTGGGTGGACCGTTAGTCCAATAAAGCCACAGCAGCCATAATTTTGGTCAGATAATTGCATTAAAAATGCTCCAAAATGCTCCAACAGCACAAACATGGTCCAGAGGTCCAGTTCAGGGACTCCAGTCAGCTGAGGTGAAGCCAAACTGGTTCTCACAAACACACAGAGGGTAAGGTGTGTTTACCTTATCTGGAAAGATCCACAAGCACAAATTCAAGGTGGAGAATTTCCAGTCATCAGAAGAACTTCAGTGCTGTGTCGCCTCCAGTAAACAGAAAACGCTGGGATGAGCCCATTAAAGTAACACACCCATTAAATGCCATCAAATCAAGTCAGTGCAATTTTGGTTGTCTAAAGCATCATCTGTGCTTCTACTCAGAGGAAAACGTGCCTGAAAACAGGGAAAGTGGACAAATATCTCTTTGAGCTTAAACGCCTTTCAGGGACAAACAAAGCGGCTTTCAATGTGGCTGCAAACTAACCAGGATTACTCAACGGGAGGTGCACTTTTATGCTCTGAAGGTTGAAGCTGTTTTATTTGACAACTCAGGGTGGACTTCTTCAGAGATAAATATATGACCAACAGATCTGTGATGCACCAGTTTCTCCTTGCACGCTTTATTTATTTTATGGTCGCTGTCCACTTCAAATCCAACACCCTGCTGAGTGAATTGCTGCAGCTGAGGACACTTACAATGCCTCAATATTTTAAGAACACCTTGATTTGCATTAAACTTGCAAGGGCAAAGAGCTGAAACAGTTACTCTGTTTAAGTCATCAATAACTTGCAACCAGTTAATAGTTTTAATGATTTTTAATGGAAAAATATCTAATATTTAATGATTCCAGCACCCTAAATAATTACAAAAAAAGGATTTGCTTCTCTTTACATTGTTTTGTAGTTTAAGAATAAAGTGTTGCAGCAGGGTTAGCAGTGTGTTACCTGAGGACTGCCGTCTCCCTCCTCTCACCCCCAACAGATGAGCCTGAGCCTGGTTCTGCTGGAGCTTTCTTTCTGTTAAACGGAGTTTTTCCTCCCCACTGTCACCAAGTCACCATAGGGGGTTGTTTTGGTTGTTGGGCTTTCTCTGTGTTATTGTAAATCTTATGCTAGTGTATAAAGCGCCTTGAGGTGACTGATGTTGTGATTTGGTGCTACATAAATGATGACACTTGTCTGATATCTCTGGCAGTTTCCTGGTCCAAACGCTCCATCAGTTTCCAAAATCGATCAAACTTCCCATTTCCCACTAAAATGGTCAGTGTGGCTGATATCCAAGTGTTACAATAAAGTTTAACATCCAGGCATCTACGAAAGGAGGATTTACGAGGTTTAGCCACATTAGACGTTAGCAGGAAGATAGCAAATTAATTTCCATGCTGCTATAACTTTGGATGGAAATGAAGATGGAAAACTAAACAGCAGCAACATTCAGAGGGTTGATGAAGTCGGGTCGTTGACAGATAATGATGTGTTAGTTGGTGGCTAGCTGTGGTTAGGCTAATATAAATGCATTAGCTGGAGGAGGAGGGTTAAACCGTTCTCAGGAAAAGTTCAGTCTCGACCAATGCAGCCAATATGATAGCATGTATATGCAGATAGTGAGTAATCACTGGGAGGCAGGAAAAAATCTGTCCTCCAAAAGAAAGTCCTGAGGTGGCGTCCCGCCCGGCGTCTTTCAGCTGTGTTCAGATACTTCCTGTTTGATTGGAGACCGGTCGGTGCTGTCAGCATCTCTGTTTTCTTACAGCAATTTGTCACAGGGTAGTTTCAGACGTGTTCAGCATTTAAACCACTGGTTCTCAAACTTTTTCCATCATGTCCCACTTTGCTGGATGAAATTAGTTGGGTGGGGTGGGGGGGTTCTATCTACACAGCAGAAGGTGGCAGTGGAGAGTTTTATTAGCTGCTGTGCTAACATACCTGCTAACATTTCGTAGTTCTGCATTCCTTCTCTCCCAGGTCATTCGCGCCCCACCTGCATTGACCCTGCACCCCACAGTTTGAGAAACACTGATTTAAACAGTGTGAAAGTGCAGCTTTAGACAATAAAAACTAATCCAACAATGACTCTGCAGGTTAGATTGAATACAGGTTCCTAATTATGCAGGTATTTACACATTTTCTCTGAATAAATTCTTATTTAACATGTAAATTCTCACATTAACATTTTAAAAACACAACATTAAGGTTTTAAAATCAAATTTGTAGTGCAGAAGCTGCCCATGGTGTCTCACCACTGTAAATGATTTTACAAACTGGAGTGATGTATTAACAGTTTAAAATGCTCTCTCTGGCCTAGCCTGTCATGATCCTGGGCCGGTGGCGCAGCGTTTTGAGTTCTTTTGTGTAGCTTTCTTTTGTTATACTTTTCAGGTTGTTTTGTTGGTGTTTCTTTTGGTTTCTCTGTTTGTTGTTTGAGTGTGCAGTTTGGTTTCCCTTGTTTCATTTTGTAATATTGCCTTTGTCAAGTTTTCGGTGTTAGGTCTGCGTCTGTTATGTTTAGTATTTCCTGCTTTACTTTGGTAGTCCAGTGTTCCCTGTGTTTTCTGTTATGTTTTACTTCCTGTGTTATTAGTCTTATTCTTTTCACCTGTTGTGCTCAGCTGTTTTCCACTCCCCCTCGTTCCATCTGTGTATTTAGGTCTCAGTGTTGTTTAGTTCAGTGTTCAGGTCCTCGTCAGTTTTTGCCTGTGTGTTTTGTCTTCGCGTTTTCGAGTTTCTAGTTCCTGCCATCAAGTTTGGAGTTTACTGTTTTGTGATTATTGAAGTTTTAAAATAAACTTCCCTCTAAACCTGCTCTCGTCGTGTCCTGCACTGGGGTCCTCCCTGCCTTGCCAGCACGCAGCCGTGACACAGCCTGGTTAAATTATAACTGCTCCAGAGATTATACTGGGCCCAGTGTTAATAACTTATCCAGAGTCTCAGTGTGTAGCACTGTGATATACTGGGAATTTGTTTCTGCAGTAATTAGATCATTTGGTATTAATTAGAACATGTTCAATAATTTGTGAATATGTGAACCAAAGGTATGTGTGTGTGTGTGTGTGTGTGTGTGGGGGGGGGGGGGGGGTCTGAGGGGGTCTGAAAGCATCGCAGTGGCAACCGCAGCACATCGACCGCCTGACTGCTGGGTCAGGAACAGGTCAAGTGCTTCAGAGTGTCAACAAACCACATGCTATGACCTTTGACCCTAACTGTCTCTCTGCTGACAGCTCATGTCTCTCTGTGTTGGCAGTCTGCGTCTGGCCACATTATGACAGCAGCGGAAACAACACAACAAATGCAGCACATTTAAACTATAGCTCAGTACAAGCTCACAACCCCCCCTTTAAACGTTAGCATCCTCTTAGCATCAAGTGTGCAGGAGGTGTCCACACGAACCTTCAGAGCTGGAGAACACATTTAAACTCAAATCATTTTTACACCCCAGTCAAAGCACTTTATTCAACATATCTCATTCATACATTCATACAAGGACCTTGTTTTTTTTACATCGAAGTGCTTTCTACACACTGAACACATCGGGAGAAATTCAGGGTTCAGTATGTTACCCAAGGACACTTTAGCATGCAGACTGGGATAGCCAGGGATTGAACCACCAACCTTCCAGTTAGTAGATGACCTGCACAACCTGCTGAGCCACAGCCACCCCATCATAGGTGACCCTGCCTTTGAACCTGTGCCTGGCAGGTCTAGCGACTCCCTGGTAACCTGGTAAAAATGCATCAACTGGTTGGTCGTGGCTGGGGGAGGTTGCTGGCAGTTGCCATGAAACTGGTTACAATGATTGGTTACCCCTATGGTGCTGCACCAAAAGCCTCCTTGAGATTGCTTTGGTCACTGGCAGGTTGCGGCAGTCTCTGGTGGTTTGCATGTAAAAGGGCAACTTGTCTGCAAATACTCACCAGCTATTCACTGAGCAGAAGTGAAACTTGAAAAACTGCACCAGAAAACCGTGAGCATTCACTCTCAGAGTGCTGCTTTACCACTGTAACCAACATGTTTTCTACCAACTGTAACTACTCGCCAATTGGTCGGGAAACGTGCATTCCCCAACCAATTGGCGAGTAGTTACACTGAATGATCGCTGGTTGCCAGGATGTTGCCCACTGATCTCTTCGAGATGTTTGAGTTGGCTCTGCTTTTTACCTGCATACGTAAAGTTGTGCTCACTTGTTTCAATAAATAATTTATACTTGATTTTTCTAAGAGCTTCTGCTATGCAAGTGCAAAGAGTAACAGGACTGTTAATGTTTACCTTCAGCTGGCCTTCGTGTGCTGTCATCATTATTTCAGTGTTTGTGTGGCCAAGAACTGCATAAAGGTCAAGTTGTTAACAAGCCGCCATGACTGAGACTCCTGCAGTGTTCCTGTGTGGTGTACGAGGCACAGAAATGCAGCGTACTGTTAGACTGCCATCAGTTTATTTACTACGAAGAGCATTTCACACAAAATCCTTTACTTTGGTATTCTGTAAGGTTAATGCGAGTATATCAAGATACTCTTCTTATAAGTTGAGTTTGCTTAATTTATTTGAGGCATTTTTTGTTTTAGCTCACGAAGATTTACAGTGCAGTCATTTACATATTAGTTACATTCATCGTACGTTAATGTCAATTAAAAGAAAGATTAACATACTGAACGCTGACTTTCTGATATTTTGGAAGCATCTTTCAAACTGCCGCTGAGTGCATCTGCTGACATGAATTATTTACTGACTGTATTAACTTCAGAGTTCACTGTGGTGCTCTTTGCAGAGTCTGCACTTTAGAAAATAAGAGAGCTTCATTTGACTTTGTCTGAGCATGTTTTAAACGTATGAACATACAGACAAGCTAACCTGATCCAGTTAGAGCTGGATCAGGGGAATAATCCCTTAGTTATCCTGCTATAGGCTCCGGCTGTGCGGGGACTTCCCATGATGCAGTGAGCATCCTGTGTTTGTACACCACAGCTGCACGCCTCAGACCAGATGGCTGCGCCTCCCTGAACCTCTGTTGGAGGATTCTTCCTGTTTAAAGGGAGTTCTTCCTTCCCAGTGTTGCCAGGTGATAACTACATAAAGGACCTTGAGATGACTGTTCCTATTACTGTTATTATTATTACTGTTATTGTGAAATGGTGCTATAGAAATAAAAATGAGTGAAATGGAAAAATATGAGTGTGATACCTAACCGCCTTGGCTGAGGTATTTAAACTCTGATTGGCTGGTGGAACATTATGAGTTTATTCATGTGTTATAATCTATTTTTAGATCATAAAAGTATGGTTTCATTCTCTCTGTTTTCTGATTGGTCCGTCTAAGCTGTAATTGGCTCTTATTGGTCACTTCAGGGCTTCTTTTAGCTGCTCTGTAATTTTATGTCAGATATGAACTTTTATTTTTGTATCCTGGGTAGGGCTGCAACGATTCATCGATTAACTCGATTAAATCGATTCTAAAAATTTATCGACACAAATTTACTGTGTCGATGCTTCGTTTAAACTCTGCAGCGCTCAGCTGTCTCGGTGTAAGCGGTGCTCCTCACTAGCATTAGCAGCATTAGTGCTGACGTTTTTTTGTGGGTTTATTGGGGGCTGGCAAACTAACATAGAACTGCATTACCGCCACCTACTGGACTGGAGTGTGAATCACTCACGTATACACAAGCACACATTCTAAAAAGCTCTCCGTCGCTGCGATGGATTTCATTTAACACAGAGTGGATCATCACTAGAGTTGCCACCTGTCTCGTAAAATACAGAACCCCGTATGTTACGGGACTCCGTGGAATACGGCTCCGTAACATGCCGTGTTCCGTACTTTACGGGACAGGTGGCAACTGTCGCTGACATGCATTTCCACGCCTCCACTGCTCTCTGTGTGTCTGTGTGTGTTGTGCTCGCTGAGAATTTCAGCTGCTATTTTTGTCTTTACTTCAGCTGTAGCTACCAGAACTGGTTTGCTAGCGAGCGCGGGCCATTAGCACTAGCGATGGTTCGGTACCGGAAGGCCCGCCCCCCAGGACCGAGGGGCTCCTTCAAAATATTTTTTATACTTTAATCCCTTATTAGTGACTAAATATAGACCTGCAGTAGAAACGTATTTTCGAGAATGCTTGTGAATACAAAGCATTACACCATTACTCACACATGCGCCATGGCTCCCGCAGCCACTAGTTTTTCAAAACACTCATAGCAGGCAGCGGTTTGAACTGCGCAAGCGCAAAGAGGCGAAGCTGTGACGGTGAGCTCAAGTAGTGAAAAAGGAAACGTTTTTCCAGCGTCCAAAACAGCAGCTTTTTCTTTTAGTAACCACCATTAAATCTGTGAAACAGCTGGAGGTCCTTCATCAAGCACCTGATCAGCAAGTGTTAAGGTGAAGAAAAGAGAACTTTGTAGCTGCTCCATCCACCGCTGTTTGTTCACATGGCGAGAAACTGCATTACGGAAGTTAAAATATGCAGATAAACTGTTAATAAACAAAAGTATTTCTTATCCGATTACTCGATTAATCGCTGGAATAATCGATAGAATACTCGATTACTAAAATAATCGTTTTATGCAGCCCTAATCCTGGGGAACTCGGGAAGACTCGAACCTTTGTCCTGCTGCTACATGCTGCCTCTGCCTGCTGCTGATTTAACAGGCTAACATTACAGCTTAAAAGTCCACGTTTATGAGCTCTGCTCAGAGTCTTAATGGCCTCCGCTTGGCTGCAGAGTAAATCCACGAGGGCAGATGCAGTACTGACAGAGTATTACTGCTCTGCTGTTTGAAGTACAGGTTCTTTTTACAAGGAAATTTTTTTTCTGTATTTTGTTTCCAGTTTATCAGAACGATCATCCTTCAAGTCATAAACGATGAGCACTTCCAGTTACAGACGGTTCAGAGCACGTCGCCTTTCACCTGCTCATACTGCAAACAAAATCATCATCTCAGTACAAACCAGTTCATTTTAAATCATTCAGCTTCCCAACAGGAGGGGAGTCGCACCCACACACAGGGAACAACAAATTCCCTCTGACACCAAACTGTGGCCTCCTCAGTTTATAAGATAAGTTAACAGAAATGGATGAACCATTTTAGGACTGATATTTGGTGCTATGGTGGCCTTAATGCTCACAGAAAGGTAGAAACAGGTGCAGAAACATGAACACATGATTGGAAGAAGAATGAACGTTCTGGGGCTCCAAAGGACTTGTTTTGGGCACTAGGGCTGCATGATATATCGAAAAAATATCGTCATCGCGATATTGGCACGTGCGATAGGCATATCTAAAAAATGCGCGATAATTTCTAATTATTTAATGTATAAATCACGTCTTTCTTTATGTCCGCACTTTGACCAATCCCGCGCGACCTTAAATGTGAAGGTGCCGTGTCGCTATTGGCCAGAGCGAGCACATGCTCTCAGCGGCGCAGGGAGCACGTACACACACAGAAGGAAAACAAGCATGGCGGGAATTGAAGAGACGAGTCGAGACGAAAACAGAGAGCATTTGGGACGACTACGGTTTTTCCACACAGGACGAGTCACAGACACAAGTTCTTTGCAAGTCATGCCGAAAAATCGTGGCTATGTCAAGAGGAAACACGACAAACCTCCTTCAATACAACCACAAGGAACTTTACAACGTATATTTAACATCTAAAAACCCACAGCCTACTCCGGTAAAGTCAAGCAAACGAAAGGCAAGTTCACAAACTAACAAATGATAGTTTCGCTTCTGCCGCTCCTTATGAGAAGGCAGAGCTCAGTGAAGTGGATTTTTATGCTAGCACTACTGACTTGTGGTCCAGTCGAACCACTGAGCCATACATGAGTTTTACCGTGCACTTTTTGACATGCAAATTTGAGCTCATTACACGCTGCCTATAAGTAGCATACTTCCCCGAGACACACACTGGTGAAAACATTGCTGCTGCCCTGCGGGATGTTTTGAACAACTGGAACTTGCCCAAACACAAACAAGTGGCCATCACAACAGATAACGGAGCGAACGTGGTGAAGGCTGCTGAGGTCAACAACTGGTTCAGAGTGCAGTGCTTTGGCCATCGCCTGCATCTGGCAATTGGTAAGTGTTAAAGATAAAAAATTACTCTCAAGACATATAGCCCTAATGTACTATAACATTTAAATGAAAAACAAACAAACATGTGAACATGTTTGTTTATATGTTAAATAAATGCAACATTTGAAATGCATATTTGTTGTTGGTATACATTTTATAGATTTTTTTTTTCTTATTGGTCATGTATATTGCATTTTTAGGTAAAAAGAAAAAATATCGCGACAATATCGTTATCGCAATACTAGACCTCCATATCGCATATCGCACTAATTTCCAATATCGTGCAGCCCTACTGGGCACAGACGGAGCTGCTGCACAAACTTGGCTCATGACCAAAAAACAGGGAGTTGACAACTTTGCTAACAAAAAAATCCAACAAGTGTAACAGAGCAAAACAAACCATTACTCACATGTAGTATCACTGAATACTGACTGGAAGGCCTGAAATAGAAGATTCGGTTAAACTGTGAAAACATGTCACGATCGTGTGAGCAGGTTTGCTTTGTGTCGTGGTTCGCTTTGATCGCCCCAGCTCACAGTGACGTCTCCTCCCCACTGTGACTCTCCCAGTTTATGTAGTGGGTCTTCCTCCTGTTAGAGGTGGATGCTGGGGCCTGCAGGCTGGCCTCAGGGCAGCAGGTGTTTCTAATGCAGCAACTGCAGTCTAATGAGGAGCCAGGAGGTCACATGACCTATAATGGCAGGCAGGAATGCATAAACATAGGGAAGGCTTTTTAGCGTCTCCTTCCAGGAGGCCTGGGGTGGATGCAGAGCAGCCTGGGAACGGGGCTCAGGAGGAAGTGTTACCGCACGAGACAGCTGATCATCATCAGAGCTCTTATAGACAGGAAACTATTACCATACAGACAGGAAGCCACTCGCCCTATCATATAGACAGGAAACTTATCAGGCTGGACGTAGAGAGTGGATGGGTCATGAAATTAATGGCCCCTGGGAGCAGGTGTAAAAACAGGAGGAGGCCCCTCCACCCGTCCAATAAAGATGTGGGCAGCACAATCTGAAAGTTGCTTTCTTGTGTTAGAGATCATCAGTTCTCTTTTTGTGTCATGTTTTTGTGGCTGGTTTGCATCCCTGCGTATCATGTGTCTCTTTGTAGCTACTTTGTGTCTTTAAGGTTGTTTTTAATCCTCTTGCGTCTCATTCTTTGAGTTGACTTGCAGAACTTGTTTATTTGAGAATCAGACCATTCTGTTCATCATTTTTAGGAATGATACTGCCAGCTGTTCAGGTGGGAATGAAACACCACCTGTATGAAGGTTCATTCACAGCAGGGAGCCCGGCTCTGAAACATGATCACAGATTGACTGTCTGTGAAATTGGTTTAAGAAATAACTGTTCAAAGTTTTTACAGCATGTGTAGCGCCATCTTGTGCCAGTACAGAATGTGTCATCACTGGTTAGTTGGTTGGTTGCTGCTAACAGACTTACATAAGCTTATGTTAACTAACTAGTGAGTTGAAACCACAGTGAAAAACAAGGAAAGTAAAACTAAAAAGCAGCCTGGGTGCAGCAATGAGCTTGTATTAAAACCAAGGATAGGAGGACGCAGAGAGAAAATGCAAACTCCACACAGAAAGAACCCACGACCTTCAGTGCTAATTCATTATTTCAATAAACTGCTGGAGAAAGTTTTTTGTTATTGACATCAAACTCACCGACAGCAGTGAGCTCATCCTGGTGACTTCAGCAAGTATTTTAGTGCCTACACCTCTCCACTTTCATTGGTTTCTCACACCATCATCATACAACTGCACTACCATGTATGCTAACAACAAAGCAGCAGGCAGAGGAGCAGCAAGTCTGAGCAGGTGATGGAATGGTAAATGGTAAATGGACTAGTTCTTATATAGCGCTTTTCTACTCAGTATGAGCACTCAAAGCGCTTATACAACCTGTTTTGCATTCACCCATGCACTCCCATTCATACAAGCACTTCCATTTTTACTAAGCTAAGTGCTTTTAATTAACTAATATTCACACGCATTCATACTCCGACAGAACGGTCGGAGAGCAACTTGGGGTTAAGTATCTTGCCCAAGGATACATTGGCACGTAGCCTGGAGTAGCCAGGATTCGAACCGCTGACCTTCCGATCAGTAGGTGACCTGCTCTACCTACTGAGCTACAGCCACCCCGCGGTGGAGGTGGTGGTGATGGAGGTGGAGGTGGTGGTGATGGAGGTGATGAAGACAGTGGAGGTGATGGAAGCGGTGGAGGTGGTGGAAGTGGAAGTGATGAAGATGGTGGAGGTGGTGGAAGTGGAAGTGATGGAGATGGAGATGATGGAAGCGGTGGAGGTGATGGAAGTGGTGGAGGTGGAGATGATGGAAGCGGTGGAGGTGGAGGTGGTGGAGGTGATGAAGATGGTGGAGGTGGTGGAAGTGGAAGTGATGGAGGTGATGGAGATGGAGATGATGGAAGCGGTGGAGGTGGAGGTGGTGGAGGTGATGAAGATGGTGGAGGTGATGAAGACGGTGGAGGTGATGGAGGTGGAGGTGATGGAGGTGGTCAGACAGCCTGTAGAAAACAGACTCCGTCTGGCTCTGAGGCGCCTGGTTCAGAGCAACAGTCGGACTGAGGCTGACCGCCTGTTAGCCTGCTGCTGCAAACTGTGTTACCATGACAACTCTGTGTGTGTGCGTGTGTTTTGACTCAGCACCAATCACTCAGCAGTCACACACACACACGAATGAGGTGAGATGTCCTCCAGACTGTGAATCGTGTCCTCATCCCCCTCACCGTCTCACTGCTGCAGCCTGTGATCTCACACACACACACAGACACACACACACTGCACATCATTTATAACCTGAAACCTTAGACATCGTCTGTGTGTGTGTGCTCGTGGGCCATGTAATGTCCTCAGAATACTAACACACACACTGCAGGCTCTCAGAGGTGCCCTGAGACTGATGCTGATCATTCAGAGAATATTAATTGCTTCATTTATTTATGCAAGTTGCAAAGCAGTTTAGAACATTTACAATACCACATATGTCCAATAAAATGCAGAAATAAGAAATTCTGCTAAAACAAAGCAGCTGTTAAACACCAGGAGGAGGCCTGCAGCTGCTGTAACGCTCATCTACCACACCATAAGCATCAGTTATTCTGCTCTCTGCAGCCTCGTTACTGCACAGATGCACTGATCTGTGATCTGTGGAGTGTGGATGGACAGCTGAGGAGTTTTTTTTTTAGCTTAAGTAGCTCTAATTCAGGACCAGGAAAGCCTCCATCAGCTTGCGGAAGTCATGGTTTTCCTTTTCTGCTGCAGAAGGCTGATGTTTTCCTGAAGATCCTCTGGTTTCACAGCCTGGAAATTTGTCCTGGAAAACTGCTTTTGTGTTTACAGCAGCAGCTTTTGATGCAGCTGAGGGAAATGCATCACCAGTGAAGTTTAAGTTAATGCTCAGGGTCTGCTGGGAGGATGGGAGCATAAATATGAGCACTGTCTGCATATCATCTGACATTTAGTGTGGAAGTCACCGGACAGGAGGATCGGTGTTGATCCGATTAACTCTGGAACAGTGAGAAACAACAAGCAGACGTCTTCAGCCCGGTGCTGCATGAAAAAATAAAGGTTTACTGACCAGGATATGAAGCAGATATCTCTGAGGGATGAGCTGTGAGCCTGTAACTGAGCCTAATGCAGGACTGCAAAAGTCTTTCTTTATATTTACCAAGGAAATGTTCAGAGGTGCAGCGACTTATTGAAACATGCAAATATGGAAACACACTTTATAAGGCAAAGCCAGAGTTTGTACAGTTCTGACGAGCCTCAGTGTTTGGTGTGACCTCCTTTATTCTGAACTCTTCCTGTCAGTGCTTTAAGCAGTTTTCAGTAACAGTTCTCCAGGCTTCCTGAAGGACATTCGGCCCTCTGCTTCAGATGATCCCCACTGCTTCAGTAATGCTGAGGTCCGGGCTCTGGGGAGGCCGATCCATGACTGATAGTGTTTCCATCCAGGCATGCTTCTACTGAGCTGGCAGTGAGTCTGGGGTCATTTTAATGCTGAAAGATGAAGCTGTTTAATGTGCAAGTGATCAAAATGTGACTTCTATGCAGCCATATAAAAATGGTAACCACAAGGAGGTGCACACAGAGATGAACATTTGGAAACATTTTTACTTTTTATGTTTCCAGTAGATTAACTTTATGATCAAAGCTCATGTGTGGGATTCCTCGTGAGTCTGAACTTCTCTTCCAGCCGAATGGACAGATTTCGGCTTTTCTTGTATTTTAAATTGAAGCCGAGCAGTCATGAACTTTAAGAGGTTTGTGTATTCAGGCTCACATCAGTGACATACAGGAAACAAGGAAAGGATGATGCAGTGGCAACAGTTTTCAGGTGGATCAGGAGGATGAAACAGCAGCGAGAGTCTTATTTAAAACTAGGATGATGGAAGAAACATGAACACCGGAGGAGTCTGGATCTATGATTTCAGCTGTTGAGACAAGAAGTTTCTAATCTCTATAAAATGTGAGGCAGTCAAAAACAGTCAGTGGTGATAATTAGGCTGGTATGGTGCTATTAAAGGTCCTAAAGGGCAACACGAAAACAAGAACCCGATGAAAAAATCATCAGAGGGAACGTTTAAAGTGTCCGATTTTTACGTGATCTCAAACCTGTGTGACAGATAAAAGCACGAATGTGAAGCTCCGACTCAGCTGAACCGGCGAGTCGACGCGACAGACGCCAGATTTTTGGTCCTCTCGTCTCTTTGTGTCTGTTCCTGTTGGACGGGACGGCGACATCGAAAGAGCACATGAAAATACGTGAACGCTGCCAAAGCTGAGCTGCTTGGGGGGGGGTCTGATAATGGTGATCTCACACACACACACACACACACACACACACACACACACACACACACACACACACACACACACACACACACACACATACACACACACACTCTCATACAAACAGCAGTATTGACTAAAGGCTCAAATAAACGCAAATCCACTCGACACATCGACTGAAACAAGAGCTTAGACTATGTGGTACACACACACACACACACACGATGAAGTCATGGTGTCAGATGATATTCGGCTCCTCGGTGATCCAGGCCTGTGCAGAATCGATCAGCGGGCTTCTCTGTGCAGTGCAGCTGGGCTGAGGACACCGGAGCTACAGCCTGGTTCTTGTATGCTGTGATGGTTCCCTCCCCTGAGGACCTCCACACATTAACATGCATCCAGAGTCACCGTTCGGATCGAGAAGCAATAATTGTAGGAAGTTACTGGAAAGTTGGTCGAGCTTTCACTGGATGGAATCAAAATAATAAGAATTATTATTATTATTTGTATTTTCAGCATCAGCATCCGACTGTCTGTGCAGTTAAAGAAGCAGCCAGGGTGAGGGGGGTGTCTATTGGTGACCTCAGATCTATAACCCTGCTACTCTGTTGGCTTCATCAGAGCGTGACCTCCAGCACACGCCACGGTGGTTTTCAGCCGAGTGGGAAGCAGCTGGCGTGAGAATCTGAGGCCGTGGCCTCCTCTGGGGTGGCGGAGAGCTTTTGCCCCAGCTGAGGGTGATCAGTATCTCTAGGTCTTGCTCAGGAGTGATGAGAAGGAGCAGCATGAGATGGACCGGTGGACTGGTGCAGCATCAGACCGTTATGGTGAAGAGTTGAGCTTTCCATTTACCCATCAAAGTCTGGTCATGACTCTGAGGATGGCTGGGCTCAGTCTCATGGTGCATTTACACCACACAAGGAGAGGTTTCACCTCCTGTTACTCACGTGAAAACAATGTTGCTGGAAGCCCACAAATATTTGCCTCTAACAGCCAATGGGATGAGTCCAACCAATAGCTGGTGTCAAATTACAGCCAAACATTTTCAGTACTTCCAGTTTTTCTCACCTGTCTCCAAACCCTCTCCAGCTGCAGCTGCCTCATGCTGTCAGCGAGCTCCTCTGAGACGTCAGTAACATCTCTGCTGCTGAGCTTTCGTGATGAGCATCAAACATTTTACTGAAACTGAAACATTTTCATTTGTGCAGATGCCTCTATTTGTGTTCAAATTCGTGCCAGTTCACGTTATTGCACAGACATTGTGCGCCACTGTACCGCGTGAAAGCTTCTGTTTGCCTTAATGCACCTTCAGATATAAGCTGAGGAGTTCGGGCTTTCCCTCTGGGTAAAGTTGTTGCTCCTTTGGGTCAGAGTGGGATGTCTTCTTGTGCCTCTCTCTGGGGTTTTCCAGCTGGAATGAACCCAGAACCCACTGGAGGTGGTGGTGGAAGTAGAGGTGGAGGTGGACCAGCTAAAAGGACTCGTTTCTGCCCGACGATGGCAGCATGAAGCAAATCTGGGTTATTTTGACCTGTGAATCATGCAGAGCTGCTGTGCTGGAGCCCCAGAATAAAAATATCCACTATCCCACAAACATCAAACCATATGGCATGTCCATAATCTCACACTGAAATCACAGTTTCCAGAGACAGCACATCTGTTCAATGTGTCCTGATTGGACATTTAAATGGACACCTGATGAGAAGCATGAATTTTCCTTCTTTAAGTCTTTCAGACACACCTGGCTGAGAGCAGATGGATGCTTCCATCTTCCTTCCTCCATCTGTCTGTTTTTAGAGTTGTAGAAGGAAAACAGACATCAGTTCGGCCTTTTTGAGTGTGTGATGCTCCTAACAGCTTTCTGCTTCTTTGTGTCTGCTGCTCTTTAGTTTCTGATGTTTTTTCAGTCGTTCCACAGTCTTTTTTCCTTTGGCGTCCCGCTCTCTGAGCTTCAGTCCGTCTGGCTCGGGCGCTAATGTTCCTACCGGCCCGCTGCTCTGATCTGTGTGAATCAATGGAAGAAAAGCTCCTTGTTTTGGTTTGTTCGAACCTGACTGTAGTTTCTGCCCACCGCCTCCTTTTTTCCATCATCACTGCTGCAGCCTTGACTGTGGCAGATATTTGCTGTTTTTCAGATCTGCAGATAAGGATCTCAGCATCTGGTACATTTTACAGAAGGTGAACCAAGGACAGAGAGAGGGAGCCTTCTCACTTTATAAATCAGCGTGAACAGCAGAGGTGGATTGTGGGAGTTGTGTGAAAACTCACAGGTGAGGTGTGAACTTTCAGACTTTGCCTCACTTTACTCAAACTTTCCTATAAATTTTTATTTGACTTTTTAAATATACAGCAGAAGAGGCGTGGTGCTGATATTGGATGGCAGAAAGATGGCGGCTGAGTTATTTGTTGTGTGCTGCCGATTTGATGCAATCACTGTTACAGCTTAAATCTGGATTTACTGTCAGTGCCAAAGGGCACAGCATGGCGGGTTTCAGGGTCAGTTTTCTGATGTGTTGCTACTACAAACATGGGAGCAGTCTCCCACACTGAGATAATTTAACAGCCAAAGTAACCTCCCAGGGATGCAAATGTAACCCTGATTAAAGTGCATTTAAATAGTACACAGGGATATCTCAGGTCTAGGGCCTGACAGGAGGATTTAAGTAAAAGGAGGGGTGACGCTCTTAAAGCTGTACACAAAACCAGGTAGCTGCTTATAGTTTGGGTGTCTTGTTGGCACGTCAGGGACCTTTTACAAAATATTTACTGTGCCTATTTTTGTTTTAACCGAGCAGCAGCCTCAAAATTAAGCCAACAAGGAAGCTGCAGTTTCTCCATTGGCCACTTGAGACACCATAAACAGTATAAAAGATGGGCGTAGCTACCGTCCTGCTCTAAAACCTCGACATCAGTGTTTCCATCGCCATCTTGGTTGCAAACACCCAGAAGTCTCAAGGAGGGGTGGATCTGACTGTGAATCCCAGGAGGCCACACCCCTAATAATGCAAACTTTATTTAAACAGGTGAGTTATAGAACACCCCCCCCACCCCCCCAGCTATTATGAAGGGGGAAATTATCCACAGAGACCAAAGCAGTTTCTGTATCAGCTGTAAACATGTTTATTTCTGCTGGAAAAGTTTAACATGGGAGTCTATGGGGACTGACTCAATGCGTCCTCTGCTGGATGTCAGAGGAACTGCAGGTTTTCTTAAAAAGCCTTTAGCCTGACAGACTAACTGGCCATCTAAAATTCAGGAGCCGCATCCTTCGAAGGCCACATTTGTAGGCTGATTACTTCACAGCGAGGCGACGGAGGCTCCTTCAACTGCAGTCGATAAATGTGTCCTTAGTGTCCGGTGTATCTTTCGTGGCCTACCATATCCCATGATTCATTGCACATCAAAACTCAAACACAACAATGGTGGAGGAGAGCAGCCAGAAACTTTGAAAAATGACTGTATCTGTGACACAAAATAAACTTTTAAGATGTTTTCAGGCGAGAATGTAAATGTGTAAACCTCAAATATCAGCTCGTTTTATCAAGATGTTGCTTAATTGCAAAAGTGCTCTGATGTTTTCGGAGCTGTCCGTTGCCGCTGCTCTACCAGCAGCTTGCCTGGCTTGCTGTCAGCTGACCGGGCTATCGAGGCTCGCTGTACCCGGAGAGAACGCCCGACTCCCGGCACATCCTTTCCAAACCCCTGCTGGCTTTCACCACTGAGTGGAAGTTAAACATAGATATAACTCATGCAGATGATCTCTAACGGCTGATGTTTGGTTTATTTCAGTGTTTCATTTGTTCCTGAGCAAATCGGTTTGGCTCAGATTAAAGTTAAACATCATAACTGGATAGTTTTATCAACATTAATGTGTCACTAGAGAGCTGTCAGTATATTTGGATATTAATCATTCACTCAGCTGTTTTCCTTGATTTTAAAATGTGTTATACTTGTTTTAACGGCTTATTTTGAATTAAAGAATTAAAAATAAACCACAAAAAAGAAGAAAAAGTTCAGCTCCATTATAACAGCTGCTTTTGTACAGCTGTGCTTCGCACTGTCACGGTTGCTAAGCGACATGAGAGACGCTTAGGTGAGCGCAGGTGATGCAGATATGAAGGCTAAACCGTCCAGTTTCACAGCCACTCACTTTGGTCTTTGCGGTCTTTGTGGGCTGCAAAGCACGTAGGCCGGGTCCTTCAATGGATGCGACCCCTGAATTTGGACACAGCTGCTGAGCTCCAGTTTTGGTTCTTGGATTTTATTTTGAAGTTCCTGAGCGCTGATCATCAGCTGTGTGTGAGTGATGCTCCCACACTGTGGATGCACAGTACTGACCAGGCTAGCGTTACTGACGAGAGGAAATACGAGTCGTTTCTGTACTGTGTAAAATGAATCAGTCATTCTCTCTCACACACACACACACACACACACACACACACACACACACACGCACGCACACACACACACACATTTCTGAAGCTGGAGGTTGGATGATGTCATTATTTTGATGCTCCAGCCTTGACTTGCCAAGTGTGTTAAAACTCCTCACATACTTGCCTGTGTGTGTATGTGTGTGTGTGTGTGTGTGTGTGTGTGGAGGGGGATAATTGACTTCCTGTGACACTGCCTGACTGAAAATCACAGGTTTCCACCTGTTTATTCTCGCTCACACTCTCCAGCTGTTTCGTCTTCTGTTCAATCAGGAAAGCAGGTCAAAGCTGGCACCGAGCCTTCAGACGGCAGCACAAACACACGCCTGCCTCCTGGACGAGCACACAGATTACAGCAGTTTACTCCAAACACAAACCTACTGACGAGGCACAAATGCCAGACGTTCAGAGGGTCAGCTGGGGTTTCGCTGCATTCAGCTCGATTTGGAATTACAGCTCAGTTTGACTAAATATAAGTGCCGCTGATGGATTATTAATCCAAAGGCCAGTTAAGTCTGCTTTTTTTTTGCCAGGCAAACTGGACCCCGATGAGGTTAGCTTGGGTCTGAGAGCCTCGTGTGGACAGCCAGTGAAGTCTGGAGTGATGTAGCTGTAATTAAAAGTCAAACAGCGTGACGCTGATCTGCTCTCAGTTTGAAGCATCTCTCATAAACACACACATTTAGTTTTATTCCCCCAGACCTTTCTGGGCTGTTTGCTGCAGCCTGTTCTCGTCTCTGGAGCATCATTCAGTGCCATCTTGTCCTAATCGCAGGCGTGACTCATGTGTGCAGAATGTGTCGTTTGGCGTGTGCGCCCTGGCTCGTCATTTGTCATCAAACAGAGTTACTGTTGTGCTACTAAAGGTGCAATACGGTGGTTTATATTGTGATATTGCTGTGTGTGTGGTTTGTGAGCCCTGGCCTCACAGTTAAGCAGCTCACAGGAGTGATGCTGAAGCTCCTGATGACCCCCCTAATGACTGTAAATGTTTCCCGCCTGAACTCGCGGTGATTTGTCCGTGATGCTGCTCAGTGGTTTTGTCGATGATGAACTACCTTCACGCCGCTCTGGGACGACGACCCCGCCGTCGCATTGGGCTGACTCAGCACCTTCATTTCCTTCCCTTCTCTTTCTCTAATAAACACATCAGTGTGACTCAGAAGGCAAATCACAGGGCACCACTTTCCTGTGAGCCGCCCTTCGTGTCCTGTTGACTTCCTGTTTGACATTTGGAGGGTCCCACTGGTTCGTTCTGTGTGTTATTTCATCTCTTCCACCCGAATTTCTTCCTGTTGGAATAATAATGCTGCATTCCTCCTGAATGTGTATGAAGGGCTAAGAACTGTTTATTTGGCTCCAATGACAGAAACTGCAGAGACAGCTGACTGTTGTATTCCCTCATTTATCACTCTCTGATTAAACACCATCTGCTGGGGGGGTGGATGGAGAGAGGAAGACAAGGGGCCAGAAGACCCTTCATCAGGGACCTCGTTAAAAAGTGCCAGACCAATCTGTCCGTGATGCTCAGCCATGTGAAGGCATCGCCTAGTTTCTCTCAGTGAACACAAAACTGAACAATAAAAACTTTATTAGTATTTCTCTGCTGTCAGCTACATGAACAAAATGTCAAACTTCACTTCATAACATGAAGGAAATCCTGTTATTTTAGGGCTCAGCTATAACATTTATCAGTATCAACAACTGTTTAATCCTGCGTCTGAATGTTTTTGTAACACTTCAGCTAACAGGTCCTGTTTTTTCCACAATTTCTTGGAAGCACCCATCAAAAATGTCCTAAAAAAACAAACTGCTGCTATTCAGTTTCAAATGACAGGAAATTTCCAAGTAAGTCCTGCAGAGTTTGGCCTTTAGAAGGGAAAGAGCGCGTGTTAGTGCACGAACTGGTAAAGTTCATTTGCTTTTGGAACTCTGTCAGTTTAACTCCCGAGTGGGTCGAGCTTTACAGCATGGAGTCAATCGCTTCAAACTCAGAACAAATGAAGTAAAGTTTAAAAATAAAAAGATGAAGGCCTTCTGTACACCACTGGAACAGACTCAGAGGTTTGTGGACACATTTGTTCCTGTTAGTTGGCCTCTGCGCTGCACCGCAGTGGATTTTAAATCAGTCGAGGTGTGACTGAAGTGCAGACGTTCAGCTTTTATTCAAGTGTTGCATTAAATGTTCAGGAATTACAGCCATTTTTTTAATGCTGCCCCCAGAGGCTCAAAAGTAACTGGACAATTACGGGACCGGCAGTTTCACGGCCCGTTCCTTCGTTACTTCACGGCACATGAAACAGATCAAAGATCTGGAGCTGATTCCAAGTGTTGAACATGTATGTGGCAGCTGTTCGCTGGAGCTCTCATTATGGGGTCCAGAGAGATGTTATTACAATGAAGGTCAACATTAGGCTGAAACCCAATATGAACCCATTAGAGTGACTTTCACAGCCAAAGACTCTTAAAACTGGAGCTTCTTTGATGATGGCATCTATTTATAGGAGTGTTTAACCCTGAGAACATCCATATGCATACAGCAGTATACACACTACTCACAAAAAGTTAGGGATATTTGGCTTTTGGGTGAAATTTCAGGATGAGCCTAAAATGCATTCAAACCTTTACAGGTGAACTTAATGTGACCTTCTCTAAGCTTTTGAATGCACATGTCCAACTGTTAAATGTTTCAGGACTTTTTGCACAAGTTGCTGTTCTCTAACGAGGAGCTTAACAGCAAAATTCACAACAGGTGTTTGATCCTCGAATCGACCAATAAATGTCCTGGTTCACGATGAGGACGACTGTTTAAACACCAGCTCTAATTGATTGCATCTAATTGCATTTTAGGCTCATCCTGAAATTTCACCCAAAAGCCAAATATCCCTAACTTTTTGTGAGTAGTGTAGATCAATGCTACCAGTGATCAATGTCACACTGATGATTGACATTTGAAGTGTCGATTGATTAGAGCAGAACTGACTTTCAGTCTTCATCCTTCCTCTTGTTTGCTAGAAGAACCACAAGACCGTTAACTGTGTGTGTGTGTGTGTGTGTGTGTGTGTGTGTGTGTGTGAGAGAGAGAGAGTATAATGTAAAAGCCAACGATCACAGGTAATGAGATTACTCTACACACACACACACACACACACACACACACACACACACACACACACACACACACACACACACACACACACACACACATTACTACAGTATGACTCAACCTGTGTGCCCTCCAGGCTCAGCTTTGTGTGTGAGAAATGTGTGTTGTGGTATTGCAGTGCAGGATTACTGTGTATTAGTGGTGTTTATCCGTCTACATGCAGCTATTGATCTGAGCTGGGCCTGTGTGTGTTCTTGTGTTACTGATGTTGTGGGAACATAAATCAATCACGTGGGGATCAGTTTGGTCCTCATATGGCAGATTATTCACTTTTAGGCTAAAAGAAATTGAGGTGCGATGTGGTTGGGTAAACTGTAAAATAGATGAGCAAGTGTGAGCATCTACTTGTACATGTATCTGTGTGAGGACAAGCTTGAGTTTTTGACCTTTTGCATGAGGACATTTGTGCAACATGAAGACATCAGACCATCAGGGTTCATGTGACTCTTTGGTGTCTCATTGTTTCAGGCTATCGTCTCTATTTTGTTTCCTGTTATTGATGTTTATGCATTCAGTGACTTATTGAAAGAAAGCAATCACACATATGACATCAGTTGGTGTGAGGTCAAAGGTGAAGGCATAAATATCTCAGGTTGTTCTGTAGTAACATCACAAATGTTGTGTATTGTGTTGTAAATCCAGCTTTGTTTGATTTGTTGTGTTTTAACTCAAAAGAAAAACCTCAGCCCTAAAGCCCTGTTGGTGCCCCCTACAGGCTGAAATGTTCAGTAACGCCTCAACATGACAGTAATGCCTGAAACAAGCAACTTCCTGTCAATTCTGCCAGTCTCACCAGGACTGGAGCAAAACTAAGCCCCAAAGTAGCAGTGATAATCACACTTATCGGTCAGATCTGTGCACATAAACATGCTCAGGTTCACCGTGTTAGTGTCAGATTAAACAGACAAATGGACAACTCATATGTATGAGGATGCCCACCCTAAAACTCCACATGTCACTGCCCTTTTCACACTAAAGGGGGGGCGCAATTTACAAATCAAACATGGTGCTGTTTTCAATAAGATTAAACTAATGACTGAGACCATAAACTCTTTAGCAAAGTGGTTACCATGGCGATTAAGGAACTGATCACTTTTCTCACAGATGTCTGTGCAGTCATACTTGTTTTTGCAGTTGGAAGAGTCGCCCCCTGCTGGTCATTAGAAAGAACACTAGCGGAGTTCCAGCAGTGAAAAGTTGTGAACATTTTCACTGACTTTATAACAAACTGCCCCATGTACGTCCATGGACCTCCACTAGATGGCGGTAATTTTAACGTGGAGTATTTTTAAATGTTTAGAAATTAAGCAGGGTGTTAAATTAATTTACTTGTGGTCCTTGATGAACTTCCTGCTGCAGGAAGAAGCTTCAATAAAGAATCAGTCTGCTTATAAATTTAACACGCACTTTTCCAACACCAGTTTTTCACCTTCCTGCCTGCTGATCTGATGATTTTAATATATCCGCCTGCTGTTACACTGATGGACGAGCACAGCAATGTGTTTATGTGTCGTTTCGTAACATTAAATAATTCATATAATGGTGGTTTGGTGGACAGCCCCCTGCTGGCTAAATGAGCGTCACCTCATAATGTAAACAGATTATAAACCTGTGATATGATCTTAGGTTTGTTATTGTGATTGCAGCAGCTGTTTGTGGGTTCTTTGAAGGACACGATATCATCAGTCTGGAAGATGCAGATGTCTAAAGGACTTTTCCAGCCTTTTAGGGCCTGACCTTTAAAGGTAGCATTTGCTCTTCCTCAGGCACAAAACTGGTTACCCCTTTTTACTGAGAGTTTGGCTCCTTTTATATATTTCACACCGTTCTCTTCCCTTAAAAATGGACTAAAAGATGGATTTGGATATTTCACATCATAATCTGATGTAATCACATGTCTTTGGATTATCAGTCTGCTTTTGCACTTCTTTGTGCTGTGTTACAGCATAAATACATGGAAGAAGCTTTACAGCATAACATTGCAGGTTCGTCTCAGCTGTGAAGCCCAACAGTACAACTGTGTTTGTTACAGAGGGATTTCTGCTGTTACCCTGCCCACCAACAGCTGGAGGGAGGGGATGTTTTAACCCCCGTGTATTCCTCAGGGGCCCAAAGACATATGATTTAATTTTCAAGGTCAAAGGACAAGGGTCACCAAACAATTTCAAAAATAAAAAAATTCCCCTCTCATCTTTGGCAAAATTTTAAAATTCATCTCTCAGTGAATTGTTCATCTGTCACGATGAAATTTGGTGCTCAGGTAGGAACAGGTACTGCTGATAATTCAGTCTTTTTCTATTTTAAATTAAAATACTCACAATAATGCAAACCAACACAAAAATCACACACATAATTCATAATTCATAATTCAAATGTGTTTCTTTTCTCATATAGTTCTTAGAGGATGCAGTCAGACTGCATAAACTAAATAAATATATCCAGACTATAAATATGCTCATTTTTAAATAAACAGGAAATCTCTTTTTACAGTTTCTAAAGCCAGTAAAATTAATTTCTAGCCTTCGTGATGTAGTAATTTATGATGGAGGATGACAGCATTGGGTGGGGTCTGCTGCAGCTTAGTATGTAGGGGTGGGGGTGGGGTGAGTGGCCTTCTCATTTTTTATTTTTCACATTTTTAAAGCTATTAGGCTGCTTTCTGTTTTATTTTTACTATAAAAGTGGGACTCGAAGCTGTGCAGCTTCATAAACCCTCTGGTTTAAAGTTGGTCTAAAAATGCTGACAGGCTTTTTTCCTCCACTTCACAATTGTTCTATTTTTTTGGTAATAAAATGATTTCTTTTAGTTCAGTACTTCAATAAACACAACAAAACATGGTATCATTGTAATGAAAATGCAAAATTAAAGTGCCAAACAATCATAAATAGCTCACTGCAGGGTCGTCACGTACCGTAAAAGATTTGAAGGATATCTTTTAGTAATGTTGAGGCTAATTCATACTTAGCATCTGCACCACATTCATTACGAAGCTCAAATATGTGATTTGTGGATTCTTCTCTTCAGATAATAAGGAGGCAATAGAGCCGGCAGTTCCCCCAAATCACAAACTGTGGATTTTACTTTACTGCTTAACCCTCTAACAGCGGGCGATCGTCGCTGATGCACCTGTGACCTGTGACCGGCTCTTACCTGCTGTGATCAGCTGGTTAGCTTCGAGCATATCGAGCATATGACCACTGAGAGGGCTGATCAAACACACTTTGAATTACCCTTATTACGCGACTGTTTGTCCTATCAGGAAAATTCAAATGGTTTCTGAAAGCTGAGAAATTGTGCTGTGTCATGATCCTGGGCTGGTGACCCAGTGTTTTGAGTTCTTTTTGTGAAGTTCTCTTTTGTTCTATTTCTATTTCTAGTTGTGGTTATAGTTTAGTATTAGGATTGTAGTTTGCCTTTGTTTAGTTTTCCATGTTAGTTCTGGTCTTCCCTGTGTTCCTGTGTGTTGTATCTAGTTTTCTGTTTTGGTTTGGTTTCGATTCCCTCTGTTAAGTTTACATGTGTGTCTTGATCAGTCACTTCCTGTTTTATTTTGACAATCTTGTGTTCATTGTGCTTTGTGTTTCGGTTTACTTCCCCTTGTCTCATCAGTGTATTTCGTTCATCTGTGTTGTCACCTGTTTCCTTTTCACTCGTTATTTGCTAGTGTATTTAAGGTCTCTGTTTAGTTCCTTGTCGCGTCGTCGTTGGTTTTTCCTACTGTAAGCTTTTATGTCTACGCTTCATGTCCATGTTTATGGTTCAAGTCTATGTCTACGCTTCAAGTCTATGTTACCAAGTTATGCTATGTTTTGCTCAAAGTAAGCTCCTCGCTTCGAGTCCTGCATCAGGGTCCTCTGCCTCGCTGGCCACAGCCCAAACCTGACACATAGGGTTATTATGGTAACTGCTGCTGGAAGTTCACGAACAGCAGGACATTTGAAGTATGCTGTATCCCTGACAACACGTTTGGCTTTATAGGGTTAATTCAGTTATTTACACAAAAATATGAAATCTGTTAATAAGTGTGCTTTATTGCTTTATTTTTACTATCTGCTTTAACAAACTCCCAGTCTCAGCTAATCATGTTCTGAAAAATGTTCTCAAAGGGCATCGTTAAATTTGAAGGTGTTGTGATTATTAAATCGTACTATGAAGATCGTAGTGTCTGTATGTCTGTTCTCTCCTCTGAGTGGACCAGTCTTGATGAAACTTTGCCTAAACATTACCTGTGAGTGCCAACATCTATGTGATGTATGCAAATACAGTATGCTGCACACAGTGTGTCCAAACTTTTCGGATGGACCGAAACATGATGTCCCAGAGGTGTTCTACTGGATTTAGGTCAGGCGAGCATGGGGGCCAGTCAGTGGTATCAATTCCTTCATCCTCCAGGAACTGCCTGCATACTCTCACCACATGAGGGACCAGGAGGAACCCAGGACCCACTGCATCAGTGTGGGGTCTGACAGTGGGCCCAACGATTTCACCCTGATAGCTGATGGCAGTCAGGGTGCCGTTGCCTAGCCTGTAGAGGTCTGTGTGTCCCTCCATGGATATGCCTCCCCAGACCATCACTGACCCACCACCAAACCGGTCATGCTGAACAATGTTACAGGCAGCATAATGTTCTCCACGGCTTCTCCAGACGCTTTCACGTTTGTCACATGTGCTCAGGGTGAACCTGCTCTCATCTGTGAAAAGCACAGGGCTCCAGCGGTGGACCTGCCAGTTCTGGTATTCTATGGCAAATGCCAATCAGGCTCCAGGATGTCAGGCCCTCAGGCCACCCTCATAAAGTCTGTTTCTGATTGGTTCGTCAGAGACATTCACACCAGTGCCTGCTAGAGGTCATTTTGTAGCCCTGCAGTGCTCATCCTGTTCCTCCTTGCACAAAAGAGCAGATCCTGGTCCTGCTGATGGGTTAAGGACCTTCTACGGCCCTGTCCAGCTCTCCTAGAGTAACTGCCTGTCTCCTGGAATCTCCTCCACGCTCTTCTGCCAATGGCACGTATTGATGTGCCATCGTGGAGCAGCTGGACTACCTGTGCAGCCTCTGTAGGGTCCAGGTATGACCTCATGCTCCCAGCAGTGACCCTGACCCTAGCCAAATGCAGAACTAGTGAAAAACAGTCAGAAAAGATTAGGAGGAAAAAATGTGAGTGTCCTCCACCTGTGAAATCATATCTGTTTGGGGGGTGTCTCATTGTTGCCCCACTAGTGCACCTGTTGGTAATCTCATGAACACCAAAGCAGCTGAAACTGATTAACACCCCCCCCCCCCCCCCCCAATACTTAGTGACCACATCAATATCACAGAGGGTTAACTGACTTGATGCTGAACTCTGATTAAAGTGTTCTTTAGTTTTTCTGAGCAGCGTATTTGTACATTTGACATGTATCATGGCATCATACTATTATGATCGTAGTGTATGTTTGGATGTTCCCTGTCTCTTAGTATTAGTAAGGATTTGAAACCACTGCTGGAGCAAAACCCTGAGCAGAAACAGAGTTCACTGTTTAACAGCTGCAGGAAGGAGATTATTTCATCAGTGCAGATAAATAACTGGGCAGCAGCATCATTAAAAACTCATCAGCGAGGAGTGTGTGCGTGCTCATAAATTCACTGCAGTTATCAGCCAAACAGATGTGACCATTGTTCTCATTAATGAGGGTTTACAGGAATAATTACAGCAAAATGAGGCTCTTTTTGAGTGGTTTTACTCTCCAGCTATTAAAGTTCAGCTGACAAACTGCAGCACAGTCCATTCTGTCCTTTTTGGTAACAAGTTGTGAAGTTTGGAGCACTGACTGCGGACACTTCCTGACCTTTATCACCAAGTTTCATGTCTCCAATACTCTACAGGGAGCTCGACGTGCTCCAGACTTATTAAAATGGGTTGAACTTTGTGGTCTGCACAGAAAATTTGAACTATTAAAAAATCAGCTGCTACTGGAGCCCCTGGATCAAGCTGATCTAAGAGCAAACAAATGCTTCTCACATCAACACTTCCATCCTTACACTCGGAGTTTGTGTGCATGAGTTTGTTCATCCTATCCTGATCTGTGGTTACCAGAACAGTACCGACATGGTGTACTTGTGTTGGCCAACAAGTCGAGTGTGGAAACAGCAGCGTTAACTCCACAGAGCTGGTCGTGGTGCAGGGACTGAGGTGGACTTTGTTTCCATGGAGAACAAATTGTATTTGGACACTAATTTGGTACCTAAGTGGTTGTGAACAGACGCCTAGGCACAGACTGGTTTTTACTGGAGCCTATTTATTAAATATGAACATTTACATTTACCTGCATGTAAATCCCATCTCACTGATCCCATTATGAACTTTAGCAGTTAGCTGAGTAGGTTATCTTTGGAGTGAGGGGTCGGGGGTTAGAGTTACTTTGAGTTTTTCTTTGGGGTTCTCTCTACATGGAGATTTTTTCCCATTTGGATATAGTCAATAAGAATAAAAAAATGATTTCTGAACGCAAACGTTTCCTTGCTGGAAAGTCCAACAAGGAAACATTCAAACAGTACATCAAGGCGAGGTTATGGCTCCAACGTTGTCATTTTGGAACATTTTTTTCAGCCAAAACTGAGTGAAGATGGTCAGCCGATGGTTAATCAGGGCTGACATGGTTGCTGGGCAATGGTCGCCTTCTTGGCTGCGGAGCTGAAATGGAGGAACCGCTAACCAGCCAGAAAACAAAAAGTTTAAAGTGTGAGACTGAGGAATGTTGGACCTAAAATAAAATTAAATATAGGAATTAAATGTATTTTGTTTTAAAGTGACAAAAACGCTCTGGTTCATATTAGAACCATAAATTCCTGTCAGTGGGGGAGATGAGCGATACCGGAGCAGCCAAACCTGTTCTGATCAAACACTGGTGCTAACTGATATTACTGTATTGATCCTGATGATAGCTTTTGGTCTTCTGTTGGATCGGATGCTGTGAACAGTGTGACGTGATGAAGAGAGGAAGTATAAATGAGTTTGCTGAAATCTCATCTTTGATGTTTGGGTTTTTTTTTTCATTTCTGTGTCAATATTTGTGTTTCTGGATTTAAAATAATCAAAAATAAAATAAAGCTGTGCAGACTCAGCTCTACTTCCTCCAGAATAAACACTCTGGGTGTGACAGTAAGTAAATGAACTCTTCCGTCTTCATGCAGATATTCCTCTTTAGTTTTTCACAGTTTTCCTTGTTGTTGATTCTTTGGTCTAAAATATCCTGAACTGAATTTATCCAGCCACAGACTAACATAGAGAAGTGCCTCCACTTTACCAGAAGCAACTTAGACCAGGAACAGGTGCCACTGTAAGAAGCTATTTCAAAATAAAAGCCTGTCTCTGTTTGTAGGCGAGGTAAATAAACAGACCATCTTCCATCTTCTGTCTATCGAACTCTCAAAAACTGTTAAATTAAAATGTGTAAAGCTCATCGTGTGTCGGCTGAGAAAAGTCCAGGCCGAGCTGTTCGTGTTGACACTTGTTATTTTCTGGCTCTCAGTCGGATGCATTACAGCTGGAGGGCTGAACAAAGTGAATGGGGACGTCTGCATGCGAGCCCAAAAGGGATTAGTGCAGATTTACATCCACGTAGCATTAACTCAGCGAGGGATGATGGACGTCCGGATGCTGTTTGCTGCGGCAGATGAAGGATTTGGCTTTTTATTTCCATGTTTTTACCCAGATTATGCCCGTTTTTCCCTTCTACCTGTTGATGATGATCTGGCACAGCCCCACACTCTCTGCCTACCTTCAGAGTAATCCCATGAAGCCCCAGTCTCCCTGTTTTCCTGTCTGTTACACAGGACTGAGGGAGAATATGCAAAGATAAAGAAATGAAACAGCGACATGCTCCCATTCATAAATCTGTACTGATTTTATGTCCTGTGTTTGCAGCTTCATTATAGACACAGAACTAATATTTAAATACATCCTGTAAAGGTTCCATACAGCTAAAGAAAAATACTCAATTGCATGTAAAAGTCAAGCATTGAAAATTTTACCTGATGGCTGATAAATACCCATTCATAACCATTTCACTGTTAAAATCCAAACATCTTTATGTACAGATAGCTGTGGTCACTGGTTCCCAGTCTAGGGAGGCAGCAAAGCCTGAGGGCTGATGACATGTTTATGTTCTGCGGTCCAACTCATTTCCTGAGGCCTCGATGGGCTTTCCGTACATTTTTTTATGAGTTGTGGACCCAAATGCAGGCAGGAATTGTCATCGTGAGCTGTGTGGCAGACGACCCCAGAATGCAGGACTCTTACACAGAACTGAACTTAAAAGATGGTTTATTAGTAGAAGGACAAGAACCACTAAATACAAATAAACTGGGCTGCACAGGTGCCAGAACTGAACAAGAACTAATGGGCAGGGCGACACACAGCAGGGTAACATAGACGCCGACGCAACAGAGAACTGACACAAACTGAGGACAAACACAGGGTAACAAGACACAGCTGGGAATAATTAAACAGGACGAGACCAGGAAGTAAACTAAATACAAGACAGATGAGACTGAGACTGACAAAGTCACGAAGGAAACAAAGAGGCACAGGACAGAGACGCAGACTAGTCACAACACTGGAAATAAAACTCAATACAAAAACACAGGAGGTGTCATGGCGTGTGTGTGTGTGTGGCAGGCAGGATTGGACCCCAGGATGCAGACTCACAAAACAGGACTTAGAGGATTTATTGGGAAAAAAATAACAGGAACCAGAACACAGCTAGGCAGGGGCTGGACAGATGCCAAAACTAAACTAAAGTAACTACAGAGAAGGGCCACACTACGAGGGAATACTGAAGACGACGCGACAAGGAACAGATGAACACTGAGGGCTTAAATACACAGCAGGTAATCAGGGCAAGAGGAAACAGCAGGGAGCAACAGGTGAAGCAAATGAAACTAATAACAGGGGAAGCAAAACTAGACACAAAGCACAGGGAACACAAGACTGTCAAAATAATACAGGAAGTGACTAACCAAGGTGCACGCAGACTACATACGGGGAACTGGCACACAGACACGGGGCAGAGACGCAGACTAGTCACAACACTAGGAATAACAACATGAAAACACAGGAGGTCAGGGACAAGACATCAGGACAAAACAGACAAGACCATGGAGCAGGGGAGACAGAGACAAAGGGAACAAGATCATCAAAACACACTGGGAATAAACACTCAGGGAAAAAAAACTAAAAACACAAAACGCTGGACAGACGGCCCAGGACCATGACAGGAGGTCAGGGACAGAGGGACAAAACAGACACAAGAACACAGACACAGGGGAGACAGGGACAAAGGGAACCAGGAAGTCAATAATAATAATAATAATAATAATAATAATGATAACTAATAACTGGACATAGAAAACTCATAACCAAGAATCCAAACAATGAGCAAACTTAGAAACACAATGAAAACAAAACCTAAAAGGAAAATCCTGGGCATGCGGCCCAGGACCATGACAGGAATTAACAAAAAATGAGGCGTTTATTGAGTCTGTTGTCGATAATCCACAAAAGGGAACTGAAAACTGTAAACTACTGAAAAACATAAAGCTTGAACACTCACTGGGACACACAGAGGCAAACTGATGAAGACTAAGGCAAAGAACTCACAGAGGGGTGATTGGGGCAGAGAGGAGACACCTGGAAACACAGCTGAGCTCAGAGAGACTCACAAAGTAAAACAGGATGTAAGACTAGCAGAGAAACTAAAACTCAAGGACTAAAACTATCAACATGAGCAGAACCCAAAAACTGCATTCAAACTAAGACCTGGAATATAACCATAAATAAACTAACCAGGAGTAAAAGAATACCACAACACAACAATCCTACAACACAAACTCAGGACCCAAAACCTCAGAGTTCAGGACAAATTTAGCATGAATGTTCACTTAGACACAAGGGGGGGTCATTTTGTAGCCCTGCATGTTGATGGTTGTGACCATATTTCCCATTTGGTCAGATATTGGGTTTGGGACCCGCCTATCAAAGTGCAACCTGACAACCGTAAAGCATCATGGATCTGAACTCATGGCCAATGTGCCATCTCTGTAACTCAGAGTTCACATGAACACTGGAGAACACATGTAATAACTCTGTCCCCTGCTCTCCTCTTCCTCTGCAGGAGATGTGGTCGATATCTACCAGAGGGAGTTCCTGGCGCTGAGAGAGCGCCTTCATTCGGCTGAGCAGGAGAACCTGCGGCGCTCCAAAGAGCTGAACCTGGTCCTGGAGGAGATCAAGAGGGCCATCGCTGAGAAGCAGGCGCTCAGAGACATCAACCGCACCTGGAGCAGCCTCTCCGGTCAGTCATGTTTAAGCTCTGTTAACTTCAGTTAACCTTCAGTTAAACCTCAGTTAGATGAAAATGTGCCATCCCTGCAGGAAGGGTTCATATCATCATGGTCTAAGCGTGTGGACCGCTGTAAGCATGGGTTTTGCATCACTAATTTAGGAGAAGTCAAGTCAAGTTTGTTTCTAAAGCACATTTAAAAACAACAGCAGCTGACCAAAGTGCTGTACATTTAAAATAAATAAAATAACTTAAAACACAAGATAAAGGAGACAGTTAAAACAGGAAGCATAAAACAATAAAACATAAATAAAAGAAAACAGCATCACTAATGTATCCAGGACTCATTCTGATTTAAAAGCCAAAGAATAAAAATGGGCTTTCAAACAGGTTTTAAAGATGTGAACTGTATGAGAGGTCTTGATATGAAGGGGCAACTTGTTCCACAGTTTCGGAGCAACAGCTGCAAAGGCCCGATCACCTCTGTGTTTTAGTCTTGACCTCGGTACAGTTAGGAGCATTTGCTCAGCAGACCTCAGTGATCTAGTGGGAGTATGCAGGCTTATAAGATCAGAGAGGTAGGAAGGTGCTAATCCATGCAACGCCTTAAAAACAAATAGTAAAACCTTAAAATCAATTCTAAAACTGACTGGCAACCAGTGTAGGGATGCTAGTATGGGGGATATATGGTCTTGTTTACGAGCACCGGTTAGTAACCGTGCTGCTGTGTTTTGGATCAGTTGTTGTCGACAAAGTAGCGTCAGACTGACACCTGAATAGAGACAATTACAGTAGTCAAGTCGGGATAAAATGAAAGCATGGACAGCTCTCTCCAAGTCCATGAAGCAGAGAAATGGCTTCACCTTTGCAAGTAGATGAAGGTGAAAGAAGTTAGATTTAATGACAGTATTAATGTGTTTGTCAAAACTAAGATTAGTGTCAAAGATCACCCCCAAGGTCCTTGCAAAGGGTTTATTATATATCTTTAAGGGGCCGAGATCACAGAGGTCAGGGGTACCAAACACAAGGACCTCAGTTTTTTTGCTCATTCACTTATTCTTGTCATTAGAACTGTTTAACTACCCGTGCTGTCATTTTATCCTAAACTTTATGCTTTATTGTTGCTTATTTGTTTTTTAAGGCCTGGGTCAGGTGACCCTGAACCACCCCTTAGTTATTCTGCTATAGGAATAGGCTGCTGGGGGGGGGTCCCCATGATGCACTGAGTGTTTCATTCACCTCTTTGCACTCTGTTTATACCCCACTCTGCCCCTCCCTGGGCCTGGGAGGTTTCTTCCTGTTAAAAGGGAGTTTTTCCTTCCCACTGTCACCAAGTGCTGCTCATAGGGGGTCGTTTTGACTGTTGGGTTTTCTCTGTATTATTGTAGGGTCTTTACCTACAATACAAAGCACATTGAGGGGATGTTAGTTGTGATTTGGTGCTATATAAATAAAACTGAATTGAATTGAAGGCAGTTTCAATTTAGACTCACACATGAGATCTGATGAAAATGTTCCTTCAGCCAACCGATAAAAATCAAAAGCTTTATCTGATGTGAATTTGTCTAATTCCCCCTTCAGGATCATCTTGTCGTGCACCTGTCGACTGCTTTCAGCGCTGATGCTATTTTTGCATCATTTCCTGGAAGTCGTGATTGGATCACCTGCACTCACACCTGATGACACTACAGACCTCAAACTTTCATGTCTCAAACTTATTGTAGTTCACAGTCAGATCACTTTGGCTCTAAGTGGACCAGTGAAACCACTGCAGCCTTTAAAGAAAACACTTCCCACAGGTTCCAGGTTTTTAATGTGAAGCAGTTTGAGTACTCTCTGAAAACATCTTAATTATTTATTTAAAAAAGATGCTGGACAGCCTGAGACGAGGCTTAACAATATCTCATCAACAATTTACTCTCATTACAAACACTGAGAGTAAAAAAGCTTTTAAGGTGATGATGATTCAGACCCCTGCTTAACAGTCTGATGACAAAATGCATTCTTAATGATCTGCACACATTTCTGGAACAGTCACACTGTTCAAAGCCATCCAGAAGGCCAGACAGGACTCCTCAATGATCCACTTTGTCCTACATGTGCATATTTGACATGCCTGGTGTTGAGGATGGTCACTGCTGATGACAGCTGGCTCCAAGAGTGCACAGTTTCCAAGCCCAAAGGTAAATGGACTGGCACTTCTATAGCTACAAGCCTCATTCGCCAACACACACTCTGATGGATGCATCAGTGACAACTTGGGGTTCAGTATTTTGCTCAAGAGACTTCAGCATGCAGACTGGAGCAGCCAGGAACTGATCCACCGACCCTCCAATTCATAAACGACTCGCTGTCCTGCAGGACCATGGTTTTCATTGTGCTGCATGAACTGGTCCCTCATGGTGAGATGGTCATTGTGGAGTCCTACTGTAACATCCTGAGGGAGAAGATTAAAAGACAGCAACTGTCAAATATGTGGCAGCACACAGGAAAACTCGGGGTGGGGGTCCAGTGACTTTATCCCCTCCCCCACAAACAAAGTTAAATGATGACTTTGACACAGGAGGAGGTGACATCATCCCTCATCACAGGTGCAAGTCGTAAAAATAGGACTTCCACTCTCACTGCATGAAAAGTGGGGTTTTCAACAGTTTCTTGTATGTAATATTGCCGCGCGCCTTGAGCTTTAGGGCTCTCAGCAGGAGGCTTTGGTCAGAACAGTAAACTGTAGGGAAACTGCCGTGGACTCTCAAGCCTCTTTCCCACCAACAGGGTTCCGGAGCCGGAGCCGTGAATTGAACCGTTAGGCAGGTTTTCCACCGCTGAAACACTCGGTGCTCGGCCGAAAAACGGGTTCAATTCCGGCCCCGCAAACTAGCTGGTCTGAAACCACGAACCCGTGCCGAAAGCGGCAGAAGGGCGTGACTCTGCCGTCCCAACATCAAGTTTTCTACCATATTACATGTGTATTACATGAGAAAAGCGAAGCGATTTTCACGGCTGTGAATTAGGTTGGGCTCTAAGGCTGAACTTGCTGCTTTGTATCAGTTCATATCACAGATAAAAGGACACAAAGTGCGTACTTGTCGTCTTGCTCTAATCGCTGTCTGTGTTTCCCTCTGTGCTGCACACAGATGCTGCAGTAGTTTGGTTTGGACCCTAAAACGTATTTGCAGCACAGAAAGGGGAGCGTGTTCTCCCACGTTTGTGCACTTCAGCTTCGTGTCCAGACGAGGACCCGCCCACACTCATACGTAAAGGAGCAGTTCACAGAAACGCGGGCCCGTTCTTAAGCGTTTTGCCGGTTCATTGGGATCGGCACAGGAACTTGCTCCGGCTCCAGAACCTCAGCGGTGGGAAAATAGCATCTGTGTCAGTGCTCCCTCAGCCCCCCCCCCCCCCCCCCCCCCCCCCCCCCTCTCCTCAGGTCTAGGGCAGGCTCTCATATGTAAAGGAGGTTTCTGTGAGTCATACAAATGCAAATCAAGTACTCACCAGTGGTCTACCCCTCCCAACAGTTGTAAGCAGCATATTTTTATTTTGAGATATATATAACCAAATTTACATTATCATCTTTTAAGCCTTTTTCCATTACAATGTGACTACACATAAATTATACAGCGAAACATTCAAACAAGACTAAACTCAGAAGAAATCATTCTAATGTATAAATTAGTATTATCTAGTTGGAAATATACTTTTGGACGTTTTCAGCTTTTGTCCCTTTTTCCAATAAGGCTGTGAGCTTCTGTCTGTGAGCTTCTGTCTGTGAGCCTTTGTCATGGAGTTTTTTGTTAACCCTGAACTTTAGTGGACTGAGGGAGATAAACAAAGGCTATAACTTGATGTTGGTGACACCACAAGCATTATTTTTATTGAAAAGCAAACTCAGTTTTCAGTCTAATTCACTGTAACAAAAAGAATAATAAGAAAACATATAAAACATATAAACTTTTATTTTGCTATACATGGCTGTACATATCAGCAAAACCTTCATGAGAAAAATGTAAAAAAACAAAAAAAAACAAAAAAGTAAAATGTAAAAAAAAAAAAACAGACAGTGGATGTGTGTCTTCCAGCTCATAGGGGGTCATTTTGACTGTTGGGCTTTCTCTCAGAGCATGGTCCAGCATACAAACACTTATGGTGCACAGTGTTGTATTTAGGGTGAGCTTCTAGTCAGTCTTGCAGTTTGGCTCAGAGGTCACTGAGCTCCTGGCTGGGGAAGCTTGGGGGTCTTAATCCAGCCCGATACGCCCTCTGAGACGCCATCCTCCTCATCCAACATGAGGTCAGTGGTGACACCGTCCCAGAAGGCAACCTCCTTCACTGCCAGGACACTCGTCCTCGCCTCCAGCAGCTGTTGACACAGAGCACACATTAAGTCATTATGAAACTATATGAAATATTGTGAAAAATCAGGAAACTACACTGAAAGTTTGAGTCTTTTGACTTTGAATGCACACATAGCAGATAAGACCCTGAATGCAAAAAAAAAAATTAATCAGCCCATCTTTGTCATCAGAAACAATGGTTATGTGACAAAGTACCAACTCCTGCATCCTGTGAATAAAAGACAAATGAACAAGTACTTTGAAAAAATGTAACACTGATAAAAGTACTTCAGTGATTTTGGTCATTAACCCTTGAGGCACCTTTAAACTGATTATACACTTTTTATCTTTAGGTCCCAAAATGTTACAGCTGCTGAAACTATAAACATTCAGTGTTAATTATTTTCACCTTCACTGCATCACCTTTTTATAGACATTTTGGGTTGTTCAAAAGAAGCCAGATTTTATATAAAGTTAAAAAAAACAATAAGTAATATTTCCCAAAAATAAAACTGCATTTACAAGCTAACTACACAAATACAGCAGACCAACAATACAATCCAACACGTCTTACCGGCTTCCTTCTTGCACGTCACCGGGCAGGATTTTTAATGGCTGCCGCCTTTTCCAGAATGTGAGGCTGACTGTAGCAGAAGCTGCGGCGGACCGTCTGTAGGTTTAACAAGAAGCTGGAAAACATTTTTGTACATTGTAAATAAAGAGCATAAACACAGTGCATACATAAACATATTCAGGCAAAAAACACACAGACAAACAACACCAATAGATACTTACACACAATTATATCACGGTCCACGCATTAGGAACACTCACACTCGCGTTGTGAGGCGAACACAGTCTGTGGAAAATAAAGGTGAAAATAAATAAGAGTAAAAACATTTGAAGTTCTTCTCTCCTCCACACATTGAATGCTGCTGCTTTGTTTCTGATTCTTACCTCTGCAGAGGATCATACCGGCTTTTATTGGATTCAGAGTTGTGCAGGAACTGCTTCCTATAAGATGAAACCAAATAAAACTAAGAAACCAAATCACAACACGTCTGTCAGCTTACTGTGACCATTCCTCCACTCTTAGTATTTATGTTTTAGAAACGACCAAGTCTTACCGCAGTTTTCAGATTGTGCTGCCGTCTTTTCCTCTTTAGTAGGTAAATCTTTGTTAGAGCATCGAGTCTCTACACAATAGACGCCATCTTGTCTTTCAGTTGCGCTACAAAAAACTTGAGTAACTGAGGAGATAACCCACTCATTGCAGCCAGCAGTGTCTTCTCGTCTGCAGCGGGGCTGGTTGAAGCTGGCCGGTAGAAAGGCCCGCTTTCACGAGGAGCTTCTGGGGTGTTGAAAATATAGACGATGTCCTCCATTGTCGTAGCAGGAAAGCAGCGTAGACAAAGAACGCCATTCAGTTTGAACGAAGAGAACGACCGCGCTGGTTTCCTTTGATCTTGCAGACCTTCAACGTGATCCCGCACGTGATCTGTATTGTCCAATCACAGGCGAGGAAGCTGCCACACGGAATTCAATTCCTTTCATTTCAACTCAATTAAATTTTATTTATATAGCGCCAAATCACAACAAACAGTCGCTTCAAGGCGCTTTGTATTGTGGGTAAAGACCCTACAATAATACAGAGAAAACCCAACAGTCAAAACGACCCCCTATGAGCTGGAAGACACACATCCACTGTCTGTTTTTTTTTTTTTACATTTTACTTTTTTGTTTTTTTTTTGTTTTTTTACATTTTTCTCATGAAGGTTTTGCTGATATCTCTTATGTACATCCATGTATAGCAAAATAAAAGTTTATATGTTTATATGTTTTATATGTTTATATGTTTTCTTATTCCATCTGCCTTGGTAGTCTTTAATGTCATTAATGCATGTGAACATTCACTGAACGTTTATGGCAGCGTTCATGGGATGTTGTCTGAATGTTCAATGCTAGCTGGGAAGCCACTGCACAGAAGAGGATGATCGTGTGACAGACTTTTAGTTACAGTGAATTAGACTGAAAACTGAGTATGCTTTTCAATGAAAATAATGCTTGTAGTGTCACCAAAATCAAGTTATAGCCTTTGTTTATCTCCCTCAGTCCACTAAAGTTCAGGGTTCACAAAAAACTCCATGACAAAGGCTCACAGACAGAAGCTCACAGACAGAAGCTCACAGACAGAAGCTCAGAATCAGAATCAGAATCAGAATCAGAAGGTTTTTATTGCCATATGGGTGAACAGGTTCACAGCATTAGGAAATTGCTGCGGTACTTCGTGCTTACAGAAAAAAACAAATAAGTATAAAAACTATAAGACAATATACAAGTATACAAATTGCAAATATACAGAGATACTAGAGCTATAACTATAACACAATATTACAAAATTACAAAATATACAGTGCAGAGACTAATTAAAAGATAAAAGAATGTAAACTATATTCCACTAATATGTACATCAGTGCAATCAGACAGGTGCATAGACATAGGGTCATCAGCGTTTGTGGAGGGTGGTGGTAACAGTCTTAGGGTAATTGTTCATGAGTCCAACAGCAGAGGGGAAGAAACTGTTCTTATGGCGGGAGGTTCTGGTCCGTATGGACCGTAGCCTCCTGCCTGAGGGGAGAGGGTCAAAAAGTCTGTGCCCAGGGTGAGAGTGGTCGGCTGTGATCCGACCTGCACGCCCCAGTGTCCTGGAGGTGTACAGGTCCTGGAGAGATGGGAGTTTACAGCCAATCACCTTCTCAGCAGAGTCCACAACGCGCTGTAGTCTCTGTTTGTCCCTAGTGGTGGCTCCAGCGTACCACACAGTGATGGAGGAGGTAAGAATGGACTCAATGATGGCAGTATAGAACTGCACCATGGTCCTTGCTGGCAAGTTGAATTTCTTCAACTGCCGCAGGAAGTACATCCTCTGCTGGGCCTTTTTGACGACAGAGGTGATGGTGGGCTCCCACTTGAGGTCCTGGGTGATGGTAGTTCCCAGGAAGCGAAAAGAGTCCACTGTGGTGATGGGGGTGTCAGTCAGGATGATGGAGGGTAGAGGGGCTGTGTGCTTCCTAAAGTCCACTATAATCTCCACTGTCTTCTGGGCGTTCAGTACCAGGTTATTGTGGCTGCACCAGGACGCCAGACGTTTGACCTCCATCCTGTAGGCCGACTCGTCCCCGTCTGAGATGAGTCCGATGAGAGTCATGTCGTCTGCAAACTTAATAAGCTTGACAGACTGGTGGTCAGAGGTGCAGCAGTTGGTATACAGGGAGAAGAGCAGAGGAGAGAGGACACAGCCGTGAGGAGTGCCAGTGCTGATGGTCCGGGAGTCCGAGACATTCTTCCCCAGCCTCACGTGCTGCTTCCTGTTCATCAGGAAGTCAATGATCCACCTGCAGATGGGATCTGGCACGTTCATCTGAGACAGCTTGTCTTGGAGGAGATCAGGGATGATGGTGTTGAAGGCAGAGCTGAAGTCCACAAACAGGATCCTGGCGTAGGTTCCCTGGGAGTCCAGATGCTGTAGGATGAAGTGCAGAGTCAGGTTGATGGCGTCGTCCACAGACCTGTTGGCTCTGTAGGCAAACTGCAGGGGGTCCAGAAGGGGGGCTGTGAGGGACTTGAGGTGGGACAGCACCAGACGCTCAAATGACTTCATGACCACAGAAGTCAGTGCCACAGGTCTGTAGTCATTTAGTCCAGTGATCCTTGGCTTCTTGGGGACAGGAACAATGGTAGCGGTTTTAAAGCAGACAGGCACGTGGCAAGCCTCCAGTGAGGAGTTGAAGATGTTCGTGAACAATGGGGCAAGCTCGTTAGCACAGTGTCTCAGTGTGGCAGGTGAGACACCATCTGGACCTGGAGCTTTGCGAGCTTTGACACTCCTGAACTGCTTTAGCACCTGGTCCTCCTGAATACAAAAGACTGTGGGGGTGGGGGAGGAGGGGGACTCTGGGGTGGGAGTCCTTGATGATGTGGGCTTCTCTGAGGTGTGGGGAGTGGGGGAGGTTGGGGGGTGAATATTTGTGTTGGCTGTATTGTAGTTGGGACTGGTGGAGGTGTGAAGGCTGCTGAACTGACCATCAAAACGACAATAGAACTCGTTCAGTCTATTTGCAGTTTGTAGGTCGTCTGTGGAGTGGGGGGTTTTAGGCTTGTAGTTGGTAATCTGCCTAAAACCTTTCCATACAGAGGCCGCGTCGTTCTCTGAGATCTGCTGCTGTATATTCTCAGAGTGATGTGATCTAGCAGTGGCCACTTCCTTGCTAAACCTGTACTTGGCCTCTTTGTAGCAGTCTTTGTCCCCACTTTTAAAAGCCTCCCTCTTCTCTATCCACAGCTGCTTCAGTTTGGGAGTAAACCAGGGTTTGTCACTGTTATAACTCACCCTGGTGCGTGATGGCACAATGCTGTCCTCGCAGAAGTGGATATACGAGGTTACAGTGTCCGTGTAGTCATCCAGACTGTCACAGGCAGCCCTCATTGAGTCCCAGTCTGTAGTTTCGAAGCATGTGCGGAGCTCCTCCACAGCCTCACGGGTCCACTGCTTTGTTGTCCTCACCACAGGTTTTCAGAGCTTCAGCCTCTGTCTGTACGCGGGGATCAGGTGGATCATGTCGTGGTCAGAGAGGCCGAGTGCAGCGCGGGGCACTGTGTGATAAGCCCCGCTTATCGTGCTGTAGCAGTGGTCTAGTGTCTTCTCCTCTCTGGTCGGACATGTGATATATTGTTTATATTTGGGAAGTTCCTGTCTCAGGCTGGCTTTATTAAAGTCCCCAAGTACGATGATAAGAGAGTCCGGGTATGTCCGCTCCATGCACAGAATCTGCTCTGTGAGCGCGCACTGGGCCTCGTGCACGTCCGCGTCCGGCGGGATGTAAACAGCAGCCAGTATGAATGAAGCGAACTCCCGCGGAGAGTAGAACGGTTTACAGTGAATGAAAAGATATTCCAGTGAGGGAGAGCAGTGCTTAGCAATCACTGTCACATCCGTACACCAGCCACTGTTTATGTAGAAGCAGACTCCTCCACCTTTAGCCTTGCCGGAAAGCGCAGCTTGCCGGTCTGCGCGGAGGAGATGAAATCCCTCCAACTGGAGCGCGCAGTCCGGTATCTCCTCACACAGCCATGACTCCGTGAAGCATAACACACAGGATATGGAAAAGTCTCTATTCATGCTCCTCATCAGTGTCAGTTCGTCCATTTTGTTCCTAAGTGAACGCACGTTGGAGAGGAAAATCCCAGGTAAGGCTGTGCGTAATCCACGTCTCCTTAGCCTCACAAGCACGCCAGCGCGCTTCCCTCTCTTTCGGCGTCTCACTTTCTGGGCCAGAGTGTGTAATAAATCCGCCGCAGATGCGACAAAAACAGGAAATAAATCCGAAGGTGTTGTGGACCTAATGTTGAAAAGCTCTTCTCTGGTGTAAGAATACCCAGAAGAGTGTCCAGACACAGAAATAACGCACAAAAACAAACAAAACAGAGCGCACCGAAGTACCAGGGCATCCATTCGCGGCGCCATCTTGGATCTCAATCTCAACAGCCTTATTGGAAAAAGGGACAAAAGCTGAAAACGTCCAAAAGTATATTTCCAACTAGATAATACTAATTTATACATTAGAATGATTTCTTCTGAGTTTAGTCTTGTTTGAATGTTTCCCTGTATAATAATTTATGTTGTAGTCACATTGTAATGGAAAAAGGCTTAAAAGATGATAATGTAAATTTGATTATATATATCTCAAAATAAAAATATGTTACAACTGTTGGGAGGGGTAGACCACTGGTGAGTACTTGATTTGCATTTGTATGACTCACAGAAACCTTTACATATGAGAGCCTGCCCTAGACCTGAGGAGAGGGGGGAGCTGAGGGAGCACTGACACAGAGTCCACGGCAGTTTCCCTACAGTTTACTGTTCTGACCAAAGCCTCCTGCTGAGAGCCCTAAATCTCAAGGCGCGCGGCAATATTACATGCCAGAAACTGTTGAAAACCCCACATTTCATGCAGTGATAATAGGACTCAAAGGATGACTGAAAGAATAAAGGAAGAGTCAAGCCTTTTTGGCTCAGCCCACCTTCCCCCGCCCCACTCCTGACACTTTCCGGTCTCCTCCTTCACAATAAGAGCTCAGGGCATTCTGGTGTGAAATGTGCATATATGTTTCCACCACACAGGCCCCCCCTGAACACACAGAATGGCAAACAATACAATAATAAAAACAGCAACCATCTTCAACTGAACATAGCAAAAACAAATACCACGTTAAGAGTATCTCCTAGGGGGTTTAACAGGGCGGCCCCTACGGCTATGCTTGGCGACCACAGGTGGTGAAAACAAGGGAGGTGCATGTCCCTGACTACAGCGAGACTGCCCCCTGGCAGGGGAAAAAACAGCAGCTGGGGGCAGGTCCTCCGAGTAAGGCATAAAAACGGGAGGATGACCGCGGCGTGGAGGTTGGGCCAACTCAATAGGACCATACGGAAACACGTGAGCAGGCTTAAGACGATCCACCGAAACCCGCTCCTGACTACCTCCCAGCTCAACCAAGAAATCCTTAGGCCCTGCCTCTAGCACACGGAATGGACCATCATAAGGAGGTTGAAGTGGAGAACGGTGCGCGTCATGGCGGATGCGCCGCTACTGGGGCTAAAAACCTAGCGTTCCCCAGGAAAAACGACCCGCTCCTTATATCGACCCCTGAACCAGATGCACCAGGAAGGAATTCCCCTGGAACCCTCAAAGGCTGGCCCAGGACCAGCTCAGCTGAAGAAAACTGCAGGTCCTCCTTAGGTGCTGAACGCAAGCCCAGCAGGACCCAAGGAAGGCGGCCGACCCTGCTGCTGTCCACAAGCGCAGCCTGTAAGGCAGCCTTCATAGTACGGTGGAACCTCTCGCAAAGGCCATTGGCCTGCGGGTGGTACACGGTAGTGCGATGGAGTTTGACGCCAAGGTTCTCTGCCACTGCAGTCCACAGCTCAGATGTGAACTGAGGACCCCTGTCAGATGTCAAGTCAAGCGGTACACCAAACCGAGATACCCAGGAAGAGACGAACGCACGAGCGACATCTGCTGAGGTGGTTGACGACAAGGGAACTGCTTCAGGCCACCAAGTCGTCCTGTCCACCATAGTCAGGAGATGGGTAAAACCTCGGGAAGGGGGAAATGGACCTACCAGGTCTACATGGACATGTTCGACCCTCCTCTGGGGTATGGGAAACTGCTCCAGAGGGGCTTTGGTGTGTCGCTGCACCTTGGCGGGCTGACACGCAACACATGAGGAAGCCCATGCCCTGACCTCCTTCCGGAGGCCGGGCCACACAAACTTGGCCCCCACCAACTTAACTGAGGCTTTAACTCCCTGGTGCGAAAGGGAATGAACTGCATCAAAAACCCGCCGACGCCAGCAAGCAGGAACCAAGGGGCGAGGCCTGCCTAATGAGACGTCGCAAAGTAGGGTTACGCCACTGTCCTGAAATGAGACATCTTCCAAATGCAAACTGGACTCGGCCATCCTTAAAGCCTGAATCTCCGTATCAGTAAGTTGGTTGGCAGCCATGGCAGAGTAGTCCACTCCCAAATGCACAGAACTAACCTGCGCCCTGGACAGACAGTCAGCCACCCGATTACACTTGCCGGCGACGTGCTGAATGTCAGTAGTAAACTCTGAAATGGCAGAAAGCTGCCGCTGCTGCCATGCAGTCCATAGTTCTGAAACCTTTGCCATGGCAAAGGTGAGAGGTTTGTGGTCTACAAAAGCGGTAAAGTCGCAGCCCTCAAGCAGGAACCAGAAATGTTGCAAGAAAAAGGGCGAGGAGCTCCGTGTTAAACGTACTGTATTTCCTCTCCGCATCCCGAAGCTTCCTGCTAAAAAAGGCGAGGGGCTGCCACGCACCACCCACCCATTGTTCGCACACGGCCCCGACTGCAAAATCAGAGGCATCGGTCGTAAGGGCAACAGGAGCTTCGGGAGACAGGTGGGCCAACAGGGCAGCATTGGCAAGGGCAGCTTTGGCACTGTCAAATGCCTGCACCCGCTCAGGTGTCCACTCTATCTCCTGGTTGCCTTTCTTGCCCTTAAGTGCATCGTACAGGGGGTGCATGAGGTGAGCAGCCTGGGGGATGAAACGGTTATAAAAGTTCACCATCCCCAAAAACTCCTGCAGGGGCTTCACTGAGGGAGGGTGCGGAAAAGCAGAAACCGCCTCCACCTTAGCGGGCAGGGGAAACGCCCCTTGGGGTGAAACGAGGTGTCCCAAAAACTCAATGGCCGGCAGACCGAACTGGCATTTAGCCAGATTCACAATCAAACCGTGCTCACTGAGACGCTCAAATAACTGGCAGAGGTGCACTGCATGCTCCACGGCAGAAGGACTGGCGACCAGTATGTCGTCCAGATAGACGAACAAAAATGGCATACCACGCAAAACGGAGTCCATGAGGCGCTGAAACGTCTGTGCCGCGCCCTTAAGACCGAAGGGCATCCGCAAAAACTCGAAAAGGCCAAAAGGAGTGATAACCGCAGTCTTGGGCACATCACGTGGATGGACAGGAACCTGATGGTATCCCCTCACCAAATCCACCTTTGAAAAAATAGTTGCCCCAGCAAGGTGAACCGAAAAATCTTGAATGTGGGGGACCGGGTACCTGTCATTAGTTGTTGCATTATTAAGGCGCCGAAAATCTCCACAAGGGCGCCACCCACCATCAGCTTTAGGGACCATGTGCAATGGAGACGCCCACGGGCTGTTGGAGCGGCGCACAATACCAAGGCGCTCCATGTTCGTAAACTCCTCCCTGGCTATCGCTAACTTAGCGGCATCGAGATGGCATGCACGCGCAAAAAACGGCGAACCCACAGTGGTAATGTAATGCTCCACACCATGTTTAGCTACGGCTGCAGAGAAGGTGGGAACCGTGGGGGCGGGAAACTCAGCAAGCAAACGCTGGTACTCATCACCTGTGGCAAGCATGTTAGCGAGGGGCAGAGGGCCAGGACTACCAAGTGTACAGGGGTAGGTATCAAAAGACACAGCATCTATCAAGCACCTATTAGCTACATCGACCAACAACCTGAAAGCACACAAGAAATCAGCGCCAAGTATAGGTATTGACACAGACGCTATCACAAAGTCCCAGTCAAACTGACGTCCCTTGAAACACACAGTCACCAACCTTGTTCCATATGTGCGAATGGGGGTACCGTTCACCGCGTCCAACAGGGGTCCGTGACATTGTCCCAAGGCGTCCGCAGCTGAAGCCAGCATGATGCTACGCTGATCACCCAAATCCACAAGCAGACGGCGTCCTGAAGCAGTGTCCTCGATGAAGAGCAGCTTGTCCGAGCTGCCAGCGCACACAGCTGCTAGTGAGCGCCGGCCCTCTCGTTTCCCTGGTGCTGGAAGGTACACGGCGAGATGCAGCGCTTCGCCTTCACTCCAAACCAGCGATGATAGAAGCAGAGCACGCTCTCCTTCCTCTGGCGCTCTGCGACGGCGGCCACCGCACCAGCTTCTCCAGTCTCCGGTCCTTGTAGAGCCGCACTTGGTAAAAGTGCATGCACTCTGGAATGCCTGGATGCCAGCAAAATCTTGTCCGCCTCCTCAGCCAGCCCGCAGTAATCCTTGGCCCGTACCAGAGCGGAACTGGCCAGCGCAGTGCGTACGGGAGGAGGGAGCTGGCGTAGGAACAGATGTGTAAAGAGAAACAAAGCGTCGCCCGGGCCGAGCAGAGCCAGCATGTTCTCCATCAGTTAGGAGTAGAAGCAGAGTCCAGTGCCGCGACGACATGGAAATACTTGGTGTCGTCTGAGGTGATCCCGCGGAGGTGAAACTGGGCCTCCATATGCTGGAACCTAGGCTCTGGATCGTGCTGCCAGAACTCTGGGAGCTTGACCGTGGCCGCAAAAATAGTGGGAGAAATGGCGCCGGCCGGTGAGGAAACAGCGGCCGCAGCCGTTGAGCTGTCATCACAAGACACGTTCTTTCGTCGGGGTCACCAATGTAGGAGTTGGTAAAAGAAGACATGAACAGGTATATAGAGTCTCAGCTTTATTGGTGGTAAACTTTACAACAATAATAGGACTCAAAGGATGACTGAAAGAATAAAGGAAGAGTCAAGCCTTTTTGGCTCAGCCCGCCTTCCCCCGCCCCACTCCTGACACTTTCCGGTCTCCTCCTTCACAATAAGAGCTCAGGGCATTCTGGTGTGAAATGTGCATGTATGTGTCCACCACACTCCCCTCATTAACCCTTGTGTATTTATTGCCTGCTCTTGTCTTTGTCGGGTCCTAAGTCTGTTTACGTTTAGGTTAACGTTCGTGCTGAGTGTTTTTTGAGTTTTCGAGTTTCTAGTTTTTTCAAGTGTTTAGTCTTCGTGTAGCTGGCCCCTGTCCAGCTTTGTTTTCGTGTTTTCTTCAATAAACGTTAAGCACAAGTCTGCTCCTGCTTCACGTCCTGCTTTGAGGTCCTCTCTGCCCTGCCTGCAGCACCCAGCCGTGACAGAGTATGAACCTGGCTGACTGTCTCGCTCTCGCTCTTCACTCGTAACCAGTGAATCACCTGAACCAGTCAGCTGATTCATTCCAAGAATGAAGCAGTTGCTGCTTCAGACGTCATATGTCATGTGATTTTTTTTTTTTTCGTCCTGAAGCAAGCTTCGAAGCAGTGGTTTTCTGGAGATGTAAGTCCAGGGTTCAAAGCATGTATCGAAGCTTCGGTTTCACACTCTCATCATTAGTTCAAAGGTCTCATTGAATTTTCTAAAATAGTCCATCATCGATTCACAAAATGACTCTACTGACGATATTAGACAGGAACAAGCTGTGAGTGCGGCGCAGCAGGTGTGAAAAGCAGCCAAAGCATGCCGGAGATAAATTCAACAAGAAGTGGAAGCATTGTTCCAAAAATGAAAACCATACGCAGTAAACCGCAGAAAACGTTGATGGATTTTATTCTACATGTTCCGGCCTGTAGAACATGTACAGGCCGGAACATGCACTTACTGGGGTTAGGTTAATTGGCTACACTAAATTGCCCATAGGTGTGAATGACAGCGTGAATGTGTGTGTGAAGGGTTGTTTGTCTCTGTGTTGGCCCTGCAACAGGCTGGCGACCTGTTCAGGGTGTACCCCGCCTCTCGCCCTATGACAGCTGGGATAGGCTCCAGCCCCCCCGCGACCCTGAACAGGATGAGCGGAAGCGAATGGATGGATGGATGGATGGATGTTCCGGCCTATTTCCATCTATGCTGGCCTGGATATTTGTGCTTAATCTGGCAATCGGCACTGTTGCCAACTTTTGTGCAACAAAACTCGCAGTTGGCTGTCTCAAAAGTTGCTAGAAGTTGCTAAAGGATGAATCGAGGTCTGGGGGTGTGTGTGCTGTCCCCCTCGATGACAAAGAGAGGTCTGGGCGATGCCCCAGTGTACAAGCAGTACGAGCGCTGTATGTACACAAAACACGGTGACAGCGGAGTTTTCAGGTTTCTGGTGTTGTGTCAAAAAGGGATTTCCTTTTTTTGGTTATATTGATAAATATACTGGTGCACAGGATTTATGAAGCGCTTATATAAAATGAAGAAATGACTTGTTCTTACCCTCATTAATAAAGAATATATTGTAGCGTCTGTTAAGACGTTGAAGAAGATGGCAAGAGATTGCCACCAAAAGTTGCCCTTTTATTAACAATTAAATGGTTGCTGTGTGCCACAACCAAAACAAAACAGTAACAACGAGACTGACTCGGATAATGACGAGAGGGAACCCGACATGCTTGATGCTAAAATCGCCCAACTGTTCAACTCAGACACTGAAGATGAGGAATTTGATGGATTTGTGGAAGATGAATGATTTAAAATGTGAGGGTATTTTTCTGTATTTGTTACAACTGAACAATATTCTGAGTTATTGTGAATGAGTTGAATAAAGTTAGACTTACCTGATGCTTTTGTTTCGTTCTACATATGTTTTATCATGCGCCTTATAACCCGGTGCGCCTTATGTATAAAAATAGACCCGTTCATTGACCTGCAGCAACAACTAAATTAAGAAGAAGCTCAAACAAAAAGCAGCCGTCTGTGTGCTGATCAGCTGATTTAGTTTAGTTTGCAGTGATCTGTAGATCTGGGATGTTTCTTATTAAATGTACTAATAATAAACTCTTATATTCTTGTATATAAAGCCAGTAATATAAAAAGTAAGAGCTACTGGTCTTATGTGTTATGTTGGATACTGGTTTGCATCACTTAATGTAACTTTATGATCATCACTTTATCTGTTTTTTAAGCAGAAACTAGCAGAAATGATGCAGCTCAGAGCTAAGGTGCCATGAATGGCACAAACGTTGAGTTTCCAGTCGCAGCACGCCACTTTCAGGGCCTTTGGAGGGACATTTCAGCACGTTTGCAGCATTTATTTCACATTGAGGCATTTGTGCGTTTGTGCTGTCATACATAAACCATAAACCATGACGTTGGCTCCCAGTCCACACCTCTCATGCTTTTGATAGTGACTTTTTTTTTCCGCATCACATTTAAAATGCCTAGGGCGGCCTTGCAGTCACTCACTGTGAAGCATTTCTGTCTCTGACGCACAGCAAAAACCGAATAATGTGCTCAGTCAGAAGATGTGGAGAATCATCTGTAATCCATTTAAACTGATCTGTTTTATCTGCTGTAATTTGCTCTGTGTGTGTTCAGAGGAGATAAATCTGCTCCGTTAACATGCCCGGTTTACTCTGACTTCACTCATCCAACTGTGAGCGTGTCTCTAAGCCCTTTCTATGAAACTGATGGAGTCCGTGTAAGCTGGCGGCGGTTAGACCTGAATGAACGTCACCTGATCTCTGCTGGTTCGGTCTGTGTGTCTGCAGAAGAGACGAGGCTGAAGCTGTGGAACGTGAGCAGCAGTAAAAACGTGCTGCAGCTTCCCTCCATCTTCCATCATCTTCCTCACCTGCTGAACAGAGAGGACAGCTTGCAGCCTGCTGTGCACCTGGGACAGGGACGCACTGGAGGTAAAATCCATCACAGCTTTTCCTGAGCACACTCACTGCTGGAGCTCTTTTTTTGTTTATGTTTTTAATAATCTTCATGGCCTTGAAACAATCTCCTTTATTGGCAGAAAAATGGTTAGATTTTCATCTCTGAGCTTCCTGGTTAAATAGATATAAATGTAATATAGCCAATAGCCTCCGTGTGCACCCCCCCAAATGCACTCAGCATCCCCTGGAGAATAAATACAGAGCTGTGATCAAACAGTCGGACCAAGGTCACTCCTGGTGTGTGTGTGTGTGTGTGTGTGTGCATGTGTGTGCGTGTGTGTGTGTGTGTGTGTGTGTGTGTGCGTGTGTCAAGTCTAATTTATTTTTAAAGCTTTCTTCTGCTTAGTAAACCATTTTCTGACAACTCTGCGTCACACAGATGGCATAAATACAGATAAAACCAGAGAACAAACACATCAGAAAATGTGTGTGTGTGTGTTTGTGTGTGCGTGTGTGTGTGTGTGTGCACGTGTGTGCGTGTGTGTGTGCACAAGCAGTCAGATAAATTTATGATGCACTGACTAAAACAGGTTAGTCTTGTGGAAAGTGCTTTATGGTGCATCAAAGGACAGAGATAACCACCAAGAAAAGAAACACAGCAAGGAAATGATATATATTTATGTGTGTGTGTGTGTGTGTGTGTGCGTGTGCGTGTGCGTGTGCGTGTGCGTGTGTGTGTGTGAGACAAATCTGATTTATATGTATAAATAAAACAGAATCAGCACAAAGTGTTTTCTTTTCCTGGAGCATCAAGGGGAGAAAAACATTTAACTGAAACAGAAAGGCTCAAATGTACAGAAAAAAAGTGAGTGTGTGTGTGTGTGGCTTGGTCAATTTCACTTTAAAGGATGTGGACTGTTAGTTTCCTATGATTAACCTCCTGAAAAGCTTTTAATTTGAAATCTCCTGTAGCACACCCCATGATTTGTCCCGGCTCTGTGTATTTGTTGGAAACACTCTGGTTTACGATCTAAAAACACCAGAGCTACATGCTGACTTTGTGTATTTGCTGGAAACATGCTCATACACTCTTTGGACTACCCGCTGTTTTTGTTTGGTTCTCTGTCTATTCCCTGGAAATATTTTTTCCTGAGACCATTTCACATCCGGGCTCTGTGTCCATACCTGAAATATTCCTAGATCCATTAATTAAACCACTGGCTCTGTGTATTTGCTGGAAATATTTACAGCATTAAAGCCAGTAAAAGAGCCTCTGGATCGGTGTATGTTTTGGGAAAATATTAAATCTCCCTGGCTGCCTCAGGCTCTATTTCTTTCCTGCAAAATAAATGGATCTCCTAAACCCTCGGCTGTGTCTGTTTGCTTGGTATTGCGAGCGAGTGCTTCTCCATCTGGACCTTTCATATTGTGGGGTGTCTTCAAACATTTGAAACCTTGTGTGTGTGTTGTGTGTGCAGTCTCCATAGTGATGGGGGTTCCTAGTGTGAAGAGGGAGGTCCACTCCTACCTGACCGACACGCTCACCTCTCTGATGTCAGAGCTCAGCGCCACTGAGAAAGACGACTGCGTCATCGTCGTTCTCATTGCCGAGGTCAGTGTGTGTGTGTGTGTGTGTGTGTGTGTGTGTGTGAACTTGTATAACTGATATTGTGAGGACCTACATTCTTTCCATGGTCACATTTTAGAGACTTGACTTCCTTAATGGGACAAAAAGCCTAAATAGTGCCCATCAAGTAACTCTTTCAAGATAATTAGAGCCTTAGAGGGTTACTCTGAGGTCCTACCCAAGCAGCAGCCTCCAGGACTGAAGAATAAACACAGCACCATGAACTGTAGTTCCTCTAATGGCCACTTGGGGCACTACAAATGTTGGTAATGCTGGTTTTAGATATAATGAAATGTGCTATATAAATAAAATTGCCACTGCCATCTTATCACATGCTGATTTCCAAAAATGCCTGTCCTGTTGTGCTGTGTGTCTGTTTCCTGACGGACTGTATCTTTGCTCAGGTGTTGACTAAATCGTCAGAATGACAAATTGTGGTATTTGTGGACAGAAATTGTCTTGTTACAAAGTAGTTGTAGCCTCTCTTTAAATTTGGTGAAGACTAGGCTGCTCACTTCTGCTGAAACTGCCAGCATCATCATTAGCATTCAGTTTTGGGTCATTTTGTGTTAGCTAGCTATCTGTCTATTTACCTGTGCAGCTAAAACCTGTCAGACCAAAGCTGTGTCCAAATTCAGGGGCCGCATCCTTTGAAGGCCGCATTTGTAGGCCGATTATGTCACAGTGAGGCGATGAAGGCTGTCCTAATTCGAAGACATCAAAACTCAAACACAAAAATGGCGGAGAATAGCAGCCAAAAATTTTGAAAAATGACTGTTTCTGTTTTCAGGTGAGAATGTAAATGTGTAAACCTCAAATATCAGCTCGTTTTATCAAGATAAGATAAGATAAGATAAGATAAGATAAGATAGTGTTTATTAGTCACATGCACAGTTATACACAGTACAATGCACAGTGAAATGTATTTTGTACCTGCAACCATATATACACACACATATAAATAAGAAGAATAAAAATAAAAATAAGTAATTCACACTATACACTATACTCTATATACTATACACTATACACACTTTTACATGGAATTATAGATTATAATATTTACATTGTGCAATAATAGTCCAGTTAGGGCTCAGAGTTGAGCAGACGTATGGCGTGTGGGTAAAAACTCTTCTTCAGCCTTTCAGTCTTAGTCCTCAGGCAGCGGTAACGCCGGCCTGATGGGAGCAGGGAGAAGAGAGAGTGTCCGGGGTGGCTGGGCTGTTTTAGGATCTTCATGGCCCTCAGCCTGCACTGCTTGGTGTAGATGTCCTGCAGGTTGGGGAGAGTGGTTCTGATGGTCCTTTCGGCTGAACAAACCACCCTTTTTAGAGCCATGAAGTCCTGCTTAGTGCAGTTTCCCATCCAGGTGCTTAACTGCAAAAAGTGCTCTGCTGTTTTCGGAGCTGTCCATTGCCGCTGCTCTACCAGCAGCTCTACCTTGCTAGCTGTCAGCTGACCGGGCTATCGAGGCTGCTTTGGCCAGAGACAGCGTCCGACTGCGGCACATCCTTTTCAAACCCCCGCTGGTTTTCGCCGCTGAGTGGAAGTTAAGCAGTTATAACTAGGGGTGGGACTCAATTCAAAAAATTAATCTAATTAATTAGGAGCTTTGTAATTAATTAATCAAAATTAATCGCATTTTAATCGCATTTGAATAGTTAACATGATAAATATTAATTTAAGTTTGGTTAATGAATGAATCAATATACATAAGCTTGAACTTCAAAATATTGCTTATTTTCCCACCAGTCTGCTACACAGACCAATGAAGGGTGGAAGTGCTCCTGTGATAAGCAAACTCCTGAAATTAAAGTTAAGCATCATAACTGGATAGTTTTATTCAACATTAATGTCTCACTTAATATAGTTGGAAATTAATCATTAGCTCAGCTGTATTCCTTGATGCTGAAATGTGTCATGCTTGTTTTAACAGCTTATTTTGAATTAAAGATTTAAAATTAAACCACAAAAAGGAGCAAAAGTTCGTTCTCCGTTTAACCGGCTGCTTTTACACAGCTATACTTCGCACTCACGGTTGCTAGGTGACATGCAGAGGTGAGGGCAGGTGACGCTGATATGAAGGCTAGCCGCTCGCTTCCGGCCTTTGCGGTCTTCGTGGGCTGCGAAGGTCTATGTGGGCCGGGTCCTTCAAAGGATGCGGCCCCTGAATTTTTGACATTGTGCGTCGATATAATCTGTATGCCTGGAACTTGTTCACTGAGAAATGTTCCATGGTGCAAAGTGCGATTAAAATGCGTTAAAAATCTTAATTCGTTATTTTCCCCGTAATTAATTAATCGAAATTAACGCCTTAAAGTCCCACCCCTAGTTATAACTCACTCAGATGATCTCTAAAGGCTGATGTTTGGTTTATTTCAGTGTTTCATTTTTTCGTAAGCAAATCTGTTTGCCTGAAATTAAAGTTAAGCATCATAACTGGATAGTTTTATTCAACATTAATGTCTCACTTAATATAGTTGGATATTAATCATTCGCTCAGCTGTATTCCTTGATGTTGAAATGTGTTATGCTTGTTTTAACAGCTTATTTTGAATTAAAGATTTAAAATTAAACCACAAAAAGGAGCAAAAGTTCATTCTCTGTTTAACCAGCTGCTTTTCCACAGCTGTGCTTTGCACTGTCATGGTTGCTAGGTACGCAGAGATGAGGGCAGGTGACGCTGGTATGAAGGCTAGACCGTCCAATTTCACAGCCGCTCACTTCCGGCCTTTGCAGTCTTCTTGGGCTGCGAAGGACCCGGTCTGCGTAGGACAGGTCCTTCGAAGGATGCGGCCCCTGAAATATGGACACAGCTCAAATCTATTAACTCTCAAGGGTGTAGGGTCTAATTGGCTGTTTTTGACTACGTTTGATTTTCTTTGTGTCTCACCTTAAAAAGTGTTTACTTTGCATTGTTTGGTATCATTCTTTTCAGCGCAGCCTCACACATGTGACTGTAAAGTAATTCTTTAAATTTTAATATACTGTATCAACACATTTGACTGAAAATCACAAACATTAAATCCAAGTTTAAAAAAGTTATAAGTATGAAAACTACAAGCATGTTTAACAAACTATTTTTATAACTTCAAATACAAATATAAGTTGCAATTTTCAAAAATGTATGTACAAATTTAGCAAACAAACCGTGTTATGTACAACTATACGCATTCAGGTGTCACAATAAAATGCCACACAAATTATTTGTGCTGCTCAAAAAAAGTTCCTGTCCTCCACTGACAGAGGGCACCATCACAGGCAACACTCACCATCAATATTGCTGTCTGTCTTTTGCCAACCTTTCACCTGTTCCTCAGAAATCAAATGCCACATGTTGCCATATAATTTTTTGATTGTTTGATGTGGTGCATTTTCCTACCAATAGCAAAGGGGATGTCGTGATTTATTTTATTTGTTTTAGTCACAGTCACTTCCTGCTAGCAAATGTCTTATGTTGCCATTTCTTCCTTACGTGAGGACAGTATACAGGGAAAATTATTGATCATAACTGGTTTTGTTTGGCCTATCAACACATTTTAACTTGTTAACTGGCCGCTCCAAAATCACCAAAAACGCCTGAAAAAGCATACCTAAATTAAATCAGCTGCTCTTCCTGAACTCTTTGGAGTACATGCAAAAGCTTGGGCTCTTTGTGAAGAAGACAAGCTATAATTTTCATTTTTGCAGTCAAAAATGCTGTAACTGTAATGAGTATGTAGCTATTAAGTTTGGAACACAGAAAAATTAGACAATTTTTGCCTTGCCTAGATTTTTCCTGTTTGTTTTCATGTAACTTTACACTGAATGTAGAAGGTATGGATTGGAAAATGTAATGAAGCTGTAGAATGAAGTCTTTTTACTGTATATTTCAAATTTTATCAAGATAGCACAAAAACCTACTGTTTTGTAAAGGTTTTTGTGTGTTGATGTTCAGGCGTGGTCTCACATGTGCCATTTGGAGACTCCGAGCGCCACATGTAAGCCAACCTTTGTTATACAAACTTCAAATGGCTGTAACTCCTCAATGCTTCAACATACAGTCATCAATGAGGGCTCTAATCAAAGCTACTACCCTGAGGAATCCTCTGCTATACACAAAGTTACTGATAATGTGAATTAATTATAAGTATAGGCATAATTATAAATCAGAGGTTGCCCTAATTTGTAAAAGAAGGAAAATGTTTGGCCTTCATTCACCCCCCCCCCCCCCCCCCCCCCAAGTCTATTTTCAGTGATTCCTTCACACACACGCCAAAATAAATAAATTGCATATTGATCAACAGTTACAGTGAAAGTAAACACTACATATACACATAAAAAAAAACCCACAATCCTCCCAATTGTCCTGATATACAACCTACAACCTCCTCACAAACAATTACCCCACCCCCAAACACAAAGGAACCCAAAGTCTACCACAAAGCGAATATCAATAAACGTTGCTCTTAGCCATTGTGTAACCACCGTGAAAGCCCCTCGAGACATACATATTTACATCTAAATGGCATATAATACAAGCACGAACTGGGAATAAAAAGTTAGACTTACTATGAAACGCCTTCCGAGTAACAGCTGTTCGTTCGTGTTCATTCCGGAGCGATAAAACGGTCAAATCAGCAACAAATTTCTCTAATAAATAATAGTCCACTGTCATGAGTCACTTTGTCACTTTGTTGAAGAAAAACAGCCTGTTTTGAGATATTTATACAATCCGTTAGTGAGAAAAAGTACTGTAAACACTCTTGAGTCACTACGGCGCACAGAGTCTTACTTCCGGCTTGACTTTGCGCACGTAATACGCACTCATTGTGCAGCAACTTTGTGGGTCCATGTGAAAACACACCCCAAGATGCCATATACCCATGTGTCAGGAATTTTATTGGCTATACATCTGTGGTTTTAGAATTTGGGTCAGAGCTGACCAATCAGAACGATTGGAGAGTATTTGGGGCATGTCCAGAAAAGTCACATGACGCTGTCTGCTTATTATTGGCTCTGAAAAACCCATTTCATAACATGATTGGTCAAATGAGGTGTCAATCCAATTCCGAGGGTCTACTCTGTCATATAAAAGCATCGTAAGCGCGGACTGCAGCGTTACTGTGACCGTATGAGGCTTCAAAGTCGGAAAGCACCACAAACATCTCGCGGGGGGGACACTGCCAGTTAACAGGTTAAAAACTGGTACATAGTTTGAAATCCGCACTGAGGCAGCGTCCTGCTGCTGTGTCATCTTAAATTGACAATGTTATTTGAACGTGCGGTGCGTCCATCGACCCCAGAGGGTTCAGAACCTGAACTGTGATGCAGGCTGGATTCAGGTTTGCAAAGGGCCACATTTGGCCCACAGGCCTTGATTTTGCCATGTGTGGTGTAAGTCCAGTGGCTTTGGGTTAACTACTGGCTGGCTGTACCTTTGTTGCAAATTAAAAACCATGTTGCCACACCTGTTCCTTTACTGCACCTCCCATCTATCTCCAGTACAGCTACAGTACTAAATTGATTTGATTATGTTCAGTTCAGTCTCCAATAAAGAATCTACGTCGATGTGATGTCCTATGAAGTGATGGAAACGTGTGTGCGGATAATTGGCCATCAGAGTGAGCGTGTGTTGATGTGTGTGCTTCCTTGCATGCTTTCCAAAGGCCAGTGGTTTAGCTAATGAATTTCAGCATGCACACACACACACACACACACACACACACACACACACACACACACACACACACACACACACACACACACACACACACACACACACACACACAAACACACACACACACAGATAATGTCAGTGAGTCTGTGTTTAGCATCCATGCTAATGTTGACTTCTAATTGCTGCAGGGAGGTAAAGCGATGATGTCGTATTTGTGTGTATGTATACGCACTCACTAACACATTAGATCATTAAAGTTAATCTGTGAAATGTGTTTGATGTGTGTTCCTGCTCTCTAAATAAATAAAGTCAGCATGTGTGTATGTGTGTGTGTCTTTGCAGTGATGAAGGTCACACTTTAAGCTGTCTTCTTTTGTTTTCACATTAGAGCTGCAGCTTCTCATCTGTTGTCAGTTCAGCTCATATCTCTTCCTCACGTTTTTTTCAAAGCTCATTTGTGCACATCCAAACAACAGTGTGTTGGTTAATTTCTTTGTGAAATCTCTCTGCACTCACCTGAAAGCCCATTAATTGTGAAAATATCTTTAAAGGAGCTCAGTGTATCTTCCAGAATCCATTATTATTAACTGCAGCCAATAAGCAAACTCATGTCATCATTTTGTTGCCTGTGCCAGCTAGCATCAACCAATACAGTGACAAGATGTTCCGATCAGTTATTTTGCTCTGTTGAATGCACTGTATGTATTTTGTAATGCGAGTGTAGTGTATATACTGTACATGTCAACAAAGTTGACTTGGACAAGTTACAGCTAGCTATAACCCAGCTACCCCAATGACAGCGATGGTTATGTAATGTTAGCTGAATTAGTTAGATGAATTAGCCCTTATCTGCTTGAAACAGTATTTTGCTCCATGCAGTTTGTGCATGTTAGCTAGAGACTGTAGACTCTGGATCTAAAACCTACATTAATTTTACTGACCAGCACGGGGCGGCTCCTGTGGTTGCAAGAAAATTTCCAGTGGTATTAAAGTCTCCCAGGTTTAACCAGTGTGGCCTGAAACTGCGCTGTCACCAGTTTCACACTGGTTAAAACTTGCAGATCAGTTGGTAAATTATAGTCATTATGAAAGGATGATTATCAGGGGAAGCCCATTGGCTATTGACCAGTCAATCATGAGTGGCTCACCAGGTTTGCGTTCGGTGAAAACACTTAACTTGATCTCGACCATCTTTTATACAGAACGTGGTGTTAGCAGTCAAACTAGCGTTAGCTAACAGTCAGTAGAGAGAAACAGCTCGGGGTCACATTTGATCTTCAAACCAACACAATCCCTCTGTGAACTGAATGAGTGCTGATGTTGGCCATAGTTTTACTGACCAGTCCAGGTTGGCTAGATGGGCTTCATTCAGTTAACTTGGCTTTGGTCTGACTAATGTTAGCTAAGATTAACTTACCTGCTAAAGTGGGCAAACTGCTTGATGCCTAATATAGCAGCTAGCTGTCTAACTTCAGCTTGCCTGGATGCTAACATGTCATCTGTGAAACCACATCAGTGATTTTGGTCCTCATGAGGAGTTTGTGTTGGAGTCCTGGGAGATGGTCATTTGGTAGCGTTAGTAATCAGCGGAGTGCATTTCTAAGCTAATATTAGTTAATAATGCTCCCAGATACTGGAATCAGAAGAGCATTAGCGAGGCAAAGTGCTTGGGGTGTAATTTTCTCAGACTTTGAGTTGGTACGGTGTTCTCCACCTATGATTGAGGCTCAGAGCTGTGCAAGCTTACGCAGCAGGAGACTGCAGGGTTTATATGCTGCTGCTGAAGATGCCCTGCTTCACGAACCCAGATCAATTTCAGAACCAGCAACATTTCGCTTAAACACAGAGCTTTGCTGGTTCCATCTCACCACATTTCCTTTACAGTGTATCACAAAAGTCAGTACACCCCTCACATTTCTGCAGATATTTAAGTATATCTTTTCATGGGATAACACTGACAAAATGACACTTTGACAATGAAAATTAGTCTGTGTGCAGCTTATATAACAGTGTAAATTTATTCTTCCCTCAAAATAACTCAGTATACAGCCATTAATGTCTAAACCAGCAGCAACAAAAGTGAGTACACCCCTAAGAGACTACACCCGTAAATGTCCAAACTGAGCACTGCTTGTCATTTCCCCTCCAAAATGTCATGTGGCTCGTTAGTGTTACTAGGTCTCAGGTGTGCACAGGGAGCAGGTGTGTTCAATTTTGTAGTACAGCTCTCACACTCTCTCATACTGGTCACTGAAAGTTCCAACATGGCAAAGAACTCTGTGAGGATCTTAAAAGACAAATTGTTGCTCTACATGAAGACTGTTATATAAGCTGCACACAGACTACTTTTCATTGTGTCAAAGTGTCATTTTGTCAGAGTTGTCCCATGAGAAGATATACTTAAATATATGCAGACATGTGAGGGGTGTACTCACTTTTGTGATACACTGTATTTTCTGTTCTGCAGTTTAATTTCTATCTCTGTTTCTCAGCTGGGTGTCTGATTTTGTTATTCCTCCAGGCTGATATAATATTTAAAATCCTCTTGAGGTTCCTGTCTTTATCTCGCAGACACAGATTCCAGCTTTCTTTGCTGGATTCAGACAAATGAACATTCAAAACTTGGCTTTTAAACGCAGTTCAGGTTTTTGGGTTTTGGATAAGTGTGGAGTGAAGTTGGTGTCTCAGCAGGGTTTGTTTGTAAAGACAAATAACAAGCAGCAAAAGCACTTTAAGCTTTTAAAGTGGAGAGAAGTGTAATATGAATATTACATGACCGAAGCATATTCCATTGAAAATGCAGAGGAGCACATAACCCAGCCTAACCTGGTGTCCAAGCCCCCTGCAGATGTTATGACACACAAACAGGTCTGCAATCGTCTCCTCTGTTACCTGATGCAGAACATCTGCAGGGCTTTGTTTTCAAAGACAAATGCATAAAATGTTTGGAAAGATGTTCTGTGGTGTTTTTTAACCATTTAAAGTGGCTGTAATTCATACTTTATGATACTAATTAAAGACCAGGAGCTGCGCCACCACAACAAACATGGAAGAGAAACGTCAGTAAACCAGAATAAATATGTGCAATGGTCCCTGGGTTTGGGTCGTGTTTTCTGTTTGGTTTCAACGCTTCTCTGAGTTTTGTGTTATTGTTAAGCTGAGCGTAGATTGTTTTCTTTATTGTTACTGTGAGTCTTGGTTCCGTTGTGATGTTGGTGAGTCTGTTTTTACTTTAGGGTTTCTTGAGATGAGTACAGGTTTGTAATATCTTGTGCTCTGGTTTGCACCTAGTCTATTTTTTGCAGTAATTGTGATCTTGTGTGTCCCTTTGTGTCTTTTTGTCTCGTACTTCTCGCTAAGTGTTCAGATTCATGTTGCGTTTGTGTGCTTTGATTGTTTTCTAACTCTGAAGGGGTTCCTGGGTTTCTTTGAGTCATTTGTTTTGTGTTTTCCTGTAGCAGTGTTTCCTGGTTTGAGTTCTTTTCTTGGTTTCAGGTTGGTTTGTGTTTTACTCCTTGAGTCCTGGTTTATTCCTGCCTCTCGTATGTTTCCATATCTTCATCTCTGTGTCAAGTTAGTCGTGTTTCCCCTAACTTTGTTAGTTATCTCCAGCTGTGTTTCCACCTGTTAATCCCCTGGTTGTCCTGTGTTTGTATAAATTGTCTCAGTCACCCCTCATCCTTTGTTGAGTGGAGTCTTGTTCTCCTCCTGTGTGTTGGTCCCTAATCAGCCCAGATTTTAGTTCAGACTTCATGACAGGATCCATCTCAGCGTGAATTAGATTTGGCAACAACTTCAAGTCTCTCTTATAAGTGGACAAGTTTTCATTTTCATTTTGTAAAAAACATGTTGTACTTTCAGTGTTTGCTTCATCAGCTAGAGGCTCTAATGGCGTCTGCTTCTTGTTAAGACTGAGCTCTGTGGTAAACTCCACCCAGCTGGCACCTCCACAACGCCAAAACAAACCACAAACGCTGTGCAGAGCCTGCTGGAAATGCATGTGGCCGTGCTGTGACCTTCAGAGCCGAATGACTGGGTCTCACAGGGAGTCCATCTGCACCGTGATTGGCCCGAGCTTTGATGTGACTGATTTCTAAAGTTGTTGTTGATGTTTGAGTGTGAACAAGTGTGTGTGTGTGTGTGTGTGTGTGTGTGTGTGTGTGTGTGTGTGTGTGTGTGTGTGTGTGTGTCTTTCTAGGTTTCTGCACATTCATTAACTCAGTGTGTGTGTGTGTTATTGTGTGTAAAAACAAAAACTGAGGGGAAGCTGAACACCCTGTGTGCAAATACTTGGGCATGGACATGACTGTGTAAGACAGAAAATATGTTTTGGTGCCACCTGTTTCCAAAATGACCACAAAGGAAAGCTAAGCAACATAAAACAGCTGCACAGTGATGCACAATTACTGTACAGATATGAGCAGTTGCTGCTAACAGATGTTAAAGAGTCACAAAGAGAAACAAACACAAAGAGACCCACAAAGACTACAGAGAGATAACTAAAAAAACACTGCTGAGACCCCAAACACCAAACTTATGACTATTACTATATATAGTTTTAGCAGTGTGCAGCCTCTACTAGTTAACTCACTTTAAACATGCAAATATACAAACATAAACTAGGAAATTAAATCAGTGGTTTTGCTCGTTATGAAATAACTGATTCCTGCTGTTGTTTAATGATGTGTTAGTTCTTGGTTTGTGAGTTTGTAGTTAACCTTTGAAAGGTGATTCAAAAGTTAAGAATGATGCTGTGTTTTTACTCTATGTGGTTCCAGTAGTTTGACCTCTACTGTTTGGCCCAGTTCTTAGTGACAGGGTGAAGAGAGAGATGCTTGCAGTGTTGCCTGAACTCGGCCTTTATGCCCTTTGTAATTAGACAGTGAACAGAGTGAACAACAAGGTCTTGAATAATCAGGCCCATCTTATCTTAGAGACCTCATATATATATATATATATATATATATATATATATATATATATATATATATATACAGGGGTTGGACAATGAAACTGAAACACCTGGTTTTAGACCACAATAATTTATTAGTATGGTGTAGGGCCTCCTTTTGCAGCCAATACAGCATCAATTCATCTTGGGAATGACATATACAAGTCCTGCACAGTGGTCAGAGGGATTTTAAGCCATTCTTCTTGCAGGATAGTGGCCAGGTCATGACGTGATGCTGGTGGAGGAAAACGTTTCCTGACTCACTCCTCCAAAACACCCCAAAGTGGCTCAATAATATTTAGATCTGGTGACTGTGCAGGCCATGGGAGATGTTCAGCTTCACTTTCATGTTCATCAAACCAATCTTTCACCAGTCTTGCTGTGTGTATTGGTGCATTGTCATCCTGATACACGGCACCGCCTTCAGGATACAATGTTTGAACCATTGGATGCACATGGTCCTCCAGAATGGTTCGGTAGTCCTTGGCAGTGACGCGCCCATCTAGCACAAGTATTGGGCCAAGGGAATGCCATGATATGGCAGCCCAAACCATCACTGATCCACCCCCATGCTTCACTCTGGGCATGCAACAGTCTGGCTGGTACGCTTCTTTGGGGCTTCTCCACACCGTAACTCTCCCGGATGTGGGGAAAACAGTAAAGGTGGACTCATCAGAGAACAATACATGTTTCACATTGTCCACAGCCCAAGATTTGCGCTCCTTGCACCATTGAAACCGATGTTTGGCATTGGCACGAGTGACCAAAGGTTTGGCTGTAGCAGCCTGGCCGTGTATATTGACCCTGTGGAGCTCCCGACGGACAGTTTTGGTGGAAACAGGAGAGTTGAGGTGCACATTTAATTCTGCTGTGATTTGGGCAGCCGTGGTTTTATGTTTTTTGGATACAATCCGGGTTAGCACCCGAACATCCCTTTCAGACAGCTTCCTCTTGCGTCCACAGTTAATCCTGTTGGATGTGGTTCGTCCTTCTTGGTGGTATACTGACATTACACTGGATACCATGGCTCTTGATACATCACAAAGACCCACTGTCTTGGTCACAGATGCACGAGCAAGACGTGCACCAACAATCTGTCCTCTTTTGAACTCTGGTATGTCACCCATAATGTTGTGTGCATTGCAATATTTTGAGCAAAACTGTACTCTTACCCTGCTAATTGGACCTTCACACTCTGCTCTTACTGGTGCAATGTGCAATTAATGAAGATTGGCCACCAGGCTGGTCCAATTTAGCCATGAAACCTCCCACACTAAAATGACAGGTGTTTCAGTTTCATTGTCCAGCCCCTGTATATATATATATATATATATATATATATATATATATATATATATATATATATATATTGTCTTTATAATCTTTGCAGTCTCTTTTCTATTCTACTTATACTGTATTTATTTAAGTGTTAGTTCATGTGCAGTATTGCTGTTGGTTTGTATGTGAAATATCGAGGGTCTTAGACCTATGAATTTCATTGCTCATAGTGATGAGCAATTGTTACCTGTACATGACAATAATAAACCAAACTAAACTAAACATGTTGTTACTGCATGTCAGTAAATTGTGTCTTTGCTGTCCTATAGTGTGGCTTTTGTCCTTGTCTCTCTGTGCTCTCCTTCTCTTTTCCCTTTCCCCTCACCCCAAACCGGTCCTGGCAGGTAGCTGCCCCTCTCTGAGCCTGGTTCTGTTGCAGGTCTTGTCCTGGTAAAAAGTTCTTTGCCCACAAGTGCTGCTCAGGGCATCACCTGATTGTTTGGGTTTTCCCTCTAATATTGTCAAGTCTTTACAAGTGTACCAGGGTATTTGAGCTTTCATGGAGAAACAAACTACTTTTCTGTGTTTCAGGCTGATCAGCAGTACGCCAGCAGTGTAGCAGACAACCTGAAGCGCCTGTAAGTTAACCTGTATGACAGGGATCCTGGAATCCAGGCCTCGAGGTCCGGTGTCCTGCAGTTTTTAGATGTGTCCCTGATCTAACACACCTGAGTCAAATATAGAAGTCATTAGCAGGACTCTGGAGAACTTGACTGCATACTGAGGAGGTAATTCAGCCATTTGAATCAGGTGTGTTGGATCAGGGACACATCTAAAAGCTGCAGGACACCGGACCTCGAGGCCTGGATTCGAGGATCCCTGCTGTATGACATGTCGTTACTACTGCAACCACCATGAGTGAGTGTGTTTGTGTGTGTGTGTAATCTCTTTTATTGACCAGTGTTCAATTAGACTGGGGATATTCCTTTATGTACTAGGCACCATTAACCTGGATATACACAATAAATTTAATTTTATTAAATTTAATGTAACAAATTTGAGGAATATAAATCTACTGGATGAGCGTTTGTTGATAAAATGATACACATCAACATGACGATTTCTATATTAAAATTATTTGAACTTGTTTAATTTCTATAAATGATGGTGAAATGTTTTAAATCCAGTTACGATCTCGTGCAACTTATTGTGTTGGGGAAACGTGAACGTATTTTATTGTGGGAACAAGTCACTGTTTTCACTGGACACATTACAGTCTGCGCAAATACATCTAAATAAAGTTATTGTCATAAGACAATAAATTAGAGTGTGTGGACTCACAATTTGTACAGTTGTGTAATTGTGCTAGTGTATGTTTATTTCATCCTTTCCTCACTTCTTAGAGGAAGATGAAGGTTTGTTGTGAATACTGTTCATGCTGCGCTCTCTCTGTTTGCCTCTCAGTTTTCCAACAGAGATTCAGTCTGGTCTGTTGGAGGTCGTCTCCCCATCGGTCCACTTCTACCCCGACTTCTCCCGACTCCGAGAGTCATTCGGAGACCCGAAGGAGAGAGTCAGGTCAGCAAACGTGTGTGTGTGTGTATGTGTGTGTGTGTGTGTATTTGATAACTTCCTATAAGTAGCTATAGATTTTTATTTTCAGAATCAGGCACACTTAAGCATTTAGATCAGTTTCCCTAAATAAGTCTGTCACGAACTGGCTCAGAGTAAGCGATGAGGAGGGAGTCCACACAAGAGGTTTACCTGGCAATAATTGACCTGGTAAGGTCAATTATTAAACGTAGCCTAAACCTAAGAGAAACATCACCAATGGGTTGATGCAAGATTGTGTGGAAGAGAGAGAATGAGCAGTTCATCTGGGCCATCTTTTATAGCCTGGAAGACACAGGTGAGCCATGTTAACAGACGAGCCTCCCATGCCAGCCAATTATCAGAAAAAGGCCAGGCCAGAACTCTCCTCACAGTGGCAGGGCCATCACAATACAGACACATTATATGAATAGAAGACATGACACTCAGTGAATCCTGAATAGAAATCTATGTGGAGAATTCTGACATACCAAAGATTACAGTGGTTCTGCTCCCAGAAGAACTGATCCATAGCTGAAACATGAAACATATGAGCCAATCTTGTTGATGTGCTGTGTACAGTAGAGTTTCATTTATAGTTCTACCACCTTCTGGTGGGAAAACTGAATGAATTCAAGGAGAAACACATATTTTACATATTAGTTCATGATCATCTGTAGTGTTTTTATAGTTATAGTTCGCTGGGCCCATGCAGCCAAATTAAAGCTGCTCTTATCTAAACCTGCTGTGGACACTCAAAAAGCCAAACTGTACAAAACTGTCCTCATGTCTCAGTCATGTCCTCAACTCAGGGTCCCCACAAAGATAGATGTACAAATCCATGCACCAATGAGGTGTGTGTGTGTGTGTGTGTGTGTGTGTGTGTGTGTGTGTGTGTGTGTGTGTGTGTGTGTGTGTGTGTGTGTGTGTGTGTGTGTGTGTGTGTGTTAAACATCTCCCCAGGCGTCTGTCAGCCTGTCGTGGCTAATTCATGAGTCTCTGAGCAAGATACATATACACACACACACACACACACACACACACACACACACACACACACACACACACACACACACACACACACACACACTTAAATTGGTCCTCTCGCCTTCCTGTCTCCTTGACAGAGCCATCTTAACACGCACACAGATCTTAGCACACTTCGAGGGTCAATACTCATATCGAAGTGACATCATTTTAGTTAATGAACTGCTGCTCCACCCCTTGGCCCTGTTCCTGTGGTAACACTGGATAGGGAGGGAGGGGAAGGAGCCCATGAGGTAGAAAAGATGATGATGGAAGGGCGCAGAAAAAAGAAAAACACCTCAAACTGCAGTTTGAAGCTTGTGGAATCATTTTCTCCTGTGACTGAAGTAATGAGAGGAGGTCACACACACTCTGGTGGAAAAACAGCAGCAGCGGGTAGTTGACTGTCACATCTCTGCAGAGGAACAAAAAGAAGAAGAGCAGCATTCTTCCTCTTCCCTTTGGGACTGAGAGAGACCAGGAGATCTTCTGGTTTCATGAGTTTTTTTCTCTCTAGTCACAAGTCATCTTCAGTTCTTTCCTGGAAAATATCAGCTTTCACAGACATGATGCAGAAATAAAATCTGGCTGTCAGAGCATGGGCTGCAAGTCTCGTGCTCGACTGATGGAAGGAGCTGAAACCTGGGTTGAGTGATGCGCCCGTTCTGCAAACAGCAGGAAGTGAGATAATTTAGTTTGCCAGCTGTTGCAGCTCAGGGAGGAGATCAAACAGTGAGATATAGACTGCTGTCATTTTCATCAAACATAACACTCTTTCATTGAGTCATAACTGGTAAAATCCAAACACAAAACATGCGTTTTTAGATTCAGTATGAAAAGATCATCAATTCAAATGCACATCAAAGATACATCCAATAATACAGTGCATGGAAACACTGACCTTAGCTGCTGAGAGATAATGGTCCTGTTTCACAGACATACAAAGATCACATTAAGATGTTAGAGAGGTGGGGGTGGCATGAGCTGGCAGTTTGTCAGCCAGGAAACCTCCTTTCCAGGTTTTTTTTTTTAAATGGGGGCACCGGGGGGGGGGGGGGGCAAAGGACTATATAATGTACAAAATACAGTATACTGCCAACAATATTCACTCGTCTGAAATTGTCCCAAATGCCTTGCTATGCTTAAGCATTAAGAGTTGCTTTCACTGGAAGTAAGGGGCCGAGCCCAACTCCTGAACCCCCACCACCACCAAACTTTACACTTGGCCAGGGGTAAAAGTAGTTTTAAATTCTTGCCGGTACTATGACAAAAACTATATATATATATATATATATATATATATATATATATATATATATATATATATATATATATATATATATATACTTTACTGTTGCCTACTTGTATCTGGGAGAAATTAGAAGCACTTGAAAATGTGGAATATAATTTTTCAATTGTTAAGGAACTGGGATGTTTGCACACACTGTACACTAACACAACTGATGACCACCTCCACGCATTCTGCCTCTGTCCACCAACACAAAACTTCTGGAAAGAAATAATCAGCAAACTTTCTCAAACCTCAGTCCTCTTGGCAACCACTGTGTTTTGGAGGTAAATGCGCTCTTGTGTAGCATAAATGAAATCTCCGGTTATATGCGGTGTTTTCGAGCTGTGCTGTGTTGTTGAAATTGAGCAGAATAACATGAAACAAAATTAGTTAATCTCTTTTTGCTTTTAATTGGGATATTTTGTAACGAGCAGACACATTAACCTGTTAACTGGCCAATATCACCAACATCACCTGAAAAAGCTACATGACGCCCTCTGGTTATTATTGGCTCTGGAAAACCCATGTCGTAGCCGGTTAACTCGCCACGACATATGTAGTTTTTTATATGGCAGGCTAGACCCTCCCACTTTGATTGACACCTCATTCGGCCAATAAAACCTGAGGGCGTCATGTAGCTTTTTCAGGTGATTTTGGTACGACCAGTTACATGATTGGCCGAATGAGGTGTCAATCATAATGAGAGGGTCTAGCCTGCCATACAAAAAGCACTACAACGTTGTGGCCAGTTAACAAGCCAAATGTAGCGGTGAATGTTTTACATGTTGGCCGTTGACGAAAGCCTCGAGCTTCGAGGGGAGAGAAGCTAGAGAATTGAGGCTCCAGCATATCACAAACAGTTCAGAAACAATTTGAAATGAGAAAAAAAAGCTATTTATTAACTGATTAAGTCGTGTTTTAGACTACTTATTGCTAGCGGATCTATTCTGACCCAAAGCGCAGCCGTGACTGGTTCTGAATGACGGCTTTAGAGCAGACAGCTGCTCTCCCTCTTTCAGGTACTGCGTACCGGCGCAGAATCTTTTAGTAGTATGCGGTGCCGGACCATACTTTCACCCCTGCACTTGGCACAATGCAGTCAGACAGGTACCATTCCCCTGGCAACCACCAAACCCAGACTCCTCCATCAGATTGGCAGATGGAGAAGTGTGATTCATCCTTCCAGAGAACACATCTCCACTTTTCTAGAGTCGAGTTGTGGCGTGCTTTACACCACTGCATCTGATGCTTAAGGTTTGGATGCAGCTGCTCGGCCATGGAAACTTCATTCCATGAAGCTCTCTACTCACTGTTCTTGAGCTGATCTGAAGGCACCTCTGTGCATTATGACCCTCAGCATCCTCTGACCCCACTCTGTGATTTTATGTGGCCTACCACTTCATGGCTGAGCTGCTGTCATTCCCAATCACTTCCATTTTGTTATAATCCCACTAACAGCTGACTGTGGAATATCTAGCAGTGACTGGACTTGTTGCACAGTTATCATCCTATCACGGTACCATGCTGGAATTCACTGAGCTCCTGAGAGCGACCCATTCTTTCACTGATGTTTGTAGAAGCAGTCTGCATGCCTAGGTGCTTGGTTTATTTTGAAAAACTTTATAAAGTGGTGAAACAAATATTTGTACTCATAAGTAAATTCATAAACTTAAGTAATAATATAAGAGATTTAGCACCTTAGTAGCTAAAGTGAAAATATTAATTTTACATATTCATATAATCATCACATTAATGTTGCTGCTGGTGATGATTAAAGTTATTCAACTCCTGCTGGGTAGCTTTAATAATACAGTAATGTATATCAGTAGATTGTAACACAATATGGTACAAGCACAGAAAGAAATAAACAAAATGCCGAAGAAGGCTAGAGAAAAGCATCGGGCAACAACTGAACAAAGTTTTAGTCAGATGAATATAAAAAATCCGTGGGACACTATGAAACTAATCACTAATATGAACTCTAGGAAGAAACAGTCAATTATTTTTAATGAGTTCGAAAAAGCAAATAGTTTGAACAACATCTTTTTAAGATTTGATGCACAGAACGTATTTACTTCTGCAATGGTGGAAGTTGTAGATCAGGTTGGATGGGAGGCAGACAGTGTAATAATCGACCTGAAGCAGGTGCAGTCAGTCTTTAGAAAAGTTTCTGAAAAGAAGACTATGGGCCCTGACGGCCTGTCGGCTTCACTGTTGAAACGCTGTGCGGATGAATTAGCTGATGCCTGGTGTCCAATTTTCCAAAAGTCACAGAGTTGTGGAAAAAATCTATAATTATTCCTATTAAAAAGTATCAAGTCCTAGTGAGAATAAAGACTTTAGGCCTATTGCACTAACATGTGCAATAGGGGGTGTCCCAAGAAGCGGTCAGTTCTCCTCTCCTTTTCACCTTGTATACAAATGAATGCAGAGGGAACCAGATCAAAAACCAGGTAATCAAATTCTTGGATGATACTATTATACTGTCTGTTATGAGCAAATAACTGCCCATCTCTTTACCACAAGGAGATCAAGGACTTCAAAGTGAAGATCATTATCTGATTTTGAACATTGAAAAAATGAAAGAAATGATATCTGACCCTAGAGGAATATGTGAACATGATCCTGTTGTAATTGATGGATGTACAGTAGAACAGGTCAGCACATATAAATACTTGGGCATCTACATGGACACATTTTTAAATGGGAAGAACATGTTGACTTCTTCCTTCGTAGATTGAGACTGTTTGGTGTGAGTTCCAAGGTTATGGGTATGTTTTATCATGCAGTGCTGGAAAGCTTGATCAGATATGGGATGGCAGTTTGGTACGGCTCACTTACAGTAAAGGCAAAATCAAAAATCGGGAAACTTGTAAAAATTGCCATGAAAATTGTTGGAAATAAGGATTATCAGTCACAATCACAGTATGAAACAACTGTTGTACAGCAGGCTTACAGGATTATTAAGGATTCTTCCCATACCCTCTATACAGAATACGAGCTGCTACCTTCAGGAAGATGTTACAGAGCTAGTAGCTGTAAAACAAACCACTATAAGCTCTCGTTCCCCCCAACATCTATTGGACTATTGAACAAAGACTCAGCACTGTTTAAATGGCCTCAAGCCAAATCAATATGCATTTGAGCGTTAGAGATGAACTTCTATGAACTTTTATTTATTTAATTATTTATATTATTTTAATTTCCCGTATTATTACTTGATCATTCTCTCTGTTTTTAGTATGCAAATTGCAGCTGAGTAACACTGTTTGTCCAAGACAAATTTCCCATTGCAGGGCAATAAAGTTTATTTGATTTGATTTGATTTGAATATTTATATCTAAAATATTCTGTAATAAAAGTTGAATGCAGCAAAATCTGTAAACAGTTAAAGTTCAAGAGAATCCCATTAAAAGTTTGGTCTGAAGGCCTGATCCTGCTCTCAGTGTGAGAGGAAGAAGGTGAAGTGAGTCAGACAGGCGCCCTTGCATGCTAACTGCTGCTCATTGATGCTCCACTTGTCTGCTCATGATAACAGCAGCGTCATTTATTCATATTTATGGCTCCATCTACCTTGGTTAAGGTTAGGAGGTCTGCTTTAATTGAGAAAAAAATCTGATTATATCCATTCAGTGTAACTGTAAAGATACTTTTTACAGAATAAATTTGATTTCAAACCTGAAAACTGGTTGTTTTGTCTTATTTTGGAACGTTTGCATGTCTCCTTCTGGTTGTTTTATGTCTGTTTGTGGTCATTTTTGGTTGTATTGTCTGTTTTTGTGTTACTTTCATACCCTTCATTAGTTATTTTTGTTGTTTAGAGGTTGTTTTCATGTCTTCTTTGGTCTTTATTTTCCCTTTGTGGTTCTTTAATGCCTCTTTGTGATTTAGTGTTTTTAGTGTTAGTCTCTTTGAGGTTTGATTTAGTAGTTGAAGTTTTGATTCTGGTAACTTTATTATTGGTTTTATAATGACTTTCAGTTTTATGGTATGATTGTCTTTTTGGTTTCTGTCTTTACTTTTATTTACTGTTATTAGTCTCCTAAGTCTTTCACAGTTTTTTCCCTTCTGTTTTGTCTCTTTATACCCTTTTCCTTCTGTGTTTGTTTAGTTCCCCAGTTGTGCTGCTGTATTTTTGCTCCTAGGTTTTCCCCAGTTTAACTTCTTGTGTGTACATATGGCGTCCAACTTGTAATCCCTTTAGTATTTATTTTTGGATATTTTTTGTTGGCTAAAAAAGGCTTGTATTTTGTTTCATGTCAGCTGGTTCATTGTCCTGCATGTGGGTCTTCTTCATGTCACCATTCATGACACTGTGCGTGTCATGGGATGATTGATGTTCATGGAGAAGTAAACAAGAACTGCATTGTGTTTTCCACTTATTTTTTTCATAAAAAGGACAGGAATTCTTTAGGGGTTTAATAAATAGTTTGTTATTAATATGAAGCAGTAGATAAATTGTGTTGTTTCTGTTGCTTCATGCAAAAAACACCTGGAAGTTTTGATTTTACTTCTGAACTTTCAGGATACGCAGAAGTGGTAAAAGTACATGCTTTTGTCATTTAGGTAAAAGTAGCAATAATTGTGTTAAAAATATTTTAAAGTTGAAGTACTGATGCAACTTTTTTACTCAAGTGTAAGTGAAAAAGGACAGGAGTTAAACTGGGAGTCAGCAGGTGTGGGAACCCTAAGATCGGTTCTAGTGGTGCAGCATGGTGCAAAGAATAACTTTGCAAGTCACAATAATTTCTCCTGTGAGACCCAGTAGATTTTCTTTGTGTACAGGCTGTGATCAGCTGGCCTGTGCTGCTGCTCTTTGTGGAGTTACACAACTGAATTTAACAAGATATAAGTGATTTTACATGAGGAATCATGGCTGATTTTCCACCACTACACAGTATCAAGCTGGTATAAAAGTGGAAGTTTAGATTTGGTGACTGAATTTAATCAGCTTCATCAGCTTGAATCCAAACTCACCACTGACCATAAACACCACACTGACCATGTTCCCCACACTGACCATGAACCCCACACTGACCATGAACACCACACTGACCATGAACCCCACACTGACCATGAACACCACACTGACCATGAACCCCACACTGACCATAAACACCACACTGACCATGTTCCCCACACTGACCATAAACACCACACTGACCATGTTCCCCACACTGACCATGAACCCCACACTGATCATGAACACCACACTGACCATGTTCCCCACACTGATCATGAACCCCACACTGACCATGAACCCCGCACTGACCATGAACCCCACACTGACCATGAACACCACACTGACCATGAACCCCACACTGACCATGAACCCCACACTGACCATAAACACCACACTGACCATGTTCCCCACACTGACCATAAACACCACACTGACCATGAACCCCACACTGACCATGTTCCCCACACTGACCATAAACACCACACTGACCATGTTCCCCACACTGACCATAAACACCACACTGACCATAAACACCACACTGACCATGTTCCCCACACTGACCATGTTCCCCACACTGACCATGAACCCCACACTGACCATGTTCCCCACACTGACCATGAACCCCACACTGACCATGAACCACACAGTGACCATATACACCAGACTGACCATGAACCCCACACTGACCATGTTCCCCACACTGACCATGAACCCCACACTGACCATGAACACCAGACTGACCATGAACCCCACACTGACCATGAACACCACACTGACCATGAACTCCACACTGACCATAAACACCACACTGATCATGTTCCCCACACTGACCATAAACACCACACTGACCATGTTCCCCACACTGACCATGAACCCCACACTGACCATGAACACCACACTGACCATGAACCCCACACTGACCATAAACACCACACTGACCATGTTCCCCACACTGACCATAAACACCACACTGACCATGTTCCCCACACTGACCATGAACCCCACACTGACCATGAACCCCACACTGACCATGTTCCCCACACTGACCATGAACCCCACACTGACCATAAACACCACACTGACCATGTTCCCCACACTGACCATAAACACCACACTGACCATGTTCCCCACACTGACCATGAACACCACACTGATCATGAACCCCACACTGACCATGAACACCACACTGACCATGAACCCCACACTGACCATAAACACCACACTGACCATGTTCCCCACACTGACCATAAACACCACACTGACCATGTTCCCCACACTGACCATGAACACCACACTGACCATGAACCCCACACTGACCATGAACACCACACTGACCATGAATACCAAAAAAAACAAAAAACCCCACAACAAAAAAACCCTTTTCTTCTTCTCCTTTGTCTTTACATCTTTTTCCATGTAGTTTCTCTCCCTGGGAAATACAGCAGCAGTACCTCTAGCTAGCAGACACAGTGTGGCAAACTACACACAAACAGTTAGTGTGATTGCTAATATTTATTGAGGTGTTAGAAACATTACATTTAAAATTACCTGCCACTTAATAAACGTTACTCCCTTTATGCTCGTTCCTCTTTTGTTTTACAAACTAAATGCTAAAAACACCTCTCCCAGTCATTCTCTCACTTTAACCCCTGAGTATAGCACTATGGAGTAAGCACCAGGGATGGATACATCAATAGGATTGTGTTTTATGTTATTGTTCCCTCCATTTACAAATTGGTTTGATTTTTGAAGGCGTGCAATGACAGGAAATAATAGCTCAGATGTCTTAAACTTAAAGTAATGAGCCTGTTTTGAAAATGTAAGGAGGAGAAAGTACAGATATTTGTGTAAAAATGTAGGGAGTTAAAGTAAAAAGTTCAAATAAATACTCAAGTACAGATACTTAAAAATTCTCCTTAAGTATAGTAACAAAGTATTTGTGCATGATTACTCCTCACCTCTGACAACAGGTCATCTTAAAGGAAATCCTATACAGGAAGGCGTTCATATGTTCATTGATTCAGTCTGTCTGCTGAGCTGAATATTGTAGAAACTTCAGTATTTCTTATTCATGTATGAACTTAATGAAGCTTCTTTTAGTTCTCAGACTGCTGGAGTCTGCTGCATAAACAGATGATAAATGATAGTATAATAAAACCTTAGCTGTAATAATGTTAAATGTGTCCTCATAGGAGAACTTATAGTAAAGAATTAAAGGCTTAAATGTAAATAAGTGATTATAAGTGATACAGCTACAATATGGCATGATTACGTATGTTTTTATCAGTTTTGAATTTTGTGTGTGTGCTCTTTGTCTTAGACGTAATCTCAGCTACATGAAGCGACCTTTAAAGGGCGTTAAAGATGAATGACATCTTTGTGAGAAACTCTAATTTACTAATTAATAATTAAATGATGGGCAGCACAGCGTGCAAAGACTATGAAAGCACAATCATTTCTTTGTGGTCATGCTGCTGCTGTTTTTGTGCAAGAAGCTGCCAGAGAATGATTTTGTTATCTGAAAACACTTGATTCTTTGGGTGGAGAACCAGCTGACTCTCCCGTTTGCCTTAAATCGCCTCGCTGATCGCCGCGAGGGAGTGCGAGACAAGAAAGCCTCTGTGTTAACGTTACTGTTTTGCCATAAAAGCCTCTTTTCCCTGGCATTGTTTCTTAGACCTCAGTGGGATTATAAAAAGTCTATTGACTCCCAACAGTAAAAAAGAAAAAAAAAAAAAAGCCTTTAAACTGCTATGTGAGGAGATGAGCGGGAATCGTTTTTTTTTATGGCACAATAAAGAGAGACGATGGAGGCATGGATGGGTTTTCTTCACTGAAGGAGGGAGACCTCATGTGTTTATCACATGATACACAAACCCCTACAAAGGCCATTTTCTAATACTTTTTTGTTTTGACCCTGAAATTTATGCAGTGTTTTTCTGGCACGCTCATCATGTGCTCCTGGCTATTGCTCAAAGCTGTCAACCTCCACTGCTCAGTGTGGATGGATAGATGAGGAGTTTATAGGTTGAAGCTGGCCAGTGTTTTCTAGAAGACTTTCTGAGGTTTTATAAGATGAAATCTGGAAAGCTACCTGTTGGTTTAATACACCAGGGTGAGGCAGATGACAGGTGGAACAGATTCATCACTCTTCATTGACATGATCTGATTTATGAACGACATGCTTCTGTATTACTGTGCCCACAAAAAAGAATGAAACTGATGTTGAAGTACCAAAAAGCTGAAATTCCACAAGTGTCCAGTTAAACTCAGCCCCCATAGACTCCTATGGTAAAGTGTCAAACTTTGAATGGCAGCAAGAGGGAAACAAAGGTTTACAGGATGGTAGTGAGACCTGCTGTGATGATGGTTTGGAGACTATGGCACTGACACAAAGGCAGGATCCCAAGCTGGAGGTGGCTCAGGTCGGGTGGTTCAGAGGCTGAAATGGTTTCAGGAAAAGAGAAGATCCATGGATGTAGTGAAGGAGGACATGCAGAGGGTTGGTGTAACAGAGGAAGATGCTGGGATAGAGATGGAGGCAGATGATCTGTTGTGGTGACCCCTAAAGAGAGCAACTGAAAGAGGAAGACGACGAAGACAGCCTGCTACAAAACCCTTTGTGGTCCCCTTCATAACAGCTGGATTAATTAATGTCTCACAGCTGATTCATAACACACCTGTTTAAATAAAGTTTGCATTATTAGGGGCATGGCCTTCGAGACTTACAGGTGGATGTTGACACAGGCGGGTGTAGCTGCTAGCTGTCTGCTAGGTGCTAACTGGAGTCCCTGAACTGGAGCCATTTGGAGCATTTTTAATATGAAGATCTGACCAATAATATGGCTGCTGTGGCCTCTTCGGACTAACAGAGTGTACAAGAAGGCAGAGCTCCAGTTTGGGTGACGTTACTGAGCACTGATTAGCAGGTATCTGTGACTGTGGAGCAGCTTGATAACCAAACATAGCACTCCACTCTGTTGTTCTGATATGGTCACTTCTGGCTCCAAAAATGATTTTTACTTTAAAATAGTAAAAATCATTTTTGGATTGCAGAACAGTATCATCCAGATACTGTTCTGCAATCCAGTTATTAACTCAATATTATTAATTATCCATCCATCTATTTAATTCTGCTTATCCCTTTCAGGGTCACAGGGAGCTGGAGCCTATCCCAGCTGGGTGAGAGGCAGGGTACACCTGTACAGGTTGCCAGCCTGTCACAGGGCTGAGGCAGAGAGCCAGACAACCATTCACACTTATATTCACATCTATTTCGAATGACTAATTAACCTAACCACACTGACTGCATGTCTTTGGACTGTGGGAGGAAACTGGAGTACCTGGAGAACCCACACAGACACGGGGAGAACATGCAAACTTCACATAGAAAAGACCGCATGGTGGATTCAAACCCGGGACCATCTTGATGTTCTGCCCCACTGTGCTGCCTCTATAATGAATTATAATTTCATTATTTTGGCAGTAAAATAGCAACTAAATAACATTCATGAAGTGTTAATGTACCGTTTATTAATGACTGTTACAGTTACCAGTGTGTACGTTTTATAAATGAGGTTTTCGTAGCTTCACTATTAAATAAAGAATTTATGATTGCAGCTGTGAGACAATAATAAGCAGTAATGTAAACTCAGGCCTGAGCTGCAGCTGCAGGGAAACCCTCCTGAGCTCTGACCCCTCAAACAGTCGAGCGCTCGCTCTGTAAATATTGAGCGTGTGTGTGTGTGTGTTCAGCAAACCTCGTCTGTAAACACACCGATTGGATTCACCGCCAATTGCTTTGTTTTGTTTCTGGGAGCGACTGGAATTCACTGCGCTCTTTCTTTCCAACCACACACACCGGAGGTATCGATGGAAACCTGCAGTGTTCAGTTCATGCGAGGAAAGATGTGTATGTGTCCATGTGTGTTATGATATGTTCAGTGTGTGCAGAGTACTCTGCAAACTTTCAGACTGTTTCTCTGAGGCTGCACAAATGTTTGTGTTTCTTTTACTACAAACAGTCAAGGGTCCTCTGATGATACACAATCAATCCTGTAAGATCAGATTCAGAAAGGAAGAGTTCATCTCTTTGGTCTCTTTTTGGGCCTTTTGTGTGTCAGTTTGTGGTTGTTTCTTTTACCATTTTTGGTAGTTTTGTCTCTTTTTTTGTCCCTTTCTGCTCATATTTTGTCCTTTGATGGTGTTTCTGTTATCATTTGATCTCTGTGTTTTTTCTTTCTTTTTGGGACTCGTTTTTATGGCCCTTTGTGGTTCTTATGGGATAACTGACTTTCATAAAGAAATAAATAACTGCAACCTTGATCTTTAGCACTTAGAAGATCACACATACTCAAAAGGTTTACCCCAAAATCAAATATTTTATCTTTCACAATCACTGTTGTGTGAGTTTCTCAGTTTTTCTGCCCCGTGCTCAGTATAATGAAAGTAAATGGCACTGACCTAGTGGTGCTCAGAGAGCCCAAAATATCCGGTTACTCAGAAACATCCACAATGTTGTAAGAAGTTTCATAAAGAGACATTAGCAAAATAAAATGATGAGAATAAAAACAGGCAGCTGTGAGTGGCAGCACTGAGTTAATGCTGTGCTTTCACTGGGAGGATCCACACTCACGCAGCATTACCTTTACCCACAGATTACTGGGCTGAAGTCACTGTTAAGAGTGATTATCAATCATCAGACAGGGCTGTAGTTTTGATAGGGAAAAGAGGGGAGGCATGAAGGTGTGAAGAAGATTCAACCTGACAGGTTTCTTCAGTTCCAGAAACTGATGGAGAGTCCTGGGTAACCCAGTAATCGTGTGAGTTGGGCCAAGGTGTGACTCCTTTGAGAGGCTGCGCTGTAGCTGCTATCATATGTAAGCCATCACCTCTGTGGTGATGGCTGTTCACAGCGGATGTAAATGGCCTCCTTTACTCCTCGAGGGGAGCCTGGGACATTTGGAAACGTAAATGCAGCTCCTGGGTCTAAAAAAAGCAAAGCCAACATCCAGTCTTTCTAGTGTCCAGCAAGGGGCGACTGATTGTACAAGAAAACTGAGCTCAGCAAACACTTTCCTGATGAGTTTCATTTTGGGAATGACGTTCCTATCAGAGTCAGAAACAGCAGGGCACCGTTTAGGGCGGAGCTACCTTATCGTTGACAAGTCACTGCTTGTTTTCTCAGTCAGATCCTGTCGTGGGTTTGATATCCTGTCACGTATAGGGCTGTGTGGTGGAGAGGGGTGGACCCAAACGCAGGACGCAAAACAGAATTAAGCTAAAATTGCTTTATTTGCAGATTAACTGAGTAATACAATAAACACAAAAACCTGAAATCTCAACTGAGGCATAAACACGAAGCCTGGGAGAAAGGAGAAAACCAAATCACTAAACTAGACACACAGCTAAGGAGGAAACACTGACAACGCCGCAACAAGGAACAGAGAAAAACTGAGAGCTTAAATACACACAAGGAAATCAGGGAGAGTGGAAACAACAGGAAACAACGGAACAACAGGTGAAACAAATGAATGCAGGGGAAGCAAAATTAAACTCAAAGCACAGGGAGCACAAGACTACCAAAATAAAACAGGAAGTGACTCACCACGATGCACACGCAGACTTAACAGAACACAAGGACTAGAAAACACAGAGGGAACCTAAACACCACACAAGGAGCCACCCAAAGGAAGACTAAACACAAAAAGGGTGGAAGACAAGATCACAGGAGGAAACGAACACAGAGACACAGGAAGACCAGGGCCAAGGAAAACAGAACGCAAAGCAATAACCAACTGAGAACCTAAACAGTGAGAAAAACTAAAAAAACACAACCTGAAGAATACAACAAAACAGAACTATACAAAAGAAACTCAAAACACTGGGCCACTGGCCCAGGACCGTGACATACCCGCTGTTCTGTGATCTTTCATGTTGTGTTCATTATTAAATATCTTTAGTTTGGTCCTTGAGTTTTTGTAGTTTGAGTTATTTTCAGAATCGTTTTGAGTTCTCTTAGTTTTGCTGTCTCAGTTCTGTTTGAGGTTGTTTGTTAGCACTGTGTTCCTGTCTTCAGTTTATCCCGTCTTCCCTGTGTTCCCATGCTTAGTTAAGTATGTGTTACATCCTCTTTTATTTTGATAGTCTCTTGTATTTAGTTTTGCTTCCTAGTTCCACCTGTGTCCCTGGTGTTTGTCACCTTCCTGATTACCTTGTGTTACGGTGTGCGCCTCCCTCAACTCATTGTTGTGTTGTACCATTTGTCTCCTGCGTGTCTGGCTGTGAGTTTTCCTTCCCTGCTTTATTTGTGGTCTCTGTTTGCTTCCTTTGTTGGAATTCACCTTCGGCTTCATGAAAACCCATTAACCAATGATATGGTGTGTGTGCGTGCATGTGCAGTAACTGCGTGTGTGTGTGTGTCTAACATGAAGAGATGCAGATAATAGTATCCTATTAACATGATATTCGTCCTTTTCCTCAGGTGGAGGACGAAGCAGAACCTGGACTACTGCTTCCTGATGATGTACGCTCAGTCTAAAGGAACCTACTATGTCCAGGTAAAGGAAACCACAGAAGAAGAAGCTTCACAGTCACCGTGCAGCACGGGGACTTCCTGTGCTCTTCCATGCAGAGAGCCGTCTCTCTGAAGTCCGTGGGTATGAGCCTCCATCAGTGTGAATAGGACTGCTAGGACCACTTTTTTGCATTTTAAAATCCTTCTCCTCACCTACAAGGTTTTGAATAATCAGGCCCCATCTTATCTCAAAGACCTCATAGTACCATATCACCCCAACAGAGCACTTCGCTCTCAGACTGCTGGCTTACTTGTGGTTCCTAGGATACTTAAGAGTAGAATGGGAGGCAGAGCCTTCAGCTTTCAGGCGCCTCTTCTGTGGAACCAGCTTCCAGCTTGGATTCAGGAGACAGACACCCTCTCTATTTTTAAGATTAGGCTTCAAACTTTCCTTTATGATAAAGCTTATAGTTAGGGCTGGATCAGGTGACCCTGAACCATCCCTTAGTTATGCTGCTGTAGGCCTAGGCTGCTGGGGGGGTTCCCATAATGCACTGTTTCTTTTCATTCACCTTATTTACTTTGTTTATACTCCACTCTGCATTTAATCATTAATTGATATTAATCTCTGGCTGTCTTCCACAGCATGTCTTTTCTCTCCCCTCAGCCCAACCAGTCACAGCAGATGACCCCCCCTCCCTGAGCCTGGTTCTGCTGGAGGTTTCTTCCTGTTAAAAGGGAGTTTTTCCTTCCCACTGTCACCAAGTGCTGCTCATAGGGGGTCGTTTTGACTGTTGGGTTTTCTCTGTATTATTGTAGGGACCTTACCCACAATACAAAGCGCCTTGAAGCGACTGTTTGTTGTGATTTGGTGCTATATAAATAAAATTGAATTGAATTGAAATAAATAATGGCCCTGAAAACAAACAGCTGCACCCAAATGTTCTGCTTCAAATCAAAATATTATGTTTTCAGCGTGTGATTAATAACTTGTTTAAAATCATGTGTCTGCGATTATCCTGCATCTCTTTGTATTTAGTTATTCATCTTTTTACCTGCTTTGGTTATTTCATGTGTTTGTGGCATCGATGTGAGCCAAAATCCTGGAGGGGTGTTGTTTATTCTCCTGGATGGATTTTCAGTGCCGCTCGCTCGCTGCTTCACTGCTGCATCTTTGCTGGAACTCTAGTCTGCTTTGACCACAAACAGGATTCAGGATGAGGCGAGGTGTGATCAGAAACTTTCAGGACTCAAAAACTGACGTTAATATGAATGCAGGTGATTTTATTTCTTTTATTGTGTATTTATTCTCCCCTCAGGTCATCTCTATGTGTATGTTTAAGTCCTATTAGGAAGTCCTGAATAGGAAACTTTCACTTTCTTCTATTTGTTTTGCATCTCCTGTTTTTTTTTTGTTTTTTTGTCACTTTGTGTCTCTTTTTGGTCTTTACTGTGTATTTTGGACTTTAAGGGTAATTTTATGTTACATTTTGGTTGTTCATGTGTCTGTGGCTATGATGGAGACAGGAGGCTGAGCTGAAAGTGTTCAGATGTCCGTTGGAAGGATGGACGGGATTAGGAATGAGGAAATCAGAGGGCGGGTTAGAAATATTGGAGCTGCAGGCAGGAGGAACAGAGGAAGACCTCAGAGGAGGTTCATGGATGAAGGAGGACATGCAGAGGGTTGGAGTGACAGAGGTAGATGCTGGGATAGGAGAGAAGGAGGTCGATGATCTGCTGCAGCGCCCCCTAAAGGGAGCAGCTGACAGAAGGTGTCGGTTATTTCAGGTTGTGTCTCTTTGCAATTGTTGTGATTCACATTTCGGTTTCTTTGTGTCGGTTTTAGGTTGTTTTACTTCAGGTTTGGATTGTTGTGCATCTCTTTGTGGTCTTTTACACAAAACTTTAGTTATTTTTATTTTAATCATTCCAGCTGCATCTGTCTCATTTTAGTCACTTAAGTTTCAGTTGTTTTGTGTTCTTTTTGTGGTGATTTTTGGTCACATTTTGGTTGTTTTGTCGTCTTTTACACTACACTTTGCTTTTGGCTACATTTTTACATCCTGCAGCTCTCCCATAAATAACACACGACCTCTGAGCTCACAGCAAACAGTTGGCTCTGTAACATCTGAATATTCAGCAGCATCGGCTGATGTCATAAAGCTTTAAGATAAAAAGTCTCTGATGTCTGAAGCTGATGACGAAACTGTTGCATTGTGGGTAGACTGAGTGTGGCGTTAATGGAGGCATCTCTGAGGTTCCGTCAGTCTTTGTTCCCCTTAAAGAAGAAAAGAAGAAGAAGCAGACTCGTTCCTCCTCTTTGGCGTGTGGGACAGAAACAATCTGAATAAGCAGGAAATGAGGTGAACTGGTTCCTCCTGACCTGCAGACCCTCCGGCATCCTCCAGAGGCCCTAAAAACACCTCATAAATATATTTGACCTGACCCTGCTCTGCTTTCTCTGAGGAGATGGACCACCTTCGGCCTGAAGCCAGTGTTGCATTCAAGTGCGTTTCAGCAGCTCATGAATTCAAAGCATCCTGAGTCACATCCTGGTTCTGGTATTAAAAATTTAATGAAACCTAAAAATGCAGGCTTTGTGTCTTTAGCTGTGCCGTCCACCTCGTTACGCTCTCTAACCTTTAATTATCTTAGCTCAGTGATAATAAAGTACTGATGAATACTGATGTGGAGCGGCATTTAAAAGCCTCCCAAATGACCTTCCTGGCTTCGATTCTTCTTTTCTTTCTGCTTCTTTGCTCTTCTTTCAGAAGCTGTGTTCGAGCTCTCAGTCTGCGCTTTTATTTTGAATATTGATCGTATTAATATTGATTCTATCGGTCACATCTGTTCCTACCCTTCTCATCTTCGCCTGACGAGTTTTCTGAAGTGATCATGGTGCATCTGTGGAATTGGGAGCCTCATCTTAATCACTGTAAAACTGTGCACTCTTTATTGCTTTAGACTTTTAAAGGTAGTCTCTCTTCTGGGACCTGAATGTGGCTGAATTATAAAACCAGCAATTGTACAAAAATGCAGAAAGTGAATGACCAACAGAAATGGAAATGGTCACAAAGTGGGAAAATTCCAGCCACTGACATTTTTCCTCCACGATAAAGTAAAGAATACCTGCAGGCAGGTGATATCAGAGGTTGAGGCCGGAGGGGAACGCTGAGTTTTCCTGACTCGGTGGTTCTCAGTGGAATTACGAAGCATTTTCTGACAGGACCTGTGTGCAGGAAGTTCTGCAGATGGATGCTTTGATCTGCTGACTTGAATGCTGGTGTCCCTGCTGGAGCTGAACCCACTTATTTTTCCGGCTACTTTCCTGTGATGGAGCAGTCTCACTGCCATCATCTCAGCCGGTGGAGCTTCTGCCGCTCCCACACGGTGCGTTCTGACAGGGACACGGAGCAGAGACATGTTGTTTTGACACCTAAACTCTCTCTGAACTTTTCAGAGGTTTTACTCTTTGCACGCAGCGGCCGTGAGGGGATGAGGTAATTACTCCGTGTCGACTCCCCCAGGACAAAAAGGGAAGATGTCTGTCAGGAGGCTGCCATATATGGCTGGATAATCAGAGAGGCTTCAGCTGGTTTGAGGGCTGTTGAGTCTGGCTTCTCTCATGAAGCTTTAGTGGTTCCTTCACCAAGGCGAGAGAGGAGGCAGAAAACCTGTGAAACTTTCTGAAGAATAATGAAAACTGTGAGACAGGACATTTGGTTTAAGTCCTCGGGCAGGTTTGAATCTTACCTGCAGTCCAGACCCAGTGAAAACATATGGAGCTCTATGAAAGCACAAATAAGAGCAGCTAAAATCAGGAGCAGATCCTGAACACATGCAGAGGGTTGTTAACAGAAGAGCAGATGCAGCACGGGGGGGTAAAGTGTCTCCTGAGCGCTCTCCGAGCCACACTGCCACTCGCAGACTTCGATCACAGGCTCCGAGTTTGTTAGTCGTTCCTAATCATGAATATTATATTAGGAACCTAATATAATGGCGCCTTACTTGGAGTCCGCAGAGCAAACGGCCGGAGCAGGTTTGACAGAGGAGCGGGCGGGGTCCGAGGTGAATGAGCGGTGGGGAGTTGGCAGGCAGGAAGTGAGATGGGTGAGCGTGCAGACGCTGGCATGTACGGGGCGAAGTCCCCAGTCACAACGCCGGGAGAACAGCGAGAGTCGGACAACCACAGCCGAGCCTAAATACACGACCCGCAGGCGAGTAGAGGACTGCCAAGTGTGCGAGAAAGCACAGCTCCGCCCCAAAGGCCCACTCATCCACACAAAAACACCACCACCCATCCTGACACACTAAAAATGCACAAAATAAAACTTTTAAACGTAAATCATCAAATTTCAGTTTTATTGACTTTGTGAGACATTTGTGGAGGTTTGCATCATGAACCATGAATGACTTTAGTGCTGCACGCAGAAACTGTATGATTCTCAGCAGAGTTTGTTTCTGATCTCTCGTTTATGTTATAAATAATAAAAAGTGTAATTCAGACTTAATCTAAAAACGTCAGGTTTGAGGGTTTGAAATGATCTGCATGAACAGTTGCAGCTGTTGATCGCATTGATAAGCAGCAAAACTAATAACTGCAGCAGCCTCCTGCTCTCACCTCTGCTCCCCTCGTTCTTCTTCATTCGTTCATTGTTTTTATCTGACACTTTCATCCAGGAGGACACTTTACTCTGACAGGAGGTCTCACTCTGTCCTGAAGACCCAGCACCTCTAACTTTGATCAAACAGCACAAACACACACACGCACGCACGCACACGCACACACACACACACACACACACACACCTGATCTGCTGCTCTTAGGGGAAGGAAAATAAATAGACTCTCTCTCTGTGTTGCAGTTGGAGGATGATATAGTCGCTCGCCCGAACTTCTTCACCACCATGAAGAACTTTGCGCTGCAGCAGCCGTCGGAGGACTGGATGATCCTGGAGTTCTCTCAGCTCGGTTTCATCGGTGAGTAATGGCAGAGCATGTCCTTCGTGGGTCTCCTCTCAGCGTGTTAACTCAGAAAAAAGCACACAAGGTAAATGAACAACAAAAAAGAACAGGCTGCAGCTGTGAACAGTGTAACTACACTCTTCACATACTCTAAATGAAACTCAGTTCACAGCCAGGCTTTCTTTGAGTTAGCTGGCTTGATAAAACCTAAAGAGATGATGGTAACATGATGGTAATTACCAGCTTTCTCTGTTAGGCCTCAGTCACACAGGCCTAGACAGAGACTGGATGGCAACCAAGTGGTAACCACAATCACCAGGGAAACGTACCTTTATTGTCGAACTTCTGGGAGCGGCTCATGTCTGGAGCTATGGTTGGAGGACAGGTTACGTTAATGTATGTATCAGGAGTTTTTAGGAACCCTTTTGTTTTATTTTTTTTAATTGATTTTTACATGTGCTATATAAATAAAGTTTACTTACTAGGGAAAATATGTATTTTCCAACCAGTTGGAGAGTGGTTGCTGAAGGTTGTTGGAAGTTGCTGGAGGTTGCTGGGTGAAACTGTTTATATGGTGCTACACTGAATGGAAGACGCTGACTTGTCTGCAAACACTCACCAACTATTTGCTAAGCAGAGTGTGAAAAGTTGCAACACAGAGACCATTTGCCTTCAAAATAAAAGCTGCACATTTGAAATGTGTTGACTGCAGCACTGACAAACAACCTTTATCTTGAAGGTCTTTTGAACGGTCTCTGTTTCCAGTTTTGGTCACACTGTTTTCAAGTTTAAAAGTCCTCAGTGGTTAGTTCACGAGTGTTTGCAGAAAAGTCTGGGTCTTTCATATAAACCACAGGAGACCACAGCAGTCTGCTAGCAACCACAGCAATCTCAACCAAAGCAAGCAGCCTCTTAGCAACCAGCTTCAGCAGCAGCCAGACTCACAAATATGCATTTTTACCTCACAACCGGAGAATGGCCGACCACTCGCTAGGCCTGTGTGACTGAGGCCATAACTGGTTCAGCACTCACATAAAAAGTGTGTTTGACAGGTCATTCGACTCTTCCTCTGCACCGCCTACTCCAACCAGAGAAAATAGGTAATCTTCTGATTTCATTAGTTAATAAGCTTATTTAACCAGTCAGTGCTGCCGATTGTAACATGAGCTCTGAAACTTCATTCAGACATTACAGGTTACTCAGTGCGTCCCACGGCCCAATGAAGGTCCAAAGACATGCATGCTGCATTACTGAGCTCGATAAAGTGTTTTAACTGTACAGAACAAAGTGCTGTATGATTCTATGGTTAAAATGTGGCCTGAGTGCTTTGAGTGGTAGAAAAACACTATAAGTGCAAATACAGTACATCATTAAAAAGGCTCTCAGCCTTCCACTTACTCTCTCCTTTCTTTAATATTTTAAAGTTGTAATCACCACCGATGGATGCTTTTTATTTTCAATAATCGTAGTTTCTCATCCTGGGCTGACAGACCTCCACCTGCCTCCTTCTTTTTCTTTTGCTGTTTTTCTGTTTCAGCTCTGATGCCAAACCTTTTCTTTTCGTTGACCTGAATCACAGTCTCAGGGGAGCAACATTCACCGCTTTTCTTTTCTTTTTCCATAAAATAAAAAGCTTCTCTTTCTCTGTGGCTTCAGTTCCTTCAGTTGTGAAATCCTCCTGCATTTTGCTTCTCTTAGGCATGATTCACACGTAGGCGCTGCTTCCACGCCTGGTGGTGCGCGAGCCTGATGCTGTCTTTGCTTTCACCATCGTCGTACTCAGGCTAACTCGGCCATTAATGTGAGCCAGGCTAGGCCAGGATATTCAAATAACGTGATTTGATTGCTTAGCGGCACCACTGGAGTGATTTGATTCTGATTTGTGCTTGAAAATTGAAACTTTTCTCAACTTTTCAAGTGAAAGCAGCACAAGCAAGATGAAACAACAGACCTAAAATTCAGCAGCATCTAAAACAAACCTGAATCCTGTTTTCACCAGTTTCTCTGAGGGAAACATGTTTACTATCATGGAGAAATGGGTGCATGACAGTCCACAGACTTCATCCTGACTCAGAATGGGTCACGGTGTTAAGAATAAAACTTATAGGGCTCACATTTCAGGAGGCAGGAGAACGTCTGCACTGATGGAGGCCTGATGTTTCCGAAGCTTTCAAAAGTATGCAGTGAAGCTGTGATGCAGGCAGTGAGGTGTGCAGCCTCTGGCAGGATGTGAAGCTGATTTCCAGTCTCCTTCTGACTGATGAATTAAAGCCAGCAGATTAATTGAGGCATCAGCCTATATCTGATCTGCCTTCTAATTATTCTGTCAGGGATAATCAATGACTTCTACCTTCCTGGAGCCAATCAGCTGACGGCAGCATGCAGAACAAAGACCTTCCTCGCCCAGAACCATAAGTCAGTGAAAGCTGGAGGTGTTCAGACGGAAGAAAAACCTTCATCTTCAGTTGGACCAGAGGTGCAGCTCAAGAGCTGACTTAAAATTGTGTATTTGTGCTCCAGTGTGTGGCCTGAAACCAAAGTTCAGACATTCAACACCCTGAAAAAGCTAAATCTTCTTCACAGCCATCTTGAATTTGCTTCGACTGGTGCTCACCAGACTTTCCTGGACTCCATCCATCCATTTTCTTCTGCTTATCCTGTTCAGGATCGCGGGGGGGCTGGAGCCTATCCCAGCTGTCATAGGGTGAGAGGCAGGGTACACCCTGAACAGGTCGCCAGCCTGTTGCAGGGCCAACACAGAGAGACAGACAACCTTTCACACTCACATTCATACCTATGGGCAATTTAGAGTGGCCAATTAACCTAACCCCACGTCTTTGGATTGTGGGAGGAAACCCACACAGGCAGAACGGGGAGAACATGCAAACTCCACAGAGAGAGAGAGAGAGGCCCGGGCCAAGGTGGACTCAAACACAGACCTTCTAGATGTTATTCTAACTGTGAGGCAGCAGTGCTAACCACTGCGCCACCGTGCTGCCCCTTTCCTGGACTGCTGAAAATAATCGATTGAGAGTTTTAAAATGATAAATTCTCAGGACCTTTGTGGCTTGAAGACCCAAAGACATGCGTCAGCTTCAGCTGGACTGATATTAGTCCAGCTGATATTATTAAGCTACTACTAAAAGTCAGAGCTGCTGAGCAGCACCGTGATTTCAGGCTGATGCTAGTGTTTAATGTCCAGGGTATCAACCCCAAATGGACATACATGCATACAGACACAGCAGTGGTGCCCATGTTTTTATCCGCTGATCACTGATCAATGCGTCATTGGCAACACAGAAAACGGGTTAGCGCTTAGGTCTTGGCCTGTGAGGCAGCTGTTGCAGTGCATTGTGGGATTTGTAGTATAAGTGGTGGGAGTGCCATGTACCCGCAGGCTAACAGCTATATGAAATCATCTCACAGACCGTATAAAATCACACATGTGGCATAGACAAACTTCTGGGCTCCTTTTCCCTGTGAGCTGTTTCCTGATGAGTTCAGTTTTGCTGGTTTCAGGTCAAAGTGAACAGAAATGAGACCAGAACAGAAAAGGACTGTGTAGTTAAAAAAAAAAAGAAAGATGATTATCCAGGATTTTACATCTTGTGATTGACACGTTAGCTGAGAGAGTTTAAGCTTAATTTTTAGTTACTTTATAATCTGATCATGGATCTGCTTTAAAAATCATTTACTTCATTAAAAAGGTGGCATGAGGCAGACCAGCAGACCCACACCTGAGCGGGACCAGGTTCATCCCAAGGGACATTTTTCCACAGTTTTTCTTGCTCATTCTGCAGCGCCCCCTGGTGTGTGGACACCACTCAACTTGGGTCTGACAGATAGTGTGACTTTATTGGACGCGCTGTGCAGCTTTTTACCACCTCGGTGTGATGTTTGTGTTTTTGCTGCAGAAGCTGTGTGAGGTGATTTTAAACTAGTTGTTGTTGCTGGTTGTTGTTTTGGAGGCAACTCCAGTGGGTGAGCGGGTGGAGGGACAGCGAGGAGTGTTTGATTCCTCCATCACCCGCTCTCAGTAATGACAGGCCAAGCACTCGGGGACCTATTAGGGAAGAGTGGAGCAGAAAAGGCTCATGGGATAACAGTCATGCTGTGTAGTTTTGTGAGTGTTTCAAAGCTGAACAACACATTTTTATGCCGTGAGCTGAAAATCACAACATGATCCTCCAGCACAGAAATAAATTCTCTCTGTTTGTGCTTTTCCTCATTTCCTGTTCTGATGGTTAAATGTGACCTCCTAATTAAGAGATCTGTGTATGAACAATAATCCCTGTAAGGCAAAAGTTCAGGCTGTAAACACACAGTTTAGACAAAGGTAATGTCGCTAATATAAGTCGAAGCAGCCCCGCCCACCCATTCTATCTGTGAGGGGCAGCCAATCAGAAGAAAGTTGGCCTCAAAGACAGTGTAAATCTACTGAAGAACTAAAATGTGTTTCTGGAAATTAGTAGTACTCTAAGTAAAAATACACTTACTGTGTTTTTAAAGGGGAACTGTATTCTCTTTGCTCCCGGCATTGTGCTGCAGGTCTGGATGTTTATATTAAACATTTCATATAATGAGGTAAATGTGTGTAAATGTAATCATCATGAATCAAAAGTAATCAGTATTCAGGCTCCTCTGGATACCCGGCACACCCACAGAGTCAAACTACAGTCACTGATGTTTCAGGTGTTACAGTGGGACTGACACAAAGACAGGAGGCTGAGCTGAAGATGCTCAGATCTTCGCTGGGAGTGAGCAGGGTGGATAAGATCAGAAATGAGTCCATCAGAGGGACGGCTCAGAGTCAGAGAGGTGGAGTGGAGATGGTTTGGACATGTGCAGGGGAGGGAGGGTGGAGATACTGGAGCTGCAGAAGAGGAAGACCTCAGAGGAGGTTCATGAATGCAGTGAAGGAGGACATGCAGAGGGTTGGAGTGGGTTGGAGTGATGCTGGGACAGGGTGAGATGGAGGCAGATGATCCACTGTGGTGCTGCTTGTGCTTCTGGGTTATCTCCATATTAAACTTCTTCGATGAGTCTGTTTAAGTGTCCCTCACAGAAATGTTCAGGTGAGGTAAAAGTAGACTGAACTTGTACATGAGAACATTTATCAATATGAATGAATAATTATAAATAACTGGCTCCATCTGAAAAGCTGCCAGGCTTTGTTGAAGTCTGAGCTGTTTCGATGTGTTAAATCCTCTCACTCGTACTGTCCCCATTTTAACACGAAGCCTCAGGACTGAATTGTTTTGCAGTATCTCTGGAGAAACATCAGTATTTATCCAGACACATCTGTCTCCGTGGAGACACTCTGCAGTTGTCTGAACGCCAACTCCCTCGCCGCCTCGTCTCCGCCCCGGGCGTAGCTTCTCCATCAAAAGAAATTAAACATTTTTACTTGTGAATTATTGATCATGCTAACTGCAGAGGAGAAAACAATCAATTATCATTATGTGTGTTATGAAACCCTGAAGGATGCAGAAAAACTCCAAACAGATTTTATATTATTGGCATAACAGCATCCGATAAAAATCTCTTTAACTCGGTTATTTAACAGATGTGAGTGAAGCGTGTTGGAGGTGAGGACGTACTCGCTCTGCACGGGGACATCATTAAGAGGAATCCTCAGATGTGATGCTCCTGCTGCGGGAGGCTGATGAAACTGTTGCTTTCTGGGTCGTCTGACAGTGACGTTAATGAAGGGCTCAGAGTCGCTCTCTGCCTTCATCACACGGCCTTTGTTCTCTGTAAAGAGGAAAAACTGTGTCGGACAACATGAGGTGATGAAGAGCATCCAGCTCAGAGCGGGACATGATAATAATGGCAATAATGAGGGTAATTAAAAATACTGATTAATATGTGTTTAAAAACCACGACACACTTTCAGAAGTGTTTCCATGATTTTTGGCTCTGTGAAATAAATGAGAAACACTGGAGGAATAACAGGATAACTGAGGCGTCCTTTGTTTCAGCAGGTGTCTGAGGGCGTTGAATAAAAGCGCGCCAACACAACAAACTTATTAAACTTCTCAGCTATGAAGATAGAAACTGTTTCTATTCACATTTAAGTGATGCATCAGGTCGTATATATTTGAGTCCCTTTAGAACCCCAAACCTTTAATGCAGTTTGGTTCTTTGAAATATTTTCAGGACAGATTTTAACAGTTGGATTTCCATCCAGCTTTTTCTCACTTACACACTTACATGATTCAGATCATCAAACACATTTTAATGTTAGACAAAGAAAACCTGAGTAAATACCAAAGCTCTCCAAACCTGCCTGCCTGTGTGAAAAAGTAACTGTCCCCACCTTAAATCTTTAATTAACTGTGATTAAACACATTTTTATAAAGCTGCATTCAGTCTGACAGCCACGCTCGGGCCTGATCACTGCAGACCTGCTGAATCAAGAACTCCTTAAATAGAACCTGTCTAGCAAAGTGAAGCAGGTTAAAGATCTCAGAAACACATCATCCATGAGCTAAAGGTCTGAAAGGATTACAGGGACATTTCTGAGGCTTTGGGACTCCAGAGAACCACGGTGAGAGCTGTTATCCACACATGGAACAGTGGGGAACCTTCCAGGAGAGGCCGGCTACCAAAATTACTCCAAGAGCATGGAGGACTCATCCAGGAGGTCTCAGAAGAACCCAGAACAACATCTAAAGAGCTGCAGGCCTCACTTTGCTCAGATAAGGTCAGAGTTCATGATTGAACAATCAGAAAGAGACTGGGCAAAAATGGCGTCCAAGGAGAGACCCTCTGCTGTCCAACAAGAACACAAAGGCTCGTCTCACATCTGCCAACAAACATCTGGATGATCCCCGAGACTTCTGGGAAAATATTTTAACACAGGGTTTCATAAAGAGAACATCAGACCAACAGTCAGACATGGTGGTGGTGGTGTGATGGTCTGGGGCTTCTTTGCTGCAATTGATGGAACCATGAATTTTGCTCTACCAGGCAAACTGAAGGAGGATGTCTGCCCATCAGTTCATGCCCTGAAGCTCACTTATTTATTTATTTATTTATTTGTATTTTTATTTTTTTATTTGAATATAGTCCTTGGGGTTATAGATCTTGTACAGCACTTTGGTCAACGTCGTGGTTTTAAATGTGCTATATGAATAAACTTGACTTGACTTGGGTTATGCAGCAGGTCCACCTCCGAATGGCTCAAACTAAATGAAGGTTTTTGGAGCGGCCGAGTCAAAGTGTGGACTTAAATCAGAGTGAAATGCTTTGACCTCAAACAGACCGTTCATGATGGAAAACCCTCCAATGTGGCTGAATTCAAACAATCCTGCAAAGCAGCGGGCCAGAGTTCCTCCACAGTGATGAGAAACACTCACTGACAGTTATCACAAACTCCTGACTGCAGTTCTTGTTGCCGAGGGTGGAAGAGCCAGGTATCAGGTGTAGGGGGCAGTTACTTTCTCACAGCGCTGTAAACATCCACCAGATTAATGCTGAAAAACTCTGGTGTAAATCCAAAGCTTTATTGCTGCATAGTTGATAGCTGAGTGGCTCTGTGGTGTAGTGGTTAGCACATTCATCTCACACATTAAGGATCCCTGGTTTGAGACTGGGAGGGGACCTGACCTCAGGGGTCACAGCCTGGATCAATGGGAAGGTTGCTGCCAGGCTGATAAGCTCTGATAACTGTACACGTTACATGAAAGATGGATATCACCTGTCAGTCAAGGAGGCCACACCCCTAATGCAACCTTAAAGCCTTAATAGAATTTAAACAGGTGAGTTATAGAAGCATCCTCCTCCCCGTACAGCTGTTATGAAGGAGGAAATTATCCACAGAGACCAAAGCAGTTTCTGTATCAGCCTGTAAACATGTTTATTTAACATGGGAGTCTGTGGGACTGACTCATGTCAGAGGAACTGCAGGTTTACAGCAACAACATGGACTGAAAAATGAAGCTACCAACTGACTGTGTTTAAAATGAAAAACAGGAAGTGGATTGGTGCTGCATTAGTTTGAAACAGACAGCAGCTTTCATTGATGGTGGAGGCAGACAGGAAACGGGGGGAAGATACAGGGGAAAACATGCAGGCACACTGGCGACAGACCAGGACTTGAACCCGCGCCACAACGCGGCATATATATGGTCACCTGCTCCACCCCTGAGCTACCCAGGCACGCTTGAAAGTGTTGTTTTAACAGCATGTGTGAAGCTGCCCAGAAACAATCAGAGAAACGAAGCAGATGCAGTGATGTTGTGGGGTGGCTGTAGCTCAGTAGGTAGAGCAGGTCACCTACTGATCGGAAGGTCAGCGGTTCGATTCCTGGCTACTCCAGGCTACATGCCAATGTATCCTTGGGCAAGATACTTAACCCCAAGTTGCTCTCCGACCGTCCTGTCGGAGTGTGAATGTGTATGAATGTTAGCTAATTAAAAGCACTTAGCTTAGTAAAACATGGAAGTGCTTGTATGAATGGGAGTGCATGGGTGAATGTAAAACATGTTGTATAAGCGCTTTGAGTGCTCTGACTCTGAGTAGAAAAGCGCTATATAAGAACTAGTCCATTTACCATGTTTCTGTTTCCTGTTTGTTTTCTGAATGAATCTTTTTCAGTGGTCTCGTGTCTTTAACAGGTTTTGGCAGCATGGACCATCTCACACCATACTCGAATTTGATTTGTTGGAGAAATGATGGAGAGGGGCACAGAAATAGAAAGAGACATGGAGGTGAATACAGATGGAGGCGTGGAGTGATAGAGAGCAGCATGAGCCTCGTCTCTGAGGTGGATGATGTTGATTTCACACCTGGATGTTTGTGCTCATCCCTGAATGTCTGAGCATCACAAACCACCACCTCCTCCTCCTTCCTCCAGGCCCCCCTCTGGTCTTTGGCTGCGACCTTACGAATCCTCCCTGACCCTGAGTCGCCTGCGAGCAGAGGCTGCTTTAATAAATTCATCAGGGTGAAGCTGACTCACTGAATTAAATCAGACGGAGGGAGAGATGTGGTGCTGCGGGGCTGCTCTCTAATTCAAGTCTTTGAATTTGGGTTTTGCATTTGCTAAGTTTAGCCTCTCTTCAGCCTCGTTCACGTCTGCAGGGAAGAGTTTTATCCCGATGCCTCGTTGAGGCGGCCTCCGGCCCTCCGGAGGCTCAACTGTCTGAATGGATCAGGGCGGAGACGAAGGGGCAGGAGCGTGGCAGAGCTCTCTGCTGGCCTTTTAATTCGCGCTCGTCATTGTTTCAGTCTGTGGAGACTGTGCGTTTCACTTTCTGACCTTTAATTTCTAGATAAGGTTCCCTCAGCTCAGCCTGACTCTGCTGAGAAAACAACCAGACTGAAAAGCTGAGCGACAACAAGTTGTTTCAGGCTGCTCACAGCAAACGCTGGCTTGCTGTGTTGACAGTGGGAATGAGGCGACGGATGGGATGGGCCTGAAACTGTCCAGGCTCAATTCTGAATGAAAACAACAGGAGACGCACCTGGCTCCGCCCTCGCAGGTTATGCAAGGTGAAGATCGCTAATGCTCCATACATCAGTCAGCAGCATTTTCCACAGTGAGTCAAGCTGTGGAAATTTTGGGTTCACCCCTGTTAATAGAATCACTCAGTCTTGAAACTGAGTCGAACATTAAAAATGAACAATTACCCTCAGACCCAAGTATTAATAAGGAACATTTCAGTTCTTTGTCATCCAGTAATCACCTCTCAAATTCAGCTTCCTGAACCAGCCATATCAGACACTCACATAATTGCCTATAAAGCACCACCATCTGCCTTACCACACTCCCACAAAGACTGCATTCCTCACATTTTGGACAATATAACAGTGGAAAATAATACGACTAAGCTGCCCCCAGAAGAATTCAGGTCAGATATGTGCAACTTAGTTTCCAGGCATTGTGTGCTGTGGTTTAGGCAACCCTGTGATGGGCAGGGGGACACCATAGCACACAGGCTTCATGGATTGATGTCAGAACACCTTTGGCTTCTGGACTCTTTACACATCTTAACTAAAAATCTTGTCAAACAAATCACTCATTCTGTTGCGCTCACTCTCCCCTCTGAGACCCATGAATCAACCGTTCCCAGTAATTTGGCATGCAAAAAGACTTTGGTTTTGAGACTGAGGATGTTATAGAGACTGTTGTTGCAGCTACTGAGGTAGCCCTGGACTCTGTTTCTGACCCCCTTAAGACTGTTGCTGCTGTTGAGGTTTCCCTTGTGCCTGAGCACCCGTGCCTGTTCCTCGGGTGGGAATGGCTGTGGACCGGCCCATCCTTGCACCCATACGTATGCCTCGGGTGAGGTCAGCTACGGCTCACCCTCGACCCCAGCTTCAGGAGACCACTATGACCTCTTATAAGCAGCCCGAGTTGTCTGAAATGGCTTTGTGCCTTGCAGAGAAGCTTCAATCATTGGAGGTCATGGCTACATGCCCAGCGCCGCCTCAGCAGCCTGCACCAAACCCCTTAACGCCACCTCGGCCCTCAGCAGCGCCTCGGCCTGCACTTCATTGGTCTTCACCACCACATCAGACTCACCCGAACAATCCCCAACGCAGCCCCAGGCGTCGGAGGAGACAGCTGTGCGCCCTGCAAAGCAGCCCCAGCCTGCGCATCCAGTGCCCGAGCGCCCGGAGGGTCCCACTCAGCCAGAGCCCCATCCTGCATCTCACCCGGAGCCCAAGGGTCCTGAGGTGTCCGCTCAGTCCAAGCGTCCCAAGGATCTAGTTCAGGTCAAGCCTCGCCTGGAGGTGTGCCATTCCCTCCTTCATTGGCCCCCCGTCTTGCCTCGCCGCCGCTGGGATTGCGGCCGGCCCCCTGATCTGTCTCACTTCTTTGATGTTCCTCGGCCTCTGGGTCTGGTTCCTTGGCCTGGATGACCTCCTAACCTGTTGGAACTCTGTCATCGGCCCCTTGACCTATTTGAACTCTGGGCTAGCCCCCTGGCCAGGACAGCCCCCTGAACTTTTTTGAACTATTTTTACTTCTGTTCTGCCCCATTCTGACACCCTGTTTTGGACTGTTTCTGGGTTTTTGCCGTCGCTTTTTGTTCTAGCCTTGTGTTTTTGTTTTTTGTTCTGCTCCTTGGCCTTGGCCCTCTTGAACTGTTTGGCCCTTGCCCTGCTTCATCCCTGGTGTTTTGGGGTTATGGACTTTTACCTGGGTTTGTGCTGCCGCTTTTTGTTTTGTTTTGGCTCGATGTGTGTGTGGCCTTTGCGCTATGTTTTGTTTCTAGATTCCTTTGTTCCTGTCTCCCCTGTGTCTGTGTTTCTCTGTCTTTTTCCCTGTGTCTTGGTCCATGTTTAAGTGTGTTCTGTGTTAAGTCTGCGTGTACCTTGTTAGGTGTTTCCTGTTTTATTTTGACAGTCCTGTGTGCCCTGCATGTTGTGTGGTGTTTTGCTTCCTGTGTTTGATTAGTATGATTTTGTCCACCTGTTCTCCCAGCTGTTAACTGTTTTCCCTCGTCATTCCCGGTGTATTTATTGTCTGCATTTCCCTCTGTTCCTTGTCGCGTCCTCCCTCATGGAGGTGTGGTTCTGTTCATGTTTTGCTGTCACTTCGGCAACCTCAGTTTTGTATATTTTTGGATTACTTTCGGTAAATAAAGTCATCACTTTCATTCAGTCCTGCCTTCGGAGTTCTGCATTTGGGTCCACCCTGCTCACCACACTGCTCACACATGACAAAAATCCGGTGATCCAGCAGTAATCTCCACATGCAGATCCTGCTGTGAAACACAACAGAGTGAATCCTCTGAATAATGTGACGGAAGTCCTCAGCTGAGGTGCTGAGGAGTAAAAGAGTACTTTTACTTTGGTACTTTTCCCTGTTTTCATTCTTCCTGCCTCACTTTGATTCATAATGGAAAATTTTTGGTTTGCAGTTTTGATTCTTGTGCTAAAAATAAAGACTGAATACTTCCTCTGAAATCAGAGAAGCAGCATGAATTAAAGTATGACAAAGATTTTAAAAACAAGAGTCACTATTCGACCTTGATGCTGCTGTGACCTTTCACCTTTGACACTCTTGCTGCAGCCTGAAGGCAGAAAGTGAAGAACTCGGAGGATCAGAGCTTTGAAACGAGCCAGTGTGCATCACATTCCTCCCAGCTGCTCTGGGATTTGAACCAGCAGCTTTTCACTAATTAGCGTGCAGCTCCATTGGAGACGTGACCTCACACCCAACCTGTTCTCATTTGCTAATCTAAACGTGTGAGTGTAAGTGAACCTGAACACAGGAGGGCAGGAGGTCCACACTGAGCTTTGCTTCTCTCTGTGCAGGGAAGATGTTTAAGTCGTTGGACCTGTCGCTCATCGTGGAGTTCATGCTGATGTTCTACAAAGACAAACCCATCGACTGGCTGCTGGACCACATCATGTGGGTCAAAGTGTGCAACCCCGAGAAGGACGCGGTGAGTGGCTCGAGCATCAAAAACAGATCAAAGCTGAATTAGATGAACAGGATATCTGCTGTATATAAAACAGTATCTGTGTATCTAACAACATCTATAGCTGCTTAACCTTTCACACGTGGAGAAGTAAGAGAACAGCTGGATGTCGTGTTTCCTTTTGCACTTCAAAGTCTTTTTATTTTTGAAGGCTGCATATTGCATTTGACCCTTTACTTGTTCCAAAGCAGTGATAACAGATTTTGAGGTGAGGCTGTGACGCTCAGCATTTGTCCTGCTTGCTGACTCTGCAGTGGTGAGCTCCTCACATGGACGTCTTCTGTGATTTTTGAAAGACGGTGTGTAGCATTTCAGCTACACACAGAAAACAAAAGGAAATCTGTTTGTTTGTGTTCGTGGACAGGCGGTGCCTGCGGGTGCTGTTGAGACTCTCCTGGATGGCATTGGCAGCCTGAAACCCACAAAACAAAGCTGTGAACAAGGTGGCAGCAGCTGTGCTTTAACTCAGACCTGCTTTCTAAACCGAGTCGTTTCAGTGACGATTAATAACGCAGTGAAATTCAAACTTTTATTAGCGTTTATTAGACTAACATTTCCACCCCTTTTATTTAGTTTAGTCTTAGTTAACTATGATAACGTTGCCCTACAAGAAAAATGATGTCAAGATCTGCCCGTAACCGAGCGCATCACTGTCACCGCTGAAGGAACCTTTGTGATCACTGCAGCTTTGACAAAATGATCCAGGAAATGAGAACAGGCTGCAGATTTCTAGAATTATAAAGTCGTGTGCCAAAGCCGGCACTCTTTATGTCTCTAATTTAAACAAATGGCAAAGCTGTGAAGTCTCCGCAGTGACACCAGTTTCCTAAAATGTATTCCCACACAATAAAGAATAAAAAGTTAAAGTGTTTACGGCGGCATCAGCAAAGTGTCCTCTTCCTCCTTTCTGACAGTGAAATAAGCCATGCCTTCAGCCTGATGTTAAGCTGTTTTCGTCATCACGGCGTTTGTGCTGCAGGGCTGCTGCAGAGATGTTTTGTAGTCAGCTTTGGGAGGATTGTGTGTTTGTACCTGCACCCTTTCTCTCTTTCAGAAACACTGTGACAGGCAGAAAGCCAACCTGAGGATTCGGTTTAAGCCGTCGCTCTTCCAGCATGTTGGCACCCACTCGTCCCTGGCTGGAAAAATTCAGAAACTCAAGGTAATGACTGAGGGACTCTCTGTGTGCAGGAATCATGGTGGGAAATGTGCAGCTGTGTGCGTTCCTAAAAACGACAGAAAACACCTTTAGCAGCAGCTGCATTCATGCATTCAGAAATATTAGAATATATTTTTTCTTTTTTATTTCACTGTTTCTCCCATATTGTCAGACCATCTCAATAGTTGTAATGCACATATTTGTGTGTTTTGTGCTATTCATGTTGCCATATCATTCATGACATACTGTGGAGAGCTTACATACAGTTTCATCCTGAAACCTGACATCCAGTAAGCCAGAGGTCCTCAACCCCCGGGCCGCGGGCCAGTACCGATCCGTGGGTCATTTGGTGTTGTTTTGTTTATTATGAGTCTCAATGATGTTTTATTTTGAAAAATGGGTGTATCTCCACTCTTGATGTGACAAGACGCTTGCCTCGGTCACGTGATATGTTACTGCTAAAATTAAACCCACAAGCTTCACTGGTTCCCGTTCCCGTCTAACGAAATCGGTTGGTTGACCTACATAACGGCATGTTTAAACATTACCATGGCAACCAGAGCGTGTTGGTGGCAGAGAGGATGTTACTTGTGTTATGTTAAGAAGACGCTGTTGAGAAAGTTGCATAGGAGTACACAGTGGATTCATGTTTATTATATTTAGAAAATATCAGTGTTTATGATGATCATATCTCTTATTTTGTTGTATTTAGCCGCCATACCTAAAAGGCCGGTCCATGAAAATGCTGTCTGACATTAAACCAGTCACTGGTGCAAAAAAGGTTGGGGACCGCTACTGTAAGCCACTCGTGTGCAGATGCTCACTATCGCAGCTGTTACTTCACTGCGTCAGTGCTCATTAACACTACAGTTAAACTACAGTCATACCACTCATGGTCCATTGCTGTCTTCAAAGTGACTTTGGTGAATCAACACAGCAATAATATGGATATGGTCAGCAGATGACCCCCCCTCCCTGAGCCTGGTTCTGCTGGAGGTTTCTTCCTGTTAAAAGGGAGTTTTTCCTTCCCACTGTCACCAAGTGCTGCTCATAGGGGGTCGTTTTGACTGTTGGGTTTTCTCTGTATTATTGTAGGGGTTTACCTTACAAATACAAAGCGCCTTGAGGCGACTGTTTGTTGTGATTTGGCGCTATATAAATAAAATTGAATTGAATTGAAATCAAACCCAGACCTTCTAGCTGTTCATTTAGCTGTGAGGCAGCAGTGCTAACCACCACACCACTGTGCTACCATATATGTATGAAATGTACACTGTTTGATGAAAAAACAGTGTACATTTCATCTGTTTCCAGTGGGCAGGTGACACCATTGGTCTTGTTTTAAATAAAGATTTTTTTTATAATTGGAACTCTAACGAGGCAGCGTGGGCACCTTCCAGTTCATCAGGATGTGTCAGACATCATTTCTGTTTTAAATCTCAGTTTTTAGGGGAGTTCACAGCTTTCTGATCTTCCTCCAGCTCTGAGCCGGATCCCCTCAGTATGAAAACGTTGAGTTTATTGAGCTTGAAACGGTTTGAGGTTCAGTCCAAGTTCAGTCCAGCGTCTCTGGAGAAATGAAGACTGAAAGCCTCTGCATTTGGTGGCATCTTCGCTTCTTGCCAGCAGCTCAGTCCAAGCGCCTCCGCTTAATGTCTCTGATTACTGTGTTAAGAGCGATGGATATTAGCCCCGCCGACTGGCGCGGCAATCTGCTCTAATCAATTGGATATCGATCCGGCCATCCCGTACCAGCGCCTCCTCACTGTAGGGATTGAAGCACAGAAGCTGGCTGCATGAGGCTGCGTAAGTATGGAGGCTAACGCCACCATTACCCTCCAGCCTGACACGTTCACCGTTGCCTCAGTAAGAGCTTAAAAATCAAAGTCAGATGGGAAGACTCAAAGCAGGGTCGTGTTATGAAGAGAAAAAATTAAGTCTGGAGATTTCTTCATGGAAAGAAAATAAAAATAATTTAGTTTTTTCATTATATTTCTTCTGTTAAGCCCTGGCCACTGTGTGCATTCATCACTGAGCTGCAATTATCCTTCTTTATCTCACATCAGGGTGCCACAGCCCCTCAGGTCATCCTCTCTCTGAAACAAGCTATTTTAACTCCTCCCCCTTTAAGAAAACTTGTCTGATTGCCTGCCCTCACAGAGGGGTTGAGTTCACAGCCAGAGTTGAAAAAACTAGCTGACACTGAGCATTTAAAGGAGTGTGAAGCCTGACCTCTGACCTCTGACATGTTTAATATGAACATTTTCTGGAGCAGGAGGGATATGATGGGAAGTGCTGAAAAGCAGAAGAGGGCTGATAATAGGTATTCCTTCATGAGAGCATCTTAGATAAGAGAGATAAGATAGTGTTTATTTGTCACATGCACAGTTATACACAGTACAATGCACAGTGAAATGTATTTTGTACCTGCAACCATATATACACACACATATAAATAAGAAGAATAAAAATAAAAATAAGCAATTCACACTATACACTGTACTCTATATACTATACACTATACACACTTTTACGTGGAATTATAGATTATAAATTATAATATTTACATTGTGCAATGATAGTCCAGTTAGGGCTCAGAGTTGAGCAGACGGATGGCTTGTGGGTAAAAACTCTTCTTCAACCTTTCAGTCTTAGCCCTCAGGCAGCGGTAACGCCGGCCTGATGGGAGCAGGGAGAAGAGAGAGTGTCCGGGGTGGCTGGGCTGTTTTAGGATCTTCATGGCCCTCAGCCTGCACTGCTTGGTGTAAATGTCCTGCAGGTTGGGGAGGGTGGTTCTGATGGTCCGTTCAGCTGAACGAACCACCCTTTTTAGGGCCATGAAGTCCTGCTTGGTGCAGTTTCCCATCCAGGTGGTGATGCTCCCACGCATGATGCTCTCGATGGTGCAGGTGTAAAAGTTCCTGAGCACCTTGAGTGGGAGCTTGAAGTCTCTCAGCCGCCTGAGGAGGTAGAGACGCTGTCTGGCCTTCTTCACAGTGATGTTTATGTGATGAGTCCAGGACAGGTCCTGTGAGATGGTCACTCCCAGGTATTTGAAAGTGTCCACTCTTTCCACCTCAGCACCACTGATGACAAGTGGATGGTAGTCCCTCTGCTGCTTCCTGCTGAAGTCCACGATCAGTTCCTTCGTTTTGCTGACGTTGAGCAGGAGGTGGTTCTCCTGGCACCAGTTCTCCAGGCGGGAGACCTCTCTCCTGTAGGCTGTCTCCTCATTGTGGGAGATTAGTCCCACAACAGCAGTGTCGTCAGCAAACTTGATGATGACGTTGGACTCTGACGTGGCCTCGCAGTCATGGGTGTACAGTGAGTACAGCAGAGGGCTGAGCACACAGCCTTGGGGGGATCCAGTGTTGAGGGTGAGGGAGGATGAGGTGAGGTGACCCACTCGTACCACCTGTGGTCTGCTGGTCAGGAAGCTGTGAACCCACCTGCACAGGGATGGGCCCAGGCCCAGGTCCAGCAGCTTAGAGACCAGCCTGGAGGGAACTATGGTGTTGAATGCTGAGCTGTAATCTACAAACAGCACTCTCACATAGTTCCCCTTACCAGTGTCTATGTGTGAAAGGGTCTTGTGGAGGAGGAAGGATATGGCGTCATCTGTGGATCTGTCTGGCCGGTATGCAAACTGTAGTGGGTCGAGGGTGGTGGGCAGTGAGGAGGTGATGAATGTCTTGATGAGTCTCTCAAAACACTTCATCACCACAGAGGTGAGTGCTATGGGCCTGAAGTCATTGGGGCTGCTGGGGTGTGGTTTCTTTGGGACAGGGACTATGATGGACTTTTTAAAGCAGGTGGGAATCACACACAGTTTCAGTGAGAGGTTGAATATCAGTGTAAACACAGGTGCCAGCTGGTCAGCGCAGGTCTTAAGGACACGTCCACTAATACCGTCTGGTCCAGCCGCTTTCCTGGTGTTTACACGTCTAAACGCCCTCCTCACGTCGCGCTCCGTCACAGTGAGTGTCTCCGCCCCTCCGGCCGGGAGCGCAGCGGGCTGTCGGCTTCCCGACTCAAAGCGCGCAAAGAAGATGTTGAGTTCATCAGCCAGAGAAGCGTCGGCACTCACCGGGTGTGTGTGTGGTGCTTTGTAGTCCGTGATGGTGCGTAGTCCCTGCCACAGTCCCCTGGAGTCAGACTGTTGTAGTTGCTGTTCCAGTCTGCGGCCGTAGTGATGTTTTGCCTCTTTCACCGCTCTGCGGACGTTGTATGATGCAACCTTGTAGTCCTCCCTTTTCGCAGAAGCGAGGCCGGAGTTGTAGGCAATGGTGCGGGACCTCAGGGCGTCGCGGACAGATTTATCCACCCACGGCTTCTGGTTGGGAAAAGTCCTGATGGTCCTCCTAAGTGAAGTGTCATCAACAACTTTCCCAATAAATCCCACAACAGTTTCCGTAAACTCCTCGATGTCCCCGCCCGCGCTGCTGCGAAACATGTCCCAGTCGGTTGAATCCAACGCACCCTGCAGAGCGGCCTCTGTTTGATCAGACCACCGTGTCACTTCTCTCACAGCAGGGGGTTCCTGCCTGAGCCGTTGTTTGTATTTCGGCATGAGAAGTACAGAGGTGTGGTCAGACTTCCCAAAAGGCGGAAGAGGCTTTGCTTTGTAGCCCTCTTTGAATGGAGAGTAGCAGTGGTCTAGGGTCCTCTCTCCTCTGGTGGGGCAGTCGATGTGTTGAATAAACTCCGGTATCACCTTTTTCAAGTTTGCACTGTTAAAGTCCCCGGCTACGATGAGAGCCGCATCACGCTGGTTAGCCTGATAGGTGGAAATAGCCTCATGTAGCTCGGATAGTGCAGTGTTTGTGTCCGCCTGAGGTAGAATATAGACGGCGCTGAAGATGACCGAAGTAAACTCGCGGGGCAGGAAGTGGGGGCAGCATTTCAGGGTTAGGAGCTCCAGGTTAGGTGAACATGATTGTTTCAGAAGGACAACATTCCTACTGTCACACCAGTTGTTATTAATCATTAGGCACACACCTCCTCCTCTTGATTTTCCAGACTCACTCGTTCTGTCCGTGCGATGAACACTGAAGAACTCCGACGGCTGTACGGCGTGGTCCGGTATGAGGGGGGTCAGCCATGTCTCCGTGAGACAGATGATGTTGCAGTCCCTTATGTCCCTCTGAAACTGTATCCTGGCCCTGAGTTCGTCCAGCTTGTTATCCAGTGACTGGACATTAGCCAACAGGATGCTCGGCAGTGGCGTTTGGTGCGCTCTACGCCTCAGCCTCTCTCTTACGCCGGCTCTTTTCCCTCGGGGCCTTGTCCGTGACCTGGGTCCTTTGTTTGAGCTGGCCCACTGGAAACGCAGGATCTCCTGGGGCTAAGCCGGGTCGGGAGAAAAAGGTGTCAGAATACAGCCAGAGTGCTGTATTCTGATATTAAAAAGAGTCTGTCTGTCATACATGATATGACACAGAGCAGGCGGAATTATAAAGTCCAGAATTAGAGCTAAACCTAATATATACAAACAAAGTGTAGGAGCAGGTACAACGGCTGCTGACCTCACCGGCGCCATCTTGGATCTTAGAGATCCTTGATTGCTCTTTTAAAATCCCCATATTATGTAGAGGCTGTGCACATAAAAAATATGAAAGGAAAACCTTTAGATTTGATTTTCTTTTTTCACTCACAAACAGCAGAAATGTCATAAAGTCCCACCAATAGGAATGGAATAAATGTGACAGGAGAGGTCAGAAAGCCGGAGCTCGGAAAAAAGAAAAACTGAACTCAAACAGCAAACAAGAGAGGATAAAAATACCGTGACAGAGCGTTCGGGATGAACAGCAGAGACATTTCTCATATTACAAACTACAAAGTGTGGATGGTGTGTCTCAACATCTGTACACCAGCATGTCTGAGAGAGGGTTTGTTCCATGAAAACAACATCTGCAACAACATCTGTGCTGAAAATCCTCTCTGTAACTGTTTAATATGGGATGAGCTACACAAAAGGAGGCTGTCATAAGTTAGGAAGCATCAGTCTCTAGAGCTGAAAGATGAAACCAGCATTATTGTTTGCATTATTAGGGGCATGGCCTCTTTGACTGACAGGTGGATGGCGACACAGGTGGCTTTAGCTGTTAGCCATCTGTCCTGAAGAAGCGCATCACATTTTTTCCAGCCTATAAGCCCTTTTCACATGACGTCACACAACTTCCGTTCAGCCTCGACACAGGATATCTTTACTTCCGGAGAATGGAGTTTACACAGTCTAATATATCTGCCACAAATACGGTTTCATGATATACTATGACTTGCAGACAAGTTTTCACTGACAACTTCAAAACTGGACAAAGGCTACAAATTGTTCATTGAGCGGTACCTGTTTGACTATGGAGGTACGTGTTTTTGTCTTTTCTAGCCGTTAATTAATATGCTAGGATAGCGTTAGTCAATTTGTTAGCTACGGTGGCCCTGATGTGCAAACCACATCAACAAATCAATAGTCACAACTACAAAAACACAACAGCATATCCAAAACACTACGGCATCTTACAAAAACACAACAACATTAACTAAGCACAATTATTAATCACAAAACACAACGACATTAACAAAATGGAAGAGGTAGTTCCCAGTTGTGACTAGTGATTTGTTGATGTGGTTTGCACTTCAGTGCCACCGTAGTTAGCTAGCTAACATTACGTGACTTTTCTGTCTTTACACTCTAATCTTGATTAGGTCCTTATAGTCAGTGATGTCAGTAACGCGTTACTCTAATCTGAGTACTTTTTTCGGTAAGGAGTAATCTAACGCGTTACTATTTGCAGTCCAGTAATCATATTAAAGTTACTTATTAAAGTCACTGTGTTTTACTTTTTTTTGTCATGTTCCTCAGTACAAAGATATATTTTTGCTTTCTTCTTGCGTCTCGGGGAGTGACGTCTGGCAGACGCGACAGTTCAGTCCCGTTTTCATCATGAGGACAATAACAGCACAGCGACACAAATGTAAACAATGGAGGTGTCACGACCCAGGGAAGGAGAGGACACACAGGCGGTGGCTGATGATAACAAGGTGCAGTTTATTTACAGTGCAAATGTGAAATGTGCGAAACTAAGGAGGCCCAGGGAAACAGGGGTGAAACGGCAGGTGGGAGCGGTTGGAGTGGATCGAGGTGCTGGAGGAAATCCAAGGAGAAGGGAGGCGCCAGGCAGGTGAGTGAGCGAGCAGGGGAGTCCAAAAACCAGCAGCGGGTACGGCGTGGAATGGCGTGGTGAACAGAGAGCAGGATTCAACACGGGGATCTGAGGGAGACGAAAACGGAGAGCAGATAAGTCACAAAATATACACGATAGAGTCACAGGAAGGAGCCGACACTAACTTAGAGGTAGTCAATGATCCAGCGAGGAGTGAAGGTCTGCTGGCAGCTTAAAAGGACCTCCTGATGGCTTGATCAGCTGCAGGTGTGGTGACGCAACGCCCGGCGTCTCAGCCCCAGAGAGGCGGAGACACCGGAAACCTTCGCCTTGGTCCGCAGGACAAACACACATGTACACAGATGAACACAGAAACCTCCCTAGGTTATGACAGTACCCCCCCCTCAACGGGAGCCTCCTGGCGACCGAAACTTCTCCGGATGACGTCGCTGGAAGTCCCGCACCATGGCCTTGTCACGTTAGCCTGGGACACCCAGGACCGCTCTTCGGGGCCGTAGCCGTCCCAGTCCACCAAGAACTGATAACCCCGCCCGTGGCGGCGTGCGTCCATAAGGCGACGGATGGTGTAGATCCGCTGGCCATCGAGAAAACGGGCCGGGGGAGGTGAGGCAGACGGAGGGCATAAGGGACTGGTGGCAACAGGTTTAAGCTGAGAGACATGAAAGACGTTATGGATGCGCATGTTACGAGGAAGTTTAAGGCGGACAGACACAGGATTAACAATGGAGTCGATCTCAAAAGGCCCAAGGAAGGTGGGGGCAAGCTTTCGAGACTCGGCACGGACTGGAACGTTTTTAGTAGAAAGCCAAACCTTCTGGCCCGGTTGGTAGTTCGGGGCGGGGTTCCGGTGGTGATCAGCGATGCGTCTGTTCCGTTCCTTGGTGCGAAGAAGGGCTGCTCGGGTGGACCTCCATACCCGGCGACAGCGGCGAAGGTGGTGCTGGACGGAGGGGACGGTGAGATCCTCCTTGATGGCAGGGAGTAGTGGCGGTTGGAAACCCTGGGATGCCTCAAAGGGGGACACCCCCGTGGCAGCGGAGGAAAGGGAGTTATGTGTGTACTCGACCCATGCTAAGTGGGAACTCCAAGTGGCCTGATTGGTGGATGCCACGCAGCGTAATGCTGCCTCCAACTCCTGGTTGGCCCGTTCCGTCTGACCGTTTGTCTGAGGATGATAACCAGAGGAGAGGCTCACCTTGGCTCCGAGAGATGTACAGAATTCCTTCCAGACCTGAGATGTGAACTGGGGCCCCCGGTCAGACACGATGTCTTCAGGAATCCCATGAAGTCGAAAAACGTGGTTGGTGAGAAGTCGTGCTGTCTCCAAGGCGGAAGGGAGTTTGGGCAATGCAACAAAGTGAGCGGCTTTGGAAAACCGGTCGATAATAGTCAAGACCACGGTGTTCCCTTCAGAAGGAGGAAGGCTGGTGACGAAGTCCAGAGCAATGTGGGACCATGGTCGCTTCGGGGTGGGTAACGGCCTAAGGAGACCAGAAGGAGATGACAGAGAAGGTTTATTTTGTGCACAAATGCTGCATGCTGCCACGTACTCACGAGTATCTTTGATTAATGTAGGCCACCAGAAATAACGTTGGAGGAAGGCCACTGTGCGGTTGGCTCCAGGATGGCACGTGAACTTGGCTGTGTGTCCCCATTGCAGTACGTGGCCTCGCACTTCGGAGGGCACATAAAGGCGGTTGGGTGGTCCCGTACCAGGGTCTGGTTCAGTCTGAAGGGCTGCCTGAATGGCGGACTCAATCTCCCAAGAGATGGCTCCTATGATGCAGGAGGGGGGCAAGAGGAACTCCGGCTGAGAGGAGGAGTCCGTAGAGCTGAACTGTCGGGACAGAGCGTCAGGCTTGACATGTCGTGAGTCGGGTCTGTAGGAGATAGTAAAGTTGAACCGAGTAAAAAACAAGGCCCACCTGGCATGCCGGGGGTTCAAACGTCTGGCGGCTCGTAGATAGGCCAGGTTCTTGTGATCTGTCCAGACCAAGAAGGGATGCATCGCGCCCTCCAACCAATGCCGCCATTCTTCCAAGGCCAATTTGATGGTCAGCAGCTCCCGGTCCCCTACGTCGTAATTCTGTTCCGCCGGGGAGAGGCGACGAGAGAAAAAGGCGCAGGGTCGGAGACTGCCCCTGGACTGTTGGGACAACACCGCCCCCACCCCCACATCGGACGCGTCCACTTCCACAATGAACGATTTGGATAGGTCCGGTTGGATGAGGATGGGAGCGGAGGCAAACCGGCTTTTCAGGAACGAGAAGGCCTCAGCAGTGGCAGTGGTCCATCTGAAAGGTAACTTGGGAGAGGTGAGAGAGGTAAGAGCATGGGTAATGGAACTGTAGTTTCTAATGAAGCGACGGTAGAAGTTGGCGAAACCAAGAAAGCGCTGCAGTTGTTTGCGATCTGCTGGCTCGGGCCAATCCAGGACCGCTTGTACCTTGACGGGGTCAGCCTTCATCTGCCCTTTTCCAATAATGTATCCTAAGAACGCGGTGGATTCCACATGAAACTCACACTTCTCCCCCTTCACGAACAGCCGATTCTCTAATAACCGCTGCAACACCTGCCGCACATGTCCCTGATGTTCCTGTAATGAGGAAGAGAAAATCAAAATATCATCAAGATAGACGAACACGAAATGATTGATGACGTCTCGGAGTACGTCGTTCACGAGGGCCTGGAACACTGCTGGGGCGTTGGTTAAGCCGAAGGGCATGACAAGATATTCGAAGTGGCCGAGATGGGTGTTGAAGGCAGTTTTCCACTCGTCTTCCTGCCGAATCCGAACGAGATGGTAAGCGTTCCGGAGATCCAGTTTGGTGAAGACGGTCGCCCCCTGCAGGAGCTCGAACGCAGAGGTGAGAAGTGGCAAAGGATACTTGTTGCGCACAGTGATTTCGTTCAGACCGCGATAGTCAAAACAGGGTCGGAGGGTCTTATCCTTCTTGGACACAAAGAAAAAGCCGGCGCCCAGGGGAGAGGTGGAGGGCCGAATCAGACCAGATGCCTGGGCTTCAGTAATATACTTTTCCATGGCATCCCGTTCGTGCTGAGAGAGGCTGTAGAGTCGGCTGGAGGGGTAGGGCGCCCCCGGCACGAGATTGATGGCGCAGTTGTAGGGCCGGTGGGGAGGCAGGGAGACAGCCCGGTCTTTATTGAACACCTCAGCGAGATCGTGATAGGTCGGGGGGACGCCGGACAGATCAGGTGGCGTCTCCTCCCTAGAGGTGGAAGAACAAGGGATAGAGGGAGTAGCGGATCTGAGGCAACGCTGGTGGCACCGCTCACTCCAACCCGAGATGCTCCGAGTAGCCCAGTTGATTTGTGGGTTATGTAATTGTAACCAGGGAAAGCCAAGGACGATGGGCGTCTGTGCAGAGTCAAACAGGTAAAAGGAGAGTTGTTCAGAGTGGTTACCAGACAGGGTGACAGAGAGTGGTTGGGTCTTATGAGTGATCTCAGAGAGTCTGGCGCCATCCAGAGCTGAGACTTGGAGCGGTGTGGGTAGTTCTGTGGATTGAATTCCCCACTGCTGGGCGAGGGCACGGTCCATGAGATTTTTCTCTGCCCCGGAATCGAGTAGTGCCAAAACTGTGTAGCTGACTGGGGGAAGATTGATTTTAGCCTGAAGCGTGAATCTGGGCAGGGAGGAACAGGAGTTAATTCGACCCGCCAGTATCCCCATCATTACTGACGGGCACGGTCTTTTGGGCGAACAGGACAGGAAGCGATGTAATGGCCCTTCTTGCCACAATAGAAGCACTCACCCGCCTCCCATCTCCGCTGCCGTTCTGCGATGGACAGCCGTGCTCGGCCGAGCTGCATGGGTTGTTCCTCCGCGCCGCCGGGAGGCGCCGTGTCCTGAGCGTCGTCCGTTAGGGAGTTTCCCCGGTCCCTGGAAACCACGCGGTGCGCGGCACCCTGGGAGTTGTAGTTCCTCGGGGTTCGCCGTGCTCGCAGGCGATCGTCAATACGAATACACATGGAAATCACCGCCTTGAGGGATTGTGGCAAATCCCTAGTAGCTAGCTCATATTTGAGATCGTCATTAATGCTGTTCAAGAATACTCCTCTGAGGGCTTTCTCCTCCCAACCGGCCTCCTCTGCGAGAATCCGGAAATCCACGGAAAAGTCCGCCATGCTCCTCTGTCCCTGCTGCAGGCTGACCAACTTCTGTGAGGCCGCCTCCGGACATGTCCCCTTATCGAACACTTCCTTAAATCGAGACAAAAACACAGGAAAGGACAGGTCGGGGTTTCTCCGTAACACAGCATGGCCCCATTCTAATGCTCGTCCCCGGAACAAATTGACCATGAAACCAATTTTGGCACAGTCAGAAGCATAAGCGTTTTTCTGTTGCCTGAAAACCTGCGAACACTGGGTGAGGAAACCTCCACATTTCCCCAACTCACCGCGGAAGACCTCTGGGATGGGCAGGGCTTTCTCCGATGTTCCGATGAGCTCAGGTGCGGGGGCTAAACCAGACGACGGAACTGTCGGCGGAGGGGATAGATCCGGGTGGCGGGACATGGCTGATAATACGGTGGATTCCAACATACCTCTGAGATTGGCGAGCTGTTGGGTGGCAGCCCCTAGCTGACTGGAAACCAGGCGAAGCATGTGGTCATGACGCTGGAGCGTTTCCTCTTGGATAGCCAGAGCCCGGTTGATCGGATCAGCGTCCGCGGTGTCCGGTTTTGGCTGGATCATTCTGTCACGACCCAGGGAAGGAGAGGACACACAGGCGGTGGCTGATGATAACAAGGTGCAGTTTATTTACAGTGCAAATGTGAAATGTGCGAAACTAATATCGTGTATAAAAATATACACGATAGATTCACAGGAAGGAGCCGACACTAACTTAGAGGTAGTCAATGATCCAGCGAGGAGTGAAGGTCTGCTGGCAGCTTAAAAGGACCTCCTGATGGCTTGATCAGCTGCAGGTGTGGTGACGCAACGCCCGGCGTCTCAGCCCCAGAGAGGCGGAGACACCGGAAACCTTCGCCTTGGTCCGCAGGACAAACACACATGTACACAGACGAACACAGAAACCTCCCTAGGTTATGACAGGAGGGAGGAGACAGATGCACGTTTTCTAGCTGGAAATACAGACACTATTGTGAGTTTGTGCAACAAAGTGCTATCTAGCTTCAAAAATACTACGTCAGATTTGAAGAAACATCTGGAGTCACAGCATGGCGCAGTCAAACTTACAGAGGAGTCCCACCAGGTGGTGAAGCAGAGCTGCAGCTAATGCAGGAGCCCCCCAGCACCCAAACAACAAAAGCTGGACTTCGGTGCAAAACCAGTAAGTGGGGGGGAGTTGGAGAAGTTGGTCAGACAGTATGTAGTAGAGGAAGAAACTCTTTAATTCAACGCTGTTTTTGGGGGGTGGCTGTAGCTCAGTAGGTAGAGCAGGTCACCTACTGATCGGAAGGTCAGCGGTTTGAATCCTGGCTACTCCGGGCTACATGCCAATGTATCCTTGGGCAAGATACTTAACCCCAAGTTGCTCTCCGACCGTTCTGTTGGAGTATGAATGCGTGTGAATGTTAGGTAATTAAAAGCACTTAGCTTCATAAAAATGGAAGTGCTTGTATGAATGGGAGTGCATGGGTGAATGCAAACAGGTTGTATAAGCGCTTTGAGTGCTCATACTGAGTAGAAAAGCGCTATATAAGAACTAGTCCATTTACCATTTACCATTTACCACTTGCTTCCTGCTCTTGACGGAGACGGTCGCATTCTATCTCTCTCCCTGCCCTCCCCATCTCTCCGCTTGCTGCTTGCTGTGAGAGCGTCTCTTATACACTGTCCGAATAAGAATAAGATTGAGAGCAACATGGATCTGGCAAACTGGGCCCTAAACACCATTGATTGAATTTTTTCCACTATGAGATCGGGGAAAGGGGAGCCTGCATGTCCGAGTGGAACAGATCCGGTTGGATACGTCATCGATTCTTGGAGCTCGTGCTTCTCGGCCCTCGAGGTTGAAGACGTGGAAGACGCCTACATATTCGGCCATTTGGTAGCGGTATCTTTTCTGTTTGGGCTCGGAGGATACCTGATTTACCGGGAAATCAAGAAAATCTGGGCAGCAGTTCGACATCTGCAGAGGCTGCCGACCCAGGTGGATGGGCTGTGCAGGGCCGTACAAACTCAGACTCAAAGCCTGTTGGACCTGAGCCGTAAAGCTGGTAAGTAGCCCAGCTGTAAAGCGTGCTCGTAGGCGAGAGGGGTTCAATCTGGAGATAAGGTTCAGTTCTGCATGGTGATTACGGTAACTAATGAATTTGGAATATTGGATTACTGAATGGGTTCCCCAGTGAGACTGAAGGCTGTTGAAAAAAAACAAGCAGCCTGTTCCAAAACATCTGCATTATCAGGAATTCGGCTCCCTAGCCAGCCTTGGGCTGGCAACCATATCTCTCCAGGGCTATGTGTGACGGTCGCTCTCCCCCTCAGCCCTCTCTGTGATTTGTGAAGCTGGATCTGGTGTACCACGGCCACTGATGAATTTCCATCATTATCAGCGAACTGTTTTGGCTAGGAGCTGGCATCTGGGCTCCACAATGCCCCCACCCTCTCGTCTCCATCTGCATCCCCTCCTGACCCTGACCTTACCCACCATATTGCTATCCTGGCTTTAAATGTGCAAATATGCTTTTGCTGAGGTGTTTTTTGGAACCTCGTACGGTGTTTATAATGAATACATGTACATTGTATATAGTGTTATTATTAGTAGTATTAAGGTTAATATTGTTTGTTGATTTTATATATATTCTTTTCTTAACCCCTTAACTGGCAAGGGCCCGGTGACGGGCCGTTTGTAGTCCCTTTTATATGGCAGGCTAGACCCTCCCATTTTTATTGACACGTCATTCGGCCAATCATGTAACTGGCTGCACCAAATCACCTGACAAAGCTACGTGACGCCCTCTGAGTATTATTGGCTCTGGGAAACCCATTTCTTAACATGATTGGCCGAATGAGGTGTCAGTCAAAATGGGCGGGTCTAGCCTGCCATATAAATGCACTTCATTCGGCCGGCGGACCAGACGCAGCCGGTTAATAGGCTATGAAATGGGTTGTTCAGAGCCAATAATAACCAGAGGGTGTTATGTAGTTTTTGTCAGGTGATTTTTTTGCTGCCAGTTAAGGGGTTAATAGTGTAAATTATTATATCTTTATTTATATTTATAATAACTGCGGCTGCTGTTACACCCAAATTTCCCCTCTGTGGGACAATAAAGGCTGTTTCTTCTTCTTCTTCTTCTTCTTCTACAGTACGAGATGATTTTTTTGAACCTACCTATCCCAGTGTCTTTCTGTTCTTCTGCTAAAGGTAGCGCTGCGAGTCAGCTACATGACCTCAGGACACCTGCCCCCCCTGTTTGCTTCTGTTTTTTTGTATTTCTTGGATGGGTGTTCTGGAACACAAATTTCATTATATGTTTTCATTATATGTTTACATATATATGACAATAAAGTCTTCTTGATTCTTGAGGAAATGCTGCCCTTAAACAAGGCTGACTCGCCCTCGTTTCATGGTTGTCATTTTTATGTTGAGGCAGCGGGGGGTGCCACCGGTGTTGTGCCAAAAAGTGATTTTTGGTATTTGCCAGAAAATGTTTTCCTGTATTTAAATGGCTGTAAATGACTTGTTGACCTATAATCTGTGAAACATGTGTCAAACATATCTCTCATGAATGATTTCAGGTCATTTTGAGTGAGAAACAGCATTTCTATCACAAGGTAGAAGCTGCACTCAGTTTTTGGCAAAATGACTTTTATATATTTGTTTTTTATCAAGGTAAAAACTGTCTGACATTAAAAATGTCTTTTTAAACAGAAATCTGGCTCAGAAAGCTGCAGAAATCACAACAAATATAACATCACATTTATATAAAGATATTTGAAGTGGCCAAAAATCACTGGACTGATTATAATGTAGGTACAATAACACAGACTCCTAAAGATTGTTGAAAAACAGGTTATTTCTGCATTTTATATATAAGCCCTTCATAAATCATGCTGACTGCACTCTGTTTACCAACATAAGCAAAGACATTACACATAAAAACACACAGAAACATCAGGATCACTTCATGGCAGAAAATCACTTTTTGGCACAACACCGGCAGCTGTTGAATGTAACTAATAAATTAACTTGTAATCTAACTTAGTTACTAAGTAACTAAGTTACTTTTTAAAGTAGTAATCAGTAGTCAGTATTGGACTACTTTTTCAAGGTAACTATACCATCACTGCTTATAGTATAGACTAGGGTTGCCACCCGTAACAAAAATATGCAATCGTTTGTTATTTGGCAGTTAAATGTGGTTTCCCAGTGCTGCCTGAGTGTCCTGCAGTTTCGGTTGCCTACAGACACCTGCTCCTTTTTTTAATGTCCACCGCATCCTTAGAAGTTAAACTCTTGCAAAGATACAAACGTGAGTAGGAAGACGCTCATCTCAGGCTGAACAGCTTCAGCGAGAATGAAAGGCGCACAGTGAGCCGTCTGATATCAGGAAATAAACATTGCAGACAAATAAGAACCACACACACACACACACATATATATATATATATATATATATATATATATATATATATATATATATATATATATATATATATATATATATATGAGCCCCCAGCTATTCAAAGATGGTAATGCATTTCTAACATAAACATAAGAGTGACTAGTATGTATTATTTTTCATATGTGCCCTCTCTGATATTATCTTTGACAATTTAAACTAAAATCTTACTATTAAAATTAGCAGCAGCTTAAACTATTAAAGGAGTTATTTTGCATTACAAACATGTACAGGGAGGTGTGACTGTCATAGTTTGAAAGGTCACATGACATAATGAAACCTGTTAAAATTAACATATGTCACTTTGCAGGTCCTCTTTCAGATCCTCACATCATGGCCAGCAGGGAGAAACTGTAAGACACACGTCCACAACCAGGGATATGCAAACTGCTGCTTGGACTTGAGGGGATGAGGAGCTTAATGTTGAAATGAAATGGACCTAAATTATGAGCTGTGATATATATACCATCATTGCTCCATGTACAGTGTTTAATAGAATTATTAAATGAATGTTTGCTAGAAACTGCCACAAACCTCATTTCTTTGTTCCACAACTGAAGCTTTAATTTGAGCATTTTTTTCTCCTCCACGTACTCCATTGCCAGATGTGTAAAATGTACAAAAAGATGCAATTTAAATGTAAAAGATGTACATATGCATATCACTCAAGACACACTATTTACAAAACATTTTACAGAATTCTTTACATCAATTCATTTATTAATATCTATAAAATTAAAAGCACAGGATAGATATACAGAGAGATTTCATTTCCGACACAATTGCTTGCAGTAATGAATGTTCATCCAAGAAGTGTGAGTTGAAGGTCAGGGAGGCTCTGAACTGGTTTGTCTCCTTTTAGACACTGTCACACACTGTCCTCCTCCCTTTACCCCAATCATTCCAGTGAAGGAATGATTGGGATCTAAATACATCAGCCAGTGGAGAATCTAGATGGGACCGCTGCTTGTCTAATACAGGTTCTCCACTGGCTGATGTATTTTGATCCTCTGGGGCAAAGAGCTGACTGCACAAAGGATTTTAAAACTTGGCCCCTCATCTCTCCTGATTGCTCTCACCCGACGGGCACGTATTTCTGCATCCACTGGAAAATCGTGGAAACTCAAATACAGAGTTTTTTGTTCATTATTGGAACAGCATTGCACACTGCAATAACGTCTTGATGACTATGCCATGCTTGTTAGGTGGGCTGCTGCTGAGAAAGATGGACACAAGAAGAAAGCAAAAAGAAACTGAATCACATAAGAACATGGAAATGGATTGGCAGATAGCTTTTAAGTCACCATTTAAAATGCTATTCTAAACAGCAGTGTTGGAAGATGTCAGTGATTTTGCATTAATATAGAAAGTAAACCTTTTAACGTTACAGCACTGACAGGCAGCACTGTATATTTTAGCTCCCTGTGGCTAAAGTTGCTGCTAGTTAGCTTATTTTCCAATAGGAGACTGTTTCTTTTATCCACGGTTACAGAATGGTAAATTGACAATGATGGATAACATTACCACAGCTAACTAACACGTAAATACTGTTATTATTAACCTTACCTTTCGCTATATCGTAATGATGATGAGCATCCGTGAATTTTCAGGACAGGCCACCGAGGCGAAATCACACTGGAAGTAAAGATACCTCGCATCAAGTTAGAACGGAAGTTGTCTGACGTAATTGTGAAAAGGCCCTATTGAAGGTTAAAACAACAGCTTCCACCAGAATCTACAGAGTGGTGGTAACTCAGCAGCAGGAGCTCTGTTGGCCTCTTCGCTCATTGCCGTGTCTGACGGGGATTAAACCTGCAGCTCTTCAGCGTAACAGAGGGTGGTGCACCTGCCAGTGTATCAGTACATTAAAGTTATTGGTCCAAAGAGAAATGTGGATCCGTCTCACACTGAAGTTCTTCAACAAACGTTTCAATGCCGGAGATGGTGGAGAGCAATGGCAACCGCAGTCATGTGATCATAACATCTGCTTCGTCCTCCTGTCTGAATCTAATGGGCTGTAATTTACCCAGTGAACATCAGGTTTTATTCAGTGAGACTTCAAACTAGCAGCTGAGACCGTAAACTCATCAGGATGGTGGTTACCGAGCTCAAAGATCAGGAGACCAGGAAGCCTCTGCACAACCAGAGGAGTCGCCCCCTGCTGGACTTTGGAGAGAATGCAGCTTTAACTTCTGAACTCGCTTCACTTTTGATACTCAGACTAACAAACGTGTTTGTTCTTCTTCAGAAAGAAATCTTATGATTATTACTGAGGAAAAACGTAATAATCTGATGATGGAAAAGGATTCATAGATATTTTGTGGTATATCATGATAATTAAGGTGAGGATGGATGATTACAGCATATTTTGATCTAATAAAGGCATGTGATTGGATCCTGATGGGCTGAGCTTGTTTCTGTCACATCCTCTTTTTTTTTGGTGTAGTCTTGCATCATGACGTGTCTTTCAGAGGTCAGTGCGTGGTCACTCCGTGTTGCTGTTTAATGATATTCACATGACAAAATGTCTGTGGAAGTGCATCAGAATAACATGACTTCATGCTTCTGTTGCTCTTTGGAGGGTTTCTGCACTCAACCGAAAGTGGATTAGTCATCAAGGGCGGCGAGCAGGGCTGGCGATGATACCAGCGGTTCTTATTATTTTCTGGTCAGTGCACAGCAGTGTCGGCTGCAAAGTGCCAGCTGTGCAGTGACTCAGACATGCAGCTGCAGAAACATCCAGCAAAGTCATGTGATAGGTGTGTGGGTGTGTGTGGGTGTGTGTGCGTGTATGTGTGTGTGTGTGTGCACGTGTTTTTAGGATAAGGACTTTGGGAAACAGACTCTCCATAAGGGTCACGCCAACCCGCTGGCGGAGGTGACGACCAGCCTGAAGACCTACCAGCACTTCACCCTTGAGAAGGCCTACCTCGGGGAGGACTTCTTCTGGGCCTTCACCCCGGTGGCGGGGGATTTCATACGGATACGATTCTTCACGCCTGTTCGCATTGAGAGGTCTGTAACGAAGGATGGGAGGGGGAGCAGGACAGATCACAGGGTCCAACCACTGCTGCTCTAATGAAGTGTCGCCCTTCTCTCTTCCTCTCAGGTATTTCTTTCGTAGCGGAAACATCGAACATCCAGGAGACAAACTCTTCAACACGTCAGTGGAGGTTCTGCCGTTCGATGTGAGCATTTAGATACAGCTAGGGGGCATGGGGGGTTTTAATAGCTAGTTTGGGTCAAAGGTTAGATGCACTTTCTAAAAAAAAAATCATTGAACTCCAGCAAAACAGACACCACACTAAATCAAATCAAATTTTGCCTCTGTTGGATCAGGACACTCCATACCTGGCCGTAGAGTGGTGTGGGGGTCACCTCTCAGCATGAAGGTCCTGGGTTTGAATCCAGGCCGGGACCTTTATGTGTGGAGGTTGTGCTCCAGCTTCCTCCCACAGTGGGTCTGAATTGGTCTGTTAGCCCATGATGGGCTCCATGAGCCCTGAACTGGATGAGCAGAGGAAAATTAATAGATTCGAAACATTTCTTTTTCCAGGTTAAACAAAGTTTAAAGGCTGGAGAATTTCTGCTTTTGGACCCAGTGTTCATCTCTTTGTGTGACAGTGACAACGAAGGAGGAGAGTCCAAAGTGTACATGACCCTTAGAGACACAAAAACACACAGCAGGCTGAAATGAACCAGAATAATCCTTCATCCAGAAAGCCTCGAACCAAGAGATTCATTTCCATCTACAGCAGGAGACCATATCTGACTCTAACACGAGCACCTTATATGACCGAGAACAGATTCACTTTGTGGTCTCTGGAAATGGAGGCAGAGTGATGGATCACTACCGGTTTCTCCTCTGTGGTCGAGCATAAAACAAAGGCTGAATGAAGCTGAGTGCCTCAGCGGGGCACAGAGAGCTATACTGAGAGGAAGAGGAGCTCACAGAGATGAACGGGACAGATAAAAGGAGGAGAAAAATCAACACACGCTTACAGGAAACCAAGCACACGCTGGAGGAGCAGGAGGGAGGCGGTTGCTGCAGTAACGCTGACCAGGAGGGGGGTAGATGATGGCCCTAAAAGCTGCAGGTTTACGCCATAAAATGAGGCTCCGCAGAACGCAATCACTGTTACACTCATTAGAAATTTCATCCTGCAGCCGCTTCCAGACAAAATGTGTCAAAATCTACTTTACAGATCCTGAATCAGTTTGTTGTAAAGCCATCAAAGGGCTTCAGTGTTTGGATCAAGTTAGTAATGCACAGAAAACCTCAGTTGAGCATCATCACCATCATCACGTGCAAAGAGTCCACAAACGATCAGCTTCTTTTGTTTCTTTAAACTGAGAGTCTTCTTCTTCTTCTTCTTCTTCTTCTTCTTCTTTCGGCTGCTCCCTTTAGGGGGCACCACAGCGGATCATCTGCCTCCATCTCACCCTACCCCAGCATCACACCAGCCAGCTACATTCACAAGTCTTCACCGAGGTCTTCCTCTTCTCCTCCTGCCTGCAGCTCCAGTATCTCCACCATCCCTCCTCTGCACATGTTCAAACCATCTCAGCCTCTCTGACTCTGAGCTGTCCCTCTGATGGACTCTGATCCTCTCCATCCTGCTCACTTCCACTGAAGATCTGAGCATCTTCAGCTCGGCCTCCTGTCTTTGTGTCAGAGCCACCATCTCCAAACCATCACAGCAGGTCTCACTACCACCTTTAAACCTTCCCTTACTCTCTGGATGCTCTCCTTCTGTCACCCCTGACACTCCTCTCCACCCTCTCCACTTAGTAAAAGTGATTGAAACAATAAATAAATTAAATGAATTTGTTTCCTTTCAATGGAGCCGATCACTGATGACTGGAGGACGATGGAGAAGGGCAGTGGAAATCAAAAGAGCTCATCACATTATAATAATATATGTGTAATGTAATAATTTAAAGAGCCATGTCTGAGCAGCAGTATTGTGTGAATGACCTGAAGCTGAGCCGTGATGACTGAGAGCAGATAAGCAGCAGATAAAGGTCAGAAGTTCCCGAGCAGCCGGGACAGCGTCTGAGTCAGTGTGAGGATGGCTTCTCTCAGCGCTGTGAATGATGCAGGCAGGAAGCAGCACAGGTGTGTGCAGACATGGGAGGGGCTGCAGGTAATGAGCCACAGAGACCACAGAGGCAGAGAAGGCAGAAAATGCAGAGGATCCAAACACAGGTGTGAGGAGCAGGAGAGAAACCAGCGTGATGCCTGCAAGATTAATGCAGCAGCAGCCTGAAGTCATAGCTGTCATGGTCCCGGGCCGGTGGCCCAGTGTTTTGTGTTCCTGTTGTATAGTTCTGTGTTATTGTGTTTATTGTTTACCCGTAGGTGTTTAGTCTGTGTACAGTGTTAGGTTTCTTCCTGTTTTATTTTGGTAAGTCTTTGGTCTGTGTGCCTTGAGTTTAGTTTTGTTTGCTGTGTTTCCCTCCCAGCTGTTTCCCATTTGTTCATTACCTCCTGTGTATATAAGTCTTGTGTTTTCTCTGCTTGTTGTCGCGTCATTGGTTTTTTGCTGCTGTCTTGTATGTTCGTCTGTTCAGAGAAAGTTCAGAGAAAGTTCAGAGAGTTCTGCCTTTTGGGGTCCTCCTTCCTGCCTGCACAGCGGCGATCCGTGACAATAGCTTTCAGTGCACACCGCCCTCTCTGCGGTGAACACAGGTTATTAGTATCAGGGTGGTGGGGTGCTGGGTACCCAGGGACTTCACATGCTTTCAAGTATAACTTCAAGTAGACCTTAAACCCATCCAGGTGATGTGAGGTGGGTCACGGGTACCTCGCAGGGATTCGGGTGTTGGTGAGCAGTTTGTTGCATCACTCACAGAGAAAGGAAATGGAAGTGCTGCTGCTGTAACACTTCCTTCCTTCCACTGTACTCTGTGAAGGCTACAGACTGTTTGCTTCAGTGTGAGAAGCAGGAAATGTCACATTTAAGGTTAAGATTTTAATTTCATATAAAACAGTGTTGTATGTTTTCGAGCAGTAAGCAGATATTCATGAGGAGCATATGAAAGCTGCTTATAAAGAGAAAAGATGGCTGGAGGAGAGGAGCTGATTTCTTGCAGCTGTAGATGTGCAGGTGGAACTGATCCATGATTAAAAATGAGATTTCTTGTTGGCACAATAGAAGAGCAACCAGCCTACCGTGAATGCAATTAGATTTGATTTATAATTGAATGATGAATGTTTTCTTTCTAACAGACTAACAATACAAACGCGAGTTCACCGATTAATGAACTGATCGGCCTGTTTTTGGTGCGTTTCCAGAACATCCAGGCAGAGAAAGAGGCCCTGACAGAAGGAAGGGAGAAGACACCAAAGTACCATCGCACCGAGGACGGTTTCATCAGAATCGGTGAGTGAAGACGGCAGCCGCCTGTCCCTGATCACCATAGAGCAGTGATCCTCACTATTTTTTTCAAAAGAGCCATATTGACTGATCAAAGTCAAGGGGAGAGCCACAATATCAGCCCAAGTCACTCAAATAAACTCTCTCTGCTCATCTTGTGAGCACCGTATGTTTTTACTCAAAACACCCATCACTGATGTGCTTGTCCCCTCTCCAACATCGTCGTGTGGATTTTTGTTTTCTTCTTCAAATTCCTGGGACCTATTCCAGAAAGCAGGTTTTGCTAATAACTCTGAGTTTGTTCACCCTAAAATGAGGAAACTCGGGTTTTCAGTTCCAGAAAGAGCTAACTCCAACTCTGAGTCAGTTACCATGGTAACAGACTCTGTGACCCTAACCTGGCAGGTTTTATCCAACAACCTCTGAGTGTCTCTCTGACTCCGCCCCTCCTGCTGCACCTGAACCACCTGTCTGACCCTCCCATTCATTTCCTCCTTCATAAAGTTGCTGCAAAGCATTCAGAGGAGCGAATTCATCTGCAGACGTTTGTGTTTCTACGATCACTGAAATCCCAGTTAGACGTTAGTTTGTTATTTTTGTAACATGAAGCTTTTACAGTCGTTCACTCGTCAACAGGCTGTAAGGACGGAGACAGCGATGATGTCACGGATTTATAATGAGGCAGCTGCAGCTGTCAGACTGTCAGTCAGTTCCTCTGAAACATTTACTGTAGTTACTGCAGCATCACTGTTACATCACACTGATCTGGATGAAGCTGCTGACACAGAACACACTGTGGATGGAAAAATGTCTGATCCTGGAGATGATTTGAATGAGTGAAGATGAGGCTGAAATATTTGAAGACTTGAAAACCGAACTTAATTGATTTAAAGTGACTTAAATGATGTCATTTTGAAGGTTACGTTGTCTGAAATTCAGAGTGTGAATTTCCACATATTTTCCACTGAAAATCACCAAAATCGCTGATCATAGGCTCTATAACGCATCCGCAAACTGTCCGAGTCCACCCGCGCAGCAAGAGGATCCAAATGGATCAGGATCACAGATTCAGACGCGATCAGGTCCAGATCCAGTTCAGGCTCCAGTTTTTTTGCAGCTCATCCAGTCTAGATCTGTTTATAATGGCTTCATCTTCCCGACACGATCTGCATTCTTTAATTAAAATGCCTCATCCTCTCAAAATGTACTGAAATATTTAAAATGTATAAAGCTGAGACATTTGTCATAGCATGTTTGCCAGCTGTTCTGGAACGGGAAACTCACAGTTGCCGATCTCAGAGTTGATCAACTCAGAGTAGGTTTATAAACTCAGAGTTTGTTGAACATGCTTTCTGGAATAAGCCCCTGATCTTCACTATTTCTCACGTCTGTTTTTTGTCTGTGTTTGATTATAGATTGCTCCATTTTGCGCAGTGACTATATTGCGCTAGCTACCTTGTAGAATGACCGCTGCCGTGTAGCGCTCTGCTGTCCCGGTGTGGCTGCGGCAGCGTGCTGTTGGAAACAGTGTTGCCAGTTTCCACAGTATCCCCCGTTTGGAACCAACTTTAATTGAGGCCAAATGAGAAATAGAATGCAAGTGCGTGGAATGTAGAGTGCATTACATCTTTCTGTAGTGTGCTTTAAAATGTATTGCTTCTGCAGTATTGCTGTAACCGGTCACGAGAGCCACCAGTAAAGCATGGCGAGCCGCGCAATGAGTATCCCTGCCATAGAGTGATGGGTGTAGCAGCTGCTGTGTGACTGCTGCTGCTTTTGAGGACTTATAACGAGCCCTTTCCCACAGTTTACATCCATAAAGAGGGAAAAGGCTCCTTTTGCTCTTCCAGCTCCTGAACTGTGGACTGAATTTCACTCTCGGAACTTCACAGCTGATCCAGACTGGTCTCTGCAGGAACCGGCCGGCCATTTTCAGGACCTGAACTTCTAACTTCCAATCAGCAGTTCATTGGTTCACCTCCAAACAAGCTGATCTCTCACATATCTGAGCCCTGGCTCCTAAAAATTCCCATATTTCTCTGATTTTCGGTTACATTGTGAGGCGTGGATGATCTGTGTTTGTGACACAGGCTGTTTGTAAAAGATGGATTTCATTCGCTGTTCTCCCGTTCAGCTGTTATGAAGAGAGGAATCAGCCACAGAGACCAAAGCAGTTTCTGTATCAGGCTGCAAACGTTTATTTCTGCTGGAGCATTTTAACAGGGGACTGACTCACTGCTGCCTCTGCTGGACTGCAGAGGAACTGCAGCCTTTTCTATTTCAGTTTCTATGCTGAATCATTTAGCAGTGATGTTCTGGTGTTTTTTCTCCAAGCTTTAAAACCAAACAACAACTTTTATTTTGGTAAAGATTCAGGAATCGTACTGACATCAGTGAGTCAGGTAAGTGTGATGCTTGCAGCAGCTGTCAGTGAGTGCATGCAATAAGAAATAAGAAATAAAAATCAGCTTGTGGTGAATGGATTTCATGTCACAGGCTGGATTTCCAGCGTGGCCTCGGGGCTCACCTTTTCATTACTGCAGTTAGTTTCTCCTCCTGATTTCAGCAGGATTTATGGAACCTGCAGTAAATAAATGAAGAAGGCCTGACGTGCTGTTTCTCTCCGGTCACATAAATGCAAATAGAGATCTGAATCTGGAGGAGGACTGAAGTAAAGCCAGAGTTACTGCGAGCCTGAAAAACCTTCACTGTAAATGAACTTTTATATCAGTATTCTCATTCCTTCTTTCTGATGAGTTGAATCACTCAGTTTAGTCTGTTAGCCTTGTTGTTAAGTCACTACATTAATCACTTCCTGTACACATTTCATACAAAAACCCTTCGGTATTTCAGTGAACCCTCCATTTCCTAAAAGGCTTTTATTTTGAAACATTTGCAGGCATGTGCAGCAACAATAATAAAGAACTGGATACAATGAAGCTAAGTTAAGTTATCTGACAGACACCCTTCTTAAATCTGCAGCCTTTCGGAGGGGGGTGGGGTGGGGTGGGGGGGTGCATGTTTCTGGCTGCGCCGTCTCCTCGTGCTTTGCTGTGTGAGTCTGCAGATTTTTGGCTTTAGTGACAGAGCTGGGATTGTTCCCGTGAACACTGTGAGATTCCCGTGAAGGTCTCTGGCCTGCTGGACCCTACTGTGTTGTTTTTGATCCTGAATCTACAGGTTTCAGATTTCCACCACACATTCACATTTCGTCTGATTTTTATGGCTTTTCCATAAACAGGCACTAAAACTGTTGGTTACATTTAGGACCAGCTCATGAAGCGTGTGAGTCTGTGTCACACTGCCTGCACAAAGACAAAAAATACAAAGTGCCAAAAAGAAACCAACACAGCTCCAAACTCCAGATGATCCTGCTTCACCTGGTAGGAGGAGAGAAATCAGCTCAGACTCAGACACACACGTGGTGGAGTCAGCTTTCAGAGTGAAATTCAGTCCACAGTAGAATTTCACTGTGGATGAAGAGGCTGTGGACGCAGGGGGCCCGTCCCCTCTGAAAGGTCAGAGGGGATGGGGCCTCTGCATCCTCCCAGCAGAGATCAGTGTGGTCTGGACTGAGGAAGTAAAGGCCTATTTAAGGTGGCTGTTAAACACAGCCAACATTAAAGCTTCGTGCTTCCTTTTCTGGACCACAGTCATCTCATTTCTGAGTTTGCATGAAAACACTGATCTGATCTGTGTGTTTGAGCCCACCTGGAGAAATGAGGACTTTATGCTGAGTGGAAGCAGTGCGAGTCTGAGCTGACATCATAAATTACCAGCAGCTCTTTATCCCCTTCATCAATTTTTCAGATGAGTCGGCGGATCGATCCGGCCGACGCGCTTTCACTCTATTAATTTCATCGTGCTGCCTTCAGGAGGCCTGCTGGTCTGCGTATCAGAGGGAGATGAAGCCTCTGAGAGAGTCGGGACTAAAGTGTGTGTTTCAAGGAGGGCAGGAATTTCATTCCAGGGTCCCAACACCTGCAAGAGCCAAAACACATGATTTCATCCTGCAACTCTCATCAAGTTTCCAGCAAATTTAAGTGCTTCAAACTTTTCTGTTAATGCATTTGGAAGCTTTGTGCAGGTTTCTTTACTGTGGGTTCAGTGCTCAGGAGCTCGGGAGCTTAAACATCCCGATTCCTTCACATAGAGATTCCTCCTGAGGAGGAATCTGAGTAACTTGAGGATCACCATGAGGATCACATTTGTTGACTTCAGGTGGGGGTGAAGTCTGCTTTGTGTTGCCTGAAAGGGTGAAATTGTAGGGTCTTTACCCACAATACAAAGCGCCTTGAGGCGACAGTTTGTTGTGATTTGGCGCTATATAAATAAAATTGAATTGAATTGAATTGAAATAAAGGCTTGTTTTACACCTGTAAGTTTCAGTGTTCACTGCAGGGAAAACAAAAGAAAGCTGAAGGCCGAGAACTTCACTCTGTGCTCTCAGACATATACATTTGGCTGGATATTGACTGAAAGCCATAATACCCACAATAATATCAGATAATACCCTGTGATAAACAATAACACGCTCCCCAGACACTGTTCTCTGCCAGGATTACAGTCGCTACCTGGAAGCATCACTGCCAGCACGATAATCCTTGTAAATAAATCCTCTGAAGGATTATTGCTCCGTTGAGCTGCAGTCGCACAAACTAAACTCAGCTGGGAGAGCCGACGGCAGCAGGACGCCGGTGAGACTCAGGAAGTCATTTTCAGAGAAACCGCAGGGGTCACTGAATGGATGGTGGGTATGTGTAATGGGTCTTACCATTAATAACCCCATAAATCTGCATAGAAAGCATAACAGTCCCTTCATTATTTGAACTTCCATCAACTAATGAATAATAAATAACAAAGCCAAACAAAACAGGTTAAAGGTTAAACCTGCTTTAAAGATGAGACTTTTATAATCATGTGAATGAGGCCATTATCACATACATCAAGGTGCTGATGTGTGTGTTACAAAAAGGACACAAATAGAGACACAAAATTGGTGAGCAAAACAAAAAGTGAGTTTTATTAAAGCAAACCAGAGAAGAGAGACAGGAAAGAGCTCAGCAGAAAAATCAAACGAGGAACAAACCAGTGAAACGAGGAAGAGCAGAGGCACTACGAAGCAGGATTTCTTCTCATCAGGTAACTTCAGGGTTACACCTGCGTTTCTACCAAAGTGGTTCATTTTCACAGTTAGCTAAGGTTAGCTGAGGTTAGCTATTGTGATGTAAGATTAGCTAAGGTTAAGTAAGGTGAGGTTCCTGCTCCCCTCAGGTCATCCTGTCTTAGAATAGAATACAAACTTTATCTTACACACAATATAACAAATCCTATAAAATAACACTCGTACATTCTGAATGTCTCACCATTCTAATTGTACACATAATTGCACTTTAAATTCTGACTCTTCCCTTCATCTGTATTGATTGTGCTTTATTATTTATATGCTTACTATTCTTTTATTTTAGCTTATTCATTTTAATTGTGTGTAAGGTACTTACAAAGTAAGAATTTCACTGCTCAGCATAATCACTGTGTTTCATGGTGCATATGACCATAAACTTCTTCAGTCTTGATTCTTAGGCCTCAGTCACACAGGACTAGAGAAAAGTGTTGGGAAAAGTGTGTGTTCCTTGACCGGGTGGCAAGTGATTGCTGGAGGGTGCTGGCTGTTGCCGCAAAGTGGATGCTGCCCTAAAAACCTCCTTGTGATTGCCGTAGTAACTGAAACAAAGGTGACATTACTTTTCTATTCAGGTTATTGATCTTGTTGATCTTTGTCTTTTCCAGGAACGTTCCAGAACGGGATCGCAGAGGGAGAGGTGGACCCCAGCTTCGGGCCCCTGGAAGCAATGCGTCTGTCGGTGATGACAGACTCACCGGTCTGGGTGATCCTCAGCGAGGTAAGAAGGGCTCTGTGGAGATGTTCATCCAGAATTACTGTGTACTGACAACATCCTTGGAAAGCATTTGGACCCCTACTTCTTCTTTCAACATGCCTTACTTTATTCCAGTGAATGCCCCCCCCTGAGCTTTCCATCCACCCCAGAATATAACTGAATAACTTGCTAACATCCAGACTAACACTGCATAACACTTTTTTTACTGCAACCAGCTAGCGCTGATGCTAACGCCATTCACCATAGGTTATAATTCAGTAAAAGCTAAGTATCACATGGTTAAAATGTGAAACGGGGGACAAACCACATTTACAGTTTCACTCACCGAGAACAGATTTGGCCATTTTGTTGATGCTGCTGGAAGCTGTCTGGCTCATAGTGGTCCGGATGAGACGCCTCCTTTTCTTTGGTGGGGGCCGGTCATAGCGCAGATAGAGCTCTGGGTCGGGATGTAGCTCTCTGGGCTTATCAATAAAATGAAAGGAGCAAACATAAACTCTCTTCGGCAGGCATTTGAGTTTTAAAGCTGCCAGCCATGCTAGTTTCCAATCCTCCTTCCTCAGCATAGAGTGCAGTGCGTAGGGTGCTGGACATGAACAGGCCTTTTATAGTTGTTGATGTTCAAATCAAAATTTTTCGAACTCCTTTTTTTTCAGTTTTCTTGAGTTGTTGTGACAACCGACAACAGCACAAGTTGAACCCGAGCTCATATTCGAACTAATATAGCCACCCGTTACAGTACAAAGTAACCAAATTTTGTCATTAACTCTGGCTCTGACTTTGGTACCCGGAAGTATGAAACCGGACAGCGGAAGTAGCAGTCTGTCATGGCAGCCTACATACGCTCTTACAGAAACCTGTGGATAGAGCTTTTCTACTTGAGTACTCAAAACACTTTATACAGCATCTCTTCACAAAAGCATCTACATCTACATGATTTCTATCACATTCACACTTCGATGAATGCATCAGAAGCAGCTCGGGGTTCAATATCTTGTCCAAGGATACTTTGGCATGCAGGCTGGAGCAGCCAGAGTTCGAACCACCAACCTTCCCATTAGTAGATGACCTGTTCTGCCTCCTGAGCCACAGCCACCTGTAACAGTGCTGTGTGCTTGAATTCCTCCTGATGAAGTTAATTATTTTCTGTTCATAACCTCTTTAAGATGTGGACTCATCAATAGTCAGCGATGGGTATCTGACTTCTTTGATCTCATCAATTACAAGTTTTAGAGCACTTCCTGCTTCCTGCTGCTGACCAACTTTATGGAGATGCAGATTTCATTTTACAACAGGACTTGGCACCTGCACACAGTGCCAAAGCTACCAGTACCTGCTTTAAGGACCACGGTATCCCTGCTCTTCATTGGCCAGCAAACTCGCCTGACCTTTAACCCCATAGAAAATCTATGGGCTATTGTAAAGAGGAAGATGTGATACACCAGACCCAACAATTCAGAAGAGCTGAAGGACCAACCTGGGCTCTCAGAACACCTGAGCAGTGCCACAGACTGATCGACTCCATGCCACGCTGCATTACTGCAGTAATCCAGGCAAAAGGAGCCCAACTAAGTATTGAGTGCAGTACATGCTCATACTTTTCATGTTCATACTTTTCAGTTGGCCAACATTTCTAAAAATCTTTTTTTTGTATTGGTCTTAAGTAATATTCTAATTTTCTGAGATACTGAATTTGAGGTTTTCATTAGTTGTCAGTTACAATCATCAAAATTAAAAGAAATAAACATTTGAAATATATCAGTCTGTGTGTAATGGATGAATATAATATACAAGTTTCACTTTTTGAATGGAATTACTGAAATCAACTTTTTCATGATATTCTAATTTTATGACCAGCAACTGTAAATACAAAGCCTAAAATAAGCACAATCGCCCCCTAGTTGCTTGCTGCAGTTAATGCTCCAGGTAATGTGAGTCTGTTTACACTGACGAAGGCTCAAAAATAATAAAACTGCTGGACTGAAAGTTGGTCCCACTGATGTCAGTGGATGTGAAACCCACAGATTCTTTCCACCAGACTGTTTTCCCCCAACCTCTGTATCTGCTGTGAGTCTATCAACCTTTGCTTCTCAAACCCAGTGAAATGACCTGCTTCGGCCACAACACTGCATGTAAGGTGCTCCTGCAGATTTTCTGCAAGATTCATGAGAAAATGTTAATTTGATTTATTTTATTTTGTTTCTTTTTAATGACTGTTCAGGAAGCAGCATTGTGCCCAAATGTAGTTACAGGAGCTACAGGAAGTGACAGACCGAAGTAAACTTGATTATTAGGCTGACTGTTGCCAGGTCTTTTAGGAGATTAGAGAAGAATGACAACACAGTAAATATTACTGAAAGCTCTTCTGCACTAATATGCCTGATACACAAGGAACACAACCTGAGAGTCTCAAGATGGAATGATAATTAGAGTGTGGCTGAAAATAAAAATCGCTTGAATCCATGCAGCCGCTCACCTTTTTGCTGCAGACATGTCTGAAGATTTCTGTGACTGGATTTCTAGGTGCAGGGCCACGTGTGGAAGCTGTGCGCAGCTGTGATGGAACTAAACCCTGCTGCAGTTTAACTCTTCTGGTTTGGCTTTTCTAGACTAAAATACGCTGCTATTGCTGCTTTGCATGATCCACAGTTCAAAATAAGCCTTCTTTAGCTCATACAGACCCTCAGTTCATCCTGTCTGAAATCAGCTGTTAGCCCCTCCCCCTTTTAAGACAAATTTCTTGTGATTGGTTTGAAAAAAGGTGGGTGGGACTTCTGAGATGACCATATTAGTGATATCCCCTAATTATGACATCACACATATCAAAGAGTAGAGAAAACTGTGATAAAGTGTGTTTAGAGCAGCCTGAGCTTACTGCCACACATTAGCCTCATCATTAGAAACTGTTTAATATGACTCAGCCCCTCAGAGTACACAGGGCTGCATCAGACCCTTCTCCAGAGTGTAAAGCTGTTTGATCGATGGGATATCTATAAACTGTTATACATGTAAACACCAGTGATTATTAGAAAATGATTTAGACTCAGAAGGAATCAGAGCTGTAGGTCAGAAGGAGACCTTTCATCTGCTCTGACTTGTTCTGAGCAGCCACCATCCCACATGCTCATATGAGCCTTCAAAGGTTACCCAGAATACACTTTTTAAAGTGAACAATCAGAAACAGATCAAACATGAATTTGAAAGCAGCAGATTTGGACCCGCCCCTCTGGGCAATAACAATAAAGTTATTGAACAGGAAAATCAGCTGATTCTGAGGAGGTCAGGTGGGATTTTTCTCATTATTTTAGAAACATGAGTGACTGACACACCTGCCGTCTCTCCTCTTTCAGATCTTCATAAAGAAAGCTGAGTGAAGCTCCGCCCCCTCAGAGATACCTCAGCAGCATTCAGCCGAGCTGACAGGAGGCTCCTCGGCCACCGTCCTGCCTCTAGCCCCGCTCACCAGATCCCCACCATGGCGCCACAGCACCGCCGTCTGGCAGGACCTCAGTGCTGCAGGACTGAACGGATCAGAGACTGAAACACACGGACAGGTGGGCTCACCTGTCTCCACAAAGAGGAACAATGTAATTACTCCTCATCCTGTATTTATGTGTATATACAGTAAGCTCAGTGTCGAAACACTGGTAATCACGGAGGCTGCGGCAAGAGCGGTGAGCCACCTCTGATGATCGATCTGCTGCTTTGAGACTTCCTGTCTGCAGACCGGACCTTTCTGCCCCGCCCACAGTACCCGTGTATGTGTGTCCACTTGATGCGTGTGGTGATGTGTGTCTGCGGCCGCTGCTGAGGCGGCAGGCATTTCCCCTCCGTCGATTTGCCTTAACGAAGAGCAGAGTCACTTCAAACAGGCCCCGCCTCCCAACATGTAGCGTCCACAAATACCCAGAATCCTTTGCTGCAGCCTCGGACCTTCTTCATGTTCTCGTGGCTTCAAACTACTGATGAAGACGCCGGAGTTTCTGCTTGTAACGAAGTCTTTAAGTTACCAGAAGCCTTTAGACTGACTGCTCTGTGTCCTGATTGCTGTAATCTGATTACTCTGCAGTACTCCAGCTACTGTGCTGTGCAGTACTCTGATTACTATGTAGTACTCTGAATACTGTGCGTACTCTGATTACTCTGCAGTACTCTGTGAATCCTCTGCCGTTTTCTGATTATTCTGAAATACTCTGCAGCACTCTAAAATATTCCACAGTGCTCTGAAGTACTCTGGGGTATTTTTCAGTTCTCTGAGATACTCCACAGTACTCTGGGGTACTCCATAGTACACTGAGGTACTCCACAGTACTCTGGGGTATTTTGTAGTACCCTGAGGTACTCTGTTGTACCTCAGAAGCACTTTCCTGAGTCTTTTCCTTCTTCCTGTTTCTTCCACGGGTTGATTTTCAGTCTTTCTGAGCAGATGCCGTCGTCCTCCGGCGCTCGTCTGCAGCGAGCGGCGGCGGCTTCGTCTTAGAGGCGAGATGTTTCTGATAAATTGTTCCCCTGGTTTGAATCTGTTCCCTAAACAGCTGCCTTAAAGTGATGTAACTCATCAGATGTTATCTATAATGTTGTTTTAACTTTTAACATATGTTAACATATAACGTTGTTTTGCCTGCTAATTCTGCACTTCTGGGAACTTTGAACCATTTTATGAAGTGTGAGCATCACTGCAAGGTTGCTGCTTTGATGCCTGTCACACTGGTTAAACTGGGCGGTTTCCAGTACATGTGGCAGTGAGCTGGGCTTTGCTGTCAGTGCAGTAGCTCATAATAAAAAAATACATTGATTCTAGTTTAAATCCATGATTAACGTACTAAAGTGTCCTCAGATACACACAGTAACAGTGGGCTGAAACTACAGCAGAACATAGCAACACATCAAATTGAGAAAAATTGGAACTCATTTTGAATTTGATGGCAGCAACACGTCTCTGAAGGTTAGGACAGGGCCGTGTTTCCCACTGTACTGCATCCCCTCTGCTTTTAAGAGTCCGTAAACATCTGGAACTGAGGAGAGCAGCTGCTGGACTTTGGGAGAGGAATGATGTCCCGCTCTGTCCGACAGCGGATTCTAGCTGCTCATACAGTACAGTACAAGTTTGCAGTTACTGAATACAGGACATCTGTGATGTCTGTCATGTGTTCACAGTAATCCAGGTGTCCATTCACGGAAACAGGCTAAGTGAGGTAAAGGAGGTACATTAACCAGGGGAACAGTTTATCAACACTTTCTTCCATTAAGATGCGACTCTTTTTTTCTCCAAACTGTCGCTAGTTCAGATTTTCAGATGTGAAAATTAATGAGGCTAAATTAACTCTAGCTTCAGGAAATAGCCCAAGATTTTATTCTTTTTTATTTTCTTTGAAAGATGCACTGGAATGCATTGCTATCATCTTGTATGTGTCTTTTGTATCCTTTAGATAAACTCTATTTAAATGAGCTTAAACTTCTATCCAATCTGTGAATTGTAATAAAGACAGAAATTTAAATGGTTTTCTCTTGTGTTTTAACTTCAGCATCTCCTGTAAGACAGATTCCACCCACCACAATGTTTGGTCAGTTTTAGATGCCTTAGAAATCTGTAAAAGGTGCAATCATAAAGTTCTGGGACTATTCCCACTGAAATGAAAACATGCCTGATTTAAATTTGGCCAACCTCATGATGGACTTCTTGTACATCTTTGGACATAGGATAAATGAAAACTGAGCTAAGAGGTTCCTGACTAATTCACATTTACTCATTTTTCTGTCAGTTTCAGGCTAGATTAGTGGTTCATTCATACTGACAAAGTTTGTGCCATGAGGTGAATTGACAGGTCATATAAATGGGGGTGAGTCCACATTAGAAAAATTCACTTCACGCTGCATCACAAAATGCCATCAGCTGGGAGTCTCCTGGTGCCACGACAGTCAGAAATGGTGCTGAGTTGAAACTTGATTTCTAGATAGAGACAGGAAAAAAAAGATCCTATAGAAACTGACTTCATGGTAAATTCTGAAAATATATTTCTGTAATTTGGTTCCACCAATCAGTACTCCTCCCCGTCCCACTAGTTGTTATTCATGGATTTTCAATGTGGCTTCATGCAAGTAATGCAAGTTGATATGAAGTGCAGAACTTCTGTGTAGTTCTACAAGTCATCACTTTTATTTATATAGTAGGTAACCAAGTGTGCTTTCCAGTTCTCTAGTATACAAAAATATATTTAAAAACGTCCATTTCCAGGACAGTCTCTGAGACCTTCTGGCTTCTCAAGGTGGATGTTTGTCATTGAAAGTTGTAGGTTTATACCAGCAAGCTTGAGTTAGCTGAGGAACCCATAGGATTAATTAGGAACATAAATCTGAATATCATCTGCATATAAACAGATATTTTCCAATGAAATTCAATCAAAAAACAAGAACAAAGGTCCTCATACAAAGTCTTGTGGTACACTATTATTTATAAAGGTGAAGAAATAAAGATTCATAGACCAGAATGTGAAGCACAAACTCTAACTCCTCGTCATCATGGCCAACGTGGACTGTCTTACTGCAGCTCTGCTCTTAAATGAACTGATTGATGGCATAAAGACTAACTTCTTCTTGTCCCCAGCCTCAGGTTAGCAGTCATCAGCAGAGCTGTTGCCATCAAAACTCTCCAACGTCAAAGAAAACTCTGCACTGTTGGGTTAATGCAACAACAGCCCAAACAGACACAATTCTGTATCAAGCAGCAGTGCCATAATGAAGTCAAATATGAAAAAGCAAAAACGATTTACTTTTGCACTTCTAACATGGAAAAAGAATGAAAATAAATTATTTCACCACTTTTTAATAGTTTAATACTATAGTATAGGTAGAAATTATTTTATGAATGAAATAAATTAATTGGACTGGTTGTTACAAATGTCAGTTGTATCACTTGAGGTATGTATTTAAGCAATGTAGGGTCTGGTTTCAATCACCTAACTCATAACTGGATTTATAACAGGTGTGTTTTAAAGACTGCTAGAGTTTTTGTGTGTGTGTGTGTGTGTGTGTGTGTGTTTGGGGGGGGGGGGGGGGGGGGGCTTCATCAACAAAAATGATAAAATGGCAGCATCACTCACTGGTTTCTGCCGGTTCATCACAGACTGGAGGTGGACAGTTGAAAGTGAGATAATTTCCACTTCCGCCTGAAAAAAGTCACGTGACAAGAAGTGCAGGAGTCTGTGAAAAATTGAACTCATCTCATTCTGATCACTTTAAAAGTCCTAATTAGCAATTCAGCAGCACAGTCGGTGCCTTTATTTGTCAGCTTTGGAAGTGAACTGAGCTTAAAAGCAGTGCTCTGGTTTAAAAGGATAACAGCAGCCTGTAGTGTGGCGGTCACATGGAGAATCGTGATCTTCACATGATTCTTATAGCTCTGCTCTGAGTCAAGCATCAGAACATTTACTGCTATGATAAAGTCTCACTGTTGGTGGCTCCATAGTCTCACACATTCAGCCAATACACAGAAGGTCCTTCGTCAAGACTAGCAGGACACCCAGATTCCTGGGAGGGTTGGAAGGTCATCTGGTGTAAAAACCTACCAAATCAAACATGCCGATCTAATTGCTGTGGCGACACCTGGTAAATAAGGGAGCAGCCAAAAGAAGCTTCATAAAGTGTCTAGTGTGAGTTTGTTTTCTCCAACATCAAAATACACTCATGTTCAGGCGAAAGTCAACAACATGGTGATAAAAATCCCAACTCCTCACTGGTTCCATTCAGTGTCCAAGAGGAAATAATCCAACGGTTTGGGACTATTTTCAATAGCGGATTAATCTTTACTTCTCCAAAATGTCTTGTGTTACAAGCTACTAAAACTGTACTTTTGAATCTGTTATTTCTCTTTTAGTACATAAATACAATGCAGTCATAAGTATGAGGACATTAAAGAGATGGTGCAGAAAGCTGCATCTCCTCAGAAGGAAAAACACAAACTGGCAATGGACAGATGCAAGGATATCAATGTTTGCACCTTCGGGCAGTACAGAGGGGATATAGTAGAATCACAAGACAGCTGATTAAGTTGTTTCATCTACCCAAGGCATAGAGGGTATAGCAGTAGTAGCAGTTGTTTGACTTGAAATGACAACTTTAATCTCAAAATAGTATTTCAACTTTTTTCTCAAAATTTTGACTTTATTCTCAAAATGCACAATTTCAATGTGGCCCTAATACTCCTTCGTAGTCTTCATTCCTGTAATAACATAAAATCAGTTTATAAATTTTCAAAAATCTGCTTCAATCTCAGGCCGCATTCTCAAGTCTTTTCATAAGACTCACCACAGCCAACCAGCGCACATTTCCCCTGACAGCTCGACCAATCACCGCTGTCCACGAGGTGCAGCTCCTGGAAGGGGAGGGTCGAGCGAGATTCCCCTTCGACCAATTAGCTCCTGACAGTTGACAGGAAACGTCAAACTTGGGCGCTCGGTAACCAATCGGCGCCCGGAGAAAGCGGTTAGTGCCCTCTAGGACCCCACGTGACCCTCCTCAGTAGATCCCAGGCGGCGCACGGGTGAGCTTGAGGTGAGTAAAGACTCCGATAAATGAGCGCTTTTAAGGGCAGCTCAGACGGATAGCACTGTCTACTGACAGGTGACGGTACGTTCACTCCGCCGGGGCTGCGGTTATTTACATGCTGGCGGTTTTTAGCCGTTAAATCGACGCTCCGTGTTTCCGCGGGCGGTTAGCGCCGGGCTGAGGGCTAATTAACCGCAGGTGAATGCAGCTAGCCGTTAGCCGCTGCGGTGGCCTCCGTCAGCAGCTAATAATAAACGCAGCTTAAACCCAGGACTTTCCCGGTGATCTGATCTAATTTCATTAACGTGAATTGGAGTCGGGGTTTCCTCACAGTGAAGCTAAAACTGCTCCGGCTGCTTCATTCAAAGTCAGTTGTTTCGTAAGCGGCTATGCTAACATGAGGCTAAGCAGGGACCGGAGGGTGGAGGAGGAGGAGGAGGGTGGTGTGTTTGGACTCTCTGAGGAGGTTTAGGATCAGATGCAGACTCAGTCCGCTGTGAATGACTGTCAGCAGAACCTGCGGGAGGCTGGCAGAACCTGAAACTTCACACACCTGTCCACTGTCACAGTGTGTTAGTATCAGGACCGTTCACACAGGCATGTTCAGGAACTCCTGTGGTCGTGCTTATCAGACTAACGACGGTAAAGTGGACGGAAATGAACTGATCACAGGCTGTATGTAAACACAGGTGTAGCACCCAGGTGTGGGAAGTTAGGCCTGAAACCTGCATTACTTATAATTACCAGCAGGGGCCACTACTCAGGTCGTAAAATGAAGTCTGTAGAGGTTTATCGATCTTTGAACTCAAACGCTTTTCAGTTCACTTTTATTTATATAGAGCCAAATTACAACCAACATCCCATCAAGGCGCTTTATGGTAAGGACCCTACAATTATACAGTGAAAACCCAACAGTCAAAACGACCCTCTATGAGCAGCACTTGGTGGCAGTGGGAAGGAAAAACTCCCTTTTAACAGGAAGAAACCTCCAGCAGAACCAGGCTCAGGGAGGGGCAGGCGTCTGCTGTGACTGGCTGGGGCTGAGGGGAGAGAGACAGGACAAAAGACACACTGTGGAAGAGAGCCAGAGATTAATAATAACTAATGATTAAATGCAGAGTGAAGTATAAACAGAGTTAAAAGAGGTGAATGAAGATCCACAAGTAAGCCAGCAGTCTGAGAGCGAAGTGCTCTGTTGGGGTGATATGGGACTATGAGGTCTTTGAGATAAGATGGTGCCTGATTATTCAAGACCTTGTAGGTGAGGAGAAGAATTTTAAATTCTCTTCTAGATTTAACAGGGAGCCAATGAAGAGAAGCCAATATGGGAGAAATCTGCTCTCTCTTTCTAGTCCCTGTCAGTACTCTAGCTGCAGCATTTTGGATCAGCTGAAGGCTTTTCAGGGAGCTTTTAGGACAGCCTGATAATAATGAATTACAATAGTCCAGCCTAGAAGTAATAAATGCATGAATTAGCTTTTCAGCATCACTCTGAGAAAGGATGTTTCTAATTTTAGAAATATTGCGCAAATGCAAAAAAGTGGTCCTACATATTTGTTTAATATGTGCATTGAAGGACATATCCTGGTCAAAAATGAATCCTAGATTTCTCACAGTGTTACTGGAGGGCAAAGTAATGGCTGTAATTTAAACTGTAGTTACATCCAAAATAATGATCACATAGAAAAGTTAGAAAAACATGTTCTTGCTCACACGGTGAATGATAGGGTTCGAAAACCAGCCAGAGCAGCAGGTTGAAGGAAATGTCAGGGATTACACACAGTGACTCATTACTGGATTAAAATAACAAATACAGGCGATATCATTTATCCTCAACAGGAAAAAAAATCATAATGAGGATAAATTAAAAACAAACCAAAACAACCTGACCACCCTTAAACTTAGAAACTGCAATGATGGGGTTCATTTTACTTCAGAGTGTTTTTATAGCACACAAGCTTAAACTGGGTGTTTGTCCTTTTCTTCAGTTCTTTGATGTTTCAGGGTCATTGAAGCTAAACCTCCATCCTGTTTGGTTACGGTTTAACTGAAACATTGTTTATTTAACTGTACACAACATGAACACCTGCACCTCCACCTTTTTATTCTGCTACAGCAGCTTTGCACGATTCAATTCAGTCATCTTCATTTATCTTATACTGAGCCTCGGTGTAATGGGGATATCACCTCTTTATGACATCATAGAGACCCAAGAGTAGAAAAAACTGCGATAAACTGAGTGTTCAGAGTAGTTACTCGAATATACACTGACCTTTATCTGAAACTGAACATCTGTCCATCTGTCTGTGTCAGCTGCCTGACATAGAAAGTCTTCATGCAGTGATGTTTTTCAAAATATGTAACACATACAAAAGTGATGACCCACTGATATTAATACATTGGTGTTTTTGTCGTTTGTGGCATTACTGAGGAATTATTATTATTATTAGAAAGGAGTTGGTGGTGTGAGGAGCAGCAGATGTCCTTCAGTTCAGATTAAGTGACTGACTGCAGCCTTCAATCTGGGTGGATAACAGCCACTTCAGCTGGTCTCACTCAGCTGATTAAGACCATCAGCTGTTGTTTTATCAGGCAGCCAGAGGCCTTCTTAAAGCTTATTACTCCTCACAGGCAGCTGGAAAACTGCAGTGTGGACATTTGAGCTCATCAGTGAAGTTCAGCCTGTTTGTACAGAAACAAGAGGCTTAGATTCACATTTTTTCTTTGATTTTGGAAAACAAACTGTCTGCATGTCCACAGTTTACACTATTAGAGAAGCAACGACTGCCTGGACTTATTTTATGAGTTTAACCGATAACTGGAGCAGGACGGTGGTTGGCACGGTTGCCTCACAGCAAGAAGGTCCTGTGTTTGAATCCATCTTGGCCCGGAAACTCTCTCCGGGTACTTTACGGTCCAAAGCCATGCAGTTAGCGGGGTGATTAATTGGTGATGGTTGTCCGTCTCTGTGTTAGCCCTGCGACAGGCTGGCAACCCGTCCAGGGTGTACCCCGCCTCTCGCCCATGAGCAGAGGAAAATGGATGGGCCAACAACTGAAGCCAATGTGTTTGATTTGTTCCCTCCTGTGCACAGAAACAACTAATCTTAACCATAACTAAATGACACGGCAGCTTGGTGTAAGTTTCCACTGCAGCGCCTTCAGATGCCACGAAATGGCATTGATGCTAAGCTAACAGCTAGTGCTTGTTAGCCGGGCATGCTAATCCACCTGGATGCTAATCTGATTAGCTGGCAGTCTGCTGAGTGAGATGTGCTTAACTTCAGGATCCAGTTTTATTGCCTTTCTTAATCTTACTGCACAGGAAGTGCAGTAAGATGTGACCAGTTTTTCTGCTGGTCCACACTCATAGAGTGAAGTAATTGTGATTAGGATCACCTTTTAATTTCTCAGGATGTCTTTATTCAGCATTGGAAAGGATGATGGTTTGAAAACTGGCACTGAATCTGCTGGAATAAGTTTGACTCCAGAAACACAGTGAGGTTCAGAAGGTTTTGCACAAGGACACTTTTTGGTGTTTTGCCTCCAACATGTGGAAGATGTGGAATCCTTCTTTTCCTACTCCATCATTCTGCTGCAGGTCCATCTTTGTCCAAAAATTCACAACTTTATTTTTGTTTTATATTTTAAGAGCTTTTCCAGCAGAGTCGAATCGTGTGCTTTGTTTCTGGATATGTCTGTGTAGATTCTCAGTCATCCAGGTCATAGTATTCTCTGGAGCTTGAAAAAGGCGACTGGACTTCTTTTTGTTTCTGGAGGTCAACCTTCTGTATTTACATTTATTTAAACTCCATCATTTGGGAGGGGCAAAGAGTAGAACTTCTACTCCTCCACATCAACCAGGTGAGTGGTTCATCTGACTAGGGGGCTTCCTGGCTGAGGTGATCCAGCCATGTCCTCTGGGGGCTACCCCACTGTGTCCTGACCTGGGACATGTTGGAGAAATTACATCTCTCAGCTGGCTTTGGACACCTCCATGTCCCATCAGAAGAGCTGGAGGCGTCAAGGAGGAGGTGTCTCCTGAGACCAGGGATGTGTGTGACAAGCCGTGTAGACGTTTAAACCTGGCTGCCCTTACTCTGTTGTTGTACAGCAGCAGTTACTGGTTCAAAGATGTTACCGGGGCTGCAGTCCTACAGACGACTGCACCGCCCTCTCTCGCTCTCAATGGATGGAAGCTGTAAACGGATGACAGCCATGCTAACCAGTGCCGTTCTGCAGCTGTATGTCGGCTTTGCTGGAATAAACTGGAATGTGATGGCGCAGCCACCTGGATGTGGACCCTAGGGGTGTGCGATATATATAATTTATGATAATATCTTAATTGCTGTGTTAATGATGCGTGAGCTAACATTATCGAGTATGCTACTGACTTGGAAAAAACAATCAAAATGCTTTGACTCCACGCGTTCACTACTTCATGCTTTAGTATAGGCTGCTGTGCGTGTGCATTGAGAGTGCCCATACTGTGTGCTATCATAGCTGAACACACCTAAAGCTGGAAATGAGTGAACACAGTGCGCCAGGGGAAGAAACTCAGACATCGCCAGCCTCGCAGTCTACAGCCTTAGATTTAATTCCTATGGGAGGATTATCTTCACTCACAGCTAGGCGATCCGGGTTCAATTCCTGGTCTGGGCCATCCTGTGTGGAGTTTGCATGCTCTGCCCGTGCTTGTGTGGGTTTCTTCCGGGTACTCCGGTTTCCTCCCACAGTCCAAAGACATGCGTGTTGGGTTGATCGCTCACTCTAAATTATCTGAAGGTATGAATGTGTACGTGAGTGTGTGTTGACCATGCAATGGACTGGTGATTTGTCCATGGTGTACCCCTCTTTCGCCCAGTGACGCTGGGTTTGGCTCCAGCCAATTTCCTGTTACTCTCCACTGTTAATAAAAGCTGCTGTGGCCAAAAAGCTAAAAAAAAAAAAAAAAATCGCACAACCCTGTTGGACGCTAGCATGAAGTAAATCACAGCTGTGACACTGCAAACTGTGTGTGTGTTTGCAGCGACATCCACAGTGCAAAGTGCTGCACAGTTCACAAACATCTAAAACATGAGTCGTGGAATTTCAGCATCGATGCGTCGTGTTTTATAACCCATCTATTCTTCCGCTTATCATGTCATTTACTAATTGCAATACACTACAGGAAGATATGGGAGCAGTATTGCTTCCATTGTCTGCCAATAACACCAATACCAACGAAGAAGAACGTAACAGAAGAACGTAACAGAACAGCGTAACGATGGTGGAGCAGAGAGGACGGTGGATAAAATGAAAGAAAATGGAGACAGACTGTCAAAGGTGTGGGAGCGTTTGACAGAAAACTAAAATAAAGCTGAATGCAGAACAGCTTTCCTTCCACGGCAGCATCACTGCGATGCTGAGCGTTTAAAACGCCGGCACCCTGGAGCTGTGTCATCAGCTCTGGATGGGTACGTTAGTGTTTCGTTGATACCTGTTAATGTTTGTACAGGAATGTTTCTGTTAGCTTACCTGTCAGAAACAAGCTCTCATGGATGATGTTTGCTGAGCACCTCCATTTCAGTGATGTTAGCTAACAAGTGAAGGACAACAGGAGCAGCTACTTTGGTTCCTATTTGTTTTCTTGCATTAATATCAGCGTTCATTATTAATAGTAAACTTGTGATGACTGAGATGGTCAGACTGTAAGCGGACAGTGTTGAGGCCGAGCATGAGTTTTACTGTTTTCAAACAAATAATTTCAGTGTTTATGGTCATTAGTGGCAAAGAAGTGCATCTCTGTAAGGTCAGCTGTAAACCCAGGGAGTAGTCGAGGTCGCTGAGCCCCATTTAATTTTTATTCACTGGCGTCTTTAAAAGCCTTGATCTCCATTGAATGGTGCAGGAGCCTTTTGGACCTTTTTCTGATGGTACCTGAACGCACCAGCTGTAAAATCATCATTTTGTATCATTACAGCGCTGCTGCACTGAAAGTGCTCACAGGAAGTCATTTATCAGCTGTGAATGAGCGTGTTGGAGCATCTTGTGTTAAATAACCTGTAAATCCACAGGTGTGTAGATGTGTTTGTTACGCATCTGTTCTCTGTGTGTTTGTGTTTTGCGAGCTCTGGCTGCCTGCGGCTGTAATCCCACGTGGTGTAATCTCATTAGGGTTAAAGGAGCTGAGGTGGCACGTCCTGTGGGTGATGGTTGGTTGGTCACCATGGCAATGGATGAAACACAGGTTACCGATCTACTAATGGAGGAGGGAACACAGCTGTGCATACAGCTGACTTTGTGCCATCATTTAGGAACCCGGGTAACGGTTTGGTTGCGCAGACCGACTGATAATTTGCATGTCATTGACGACATCACGACACAACTGTATTTAAGTGGGGAAGAAGAGGAGCAGCACCTGCTTGTTAATGGGGCCAAAAAAATCTCTTTTTACCTCAGTGGGGATACATGATATATGTTATCGACAAGTGCAACGTAAGAGAGAGGTCTTCTCTGACTGATATTTAAATGATCATCCTTCTTCCTGCTTTTTACAGTAAAAACAGTTTTGTTTTGGATGAAATTTCACTCACCTGTGGATAGTTCACTTTCTCTGTGATGGTGTTTTGAGGCTCTGAGCCACAGACAGTGTGTTACTTGCAGGAGATGTCACTAAGCCACACCTCCAAGATTTTGCACACCCATCGGAATCAGAATGGGTTTAAGTGGATGTTGTCCTGAAACATTTTCACTGCTTTACCTGCCATCAAACAGGGAGCAAAGTTGGGCTGGAACTAAAGATTATTTTGGTAGTCGACTAATCTGTCAGGGCAGCACAGTGGAGCAGTGGATAGCACCGCTGCCTCACAGTTAGAGTAAAATCTGAAAGGTCTGGGTTTGATTCCACCTTGACCTGGGCCTCTCTCTGTGTGGAGTTTGCATGTTCTCCCCGTGCTTGTGTGGATTTCCTCCGGGTACTCCGGTTTCCTCCCACATTCCAAAGACATGCACTTACTGGGGTTATGTTAATTGGTTACTCTAAATTGCCCATAGGTGTGAATGTGAGTGTGGATGGTTGTCTCTCTCTCTCTGTGTTGGCCCTGTAACAGGCTGGCGACCTGTTCAGGGTGTACCCTGCCTCTCGCCCTATGACAGCTGGGATAGGCTCCAGCCCCCCCCCCCCCCCCCGCGGCCCTAAACAGGATGAGTGGAAGCGAATGGATGGATGGCTGGACTAATCTGTCAATTATTTTATCGATTAGTCAACGATTAATCCAATCTTCCCTCACCTGTTCAAGCCTGCCCACCTGTATCACCTTGTTGTCTCTTATCACAATTAAAATATAAATACCCATACAAATATGAGTTTGAAACTAATCAAATGTATTGTGACCATCACAAGAAATATCAAATAAACAATGCATATTAAAGTGAATGCAACTTTTATTTTTAAAATATAATGTGCAAATAAATAAAATGGCCTCTATCCAAAAGTTCAAATCAGGCTTCAAATTAAATCAAAAAGATTTTTCTGTCCAAAACAGCTGAAAAGTTTACAGTTGATTCATACAGTTCATGCAGAGGTTTACTATTAATAATGAACGCTGATATTAATGAGAGAAAACAAATGGTAGCCAATATAGCTGCTTTTCCATCTGCTGCTTTGGTCAGTTTGCATCGTTGCGTTCAGATCTGAGTTAAGCCACAAACAGAACTGCAGCTTTGCTTTTCTGTGACAGTTTCTTTCCTTTTTTACGTTGTTTCCAGAAACTGTGACGTCATATCTTTATACAGCAAGTTTAAAATGTCAAGATTTGACCTAAAGAGTTTGTCTCGATTAGAAACCACAAAACACACAATTTAAAAAAGAACATCACGCAACAACAAGTGTATTGATCTAAGAACTCCAGGACAAAATTGTAAAATAAATCAAGAAAAATTTATAAATAAGACTAAAAGAAGGAAAAGGTCAAACCCATCTCAGAGTGGGTTAATTTGGTTAGTTTGGTTAATTAAAACTAAAGTGTGAGGAAACATTTGGGGTAACTGAAATAAAACCAAAATAAAAACAGAGGAAATATATGCAGGCTGTTGAATGTTTGAGGCTGGGTCATTTACATCACATTACATCAAATGTGGATTTATGGCCCCGCCCTGCTCGTTACACAGATCCAGCTGTGACAGGTTTGAGTGAACCTGCTGAAAGTAAAGCCCTCCTCTTCCTCCTCTGTGCAGATAATGAATCACAGGGTCGGGTTGTTTGTTCTCCTGGCGGCGGGCCTCCTCTGCCTCAGTCTGGCCCCTGTCTCTCGGGCTGAGGACCTGGTCGAGGATGGTCCAGATGGTGACGATGCAGATGTGGAGGACGAGATGGACCTGGGTTTGGCTGGCGATGAGAATGAGGATCTGGAGCAAGACGTGCAAGATGAAGCTCCACCTGCTCCTAAAACTCCTCCCAGTCCACAGGTAAGACTACTGCAGCTGATTGGATGGTTTTTGACAGTCGTTTTATAGAGATGCAGTTTTCCAGATGTAAGTCGGGGATGCATTAGGTGTGAATTCTGTGATTCTGCAGCTGTAACTGTGCACTCTGTAAATTACTCTTAACCGGCTCCTTTTTGGTCATTAAACACTATTAAAATAAAAATTTCTTCAAATGTTATTTCCTGTAAATTTGCTGTAGGTGTTAAATTTGGTAGGAAAAATATCTTTGTCTAAAATTGAGTTTCATAAAGTTGCTCTGAGCTAGGGCTGCATGAAACGATTATTTTAGTAATCGAGTATTCTATCGATTTTTCCATCGATTAATCGGATAAGAAATGCTTTTTTTTATTAACAGTTTATCTGCATATTTTAACTTCCGTACTGCAGTTTTTCGCCTGTGAACAAACAGCGGTGAATGGAGCAGCTACAAAGTTCTCTTTTCTTCACCTTAACACTTGCTGATCAGGTGCTTGATGAGGGACCTCCAGCTGTTTCACAGATTTAATGGTGGTTACTAAAAGAAAAAGCTGCTGTTTGGACGCTGGAAAAACATTTCCTTTTGCACTACTTGAGCTCACCGTCACAGCTTCGCCTCTTTGCGCTTGCGCAGTTAAAACCGCTGCCTGCTATGAGTGTTTTGAAAAACTAGTGGCTGTGTGAGTAATTTTGTAATGCTTTGTATTCACAAGCATTGTCGAAAATACGTTTCTACTGCAGGTCTATATTTAGTCACTAATAAGGGATTAAAGTATAAAAAATATTTTGACGGAGCCCCTCGGTCCTGGGGGGCGGGCCTTCCGGTACCGAACCATCGCTAGTGCTAATGGCCCGCGCTCGCTAGCAACCAGTTCTGGTAGCTACAGCTGAAGTAAAGACAAAAATAGCAGCTGAAATTCTCAGCTAGCACAACACACACAGACACACAGAGAGCAGTGGAGGCGTGGAAATGCATGTCAGCGACAGTTGCCACCCGTCCCGTAAAGTACGGAACCCCGCATGTTACGGAGCCGTATTCCACGGAGTCCCGTAACATACGGGGTTCTGTATTTTACGAGACAGGTGGCAACTCTAGTGATGATCCACTCTGTGTTAAATGAAATCCATCGCAGCGACGGAGAGCTTTTTAGAATGTGTGCTTGTGTATACGTGAGTGATTCACACTCCAGTCCAGTAGGTGGCGGTAATGCAGTTCTATGTTGGTTTGCCAGCCCCCAATAAACCCACAAAAAAAACGTCAGCACTAATGCTGCTAATGCTAGTGAGGAGCACCGCTTACACCGAGACAGCTGAGCGCTGCGGAGTTTAAACGAAGCATTTAATCGAGTTCATCGATGAATCGTTGCAGCCCTACTCTGAGCCCTCAGTGGCACCAGCCTCACTCAGCCATGAACCATTTCCAGGTCCAATTTCTCCATCAGTCCCTAAACTCAAACTGAGAGTTCGAAACAGTCTGAAATCCTTCAGCTTCAATAAAAGCAGTGTTCTCTCAGGTGTTACAGTGAAGGTTTATCTGAGTTAGAAGTTAGCGAGAGGCTAGCCAGCTAGTCTCCCTCTGGAGATTAACTGCCACGTGAGGTATTTGTTTTTTGTAGAATTTTTTTGAATTAATAAAGAAACACGGAGAGTTCAGATGGAAAACCTTCTAAATCGGCCTGGACACTTTTCTTTTAAAAGAGCATTTTTAAAAAAAAATCTGGATATTATGGTAAATTTTAGTAATTTTATTTCACAGGCAATGGTGAACTCCCTTTTTCAAAAATGTTATAAAGTAATTTACCTACTTTTTAATAAATATATTGTTTTGAGACAAAACCAGCAAAATTTTCAGTCTGTCCTCTGCCCAGTGTGATTGAAGGAAGGCAAAAGGTGCAAATATCAGACTATGATTAAAAAGATTTTGACATAGATAAGACAGTACAGCCGCAATGGCAAAAATGGCAGCACATTTATTTTAACAATAACAGAATCTTAGATACTAAGCCGCAGAAGGACACGGGGGGCGGGGTTTGCTTTTGGCTGTGACCATGTGACATGCCGAGCCACCCATCTGGTCCCCCGAAAGCAGACAGTGATTGACCTGCACAGGCCGGGGAGTACGCTCAGCAGCCCACCAGAAATCTCATTACAACTTTTACTTCCTTTAGTTAGACAAGTTTGATCGCCAAACATTTTTTCTACACAAAACAAGGTTAGACTCACCTTCAGGTGTGTTTGCAATCTGATCACTACCAACAAGAGCGGGCTGCTCAGTGTAGTCAGAAAATGCTTGAAGTCTGATCTTGCATTCTGATTGGTTATAGGGACATGGAGGCATTTAAGGGCAATAGGAAATTGCGGGTGGGGGTGTTTGATGGTTAATACTGTCAGAGACAAGTATTTAACAGGTTATGATGATTGATTGGCGTACAGTACATGTAGCACTACTCTGTGGGGGGGGCGTATGGAAAGGTCTGCAGGCCGCCAGTTGACGTTCCCTGGTGTACAGTTTGGAGTTCTCGCTGTGAAAAATTCCAGTGTCCTCACTGAAATCTGAGATGCCGTTTTCTCTGAGGTGTTCAGATATCAGGAGTTTGGGACACGGGGAGTTATGATGACGTTAGGACCAGAAACAGGTGGATACGACAGCACTAAACAAGCACGGGCAAAATGGGTTTTAATTCAGCTCATCTAACGTGGAATCGCCCAGTAACATAAAGCAATGAAGTAAAAATAACACAACATAACTGCACTGTTAAATAAACTGACAAATGCTGTTTTATAAAAGGAAGAATATGATTATCTTCTCTGGGTCCTGATTTTTATTTTGCAAGGCCTCAAAAAGGTTTTAAAAAAGCAGGAAAAGACTCAGAGTATTAGACAGACTCAGTGTTAGACTCGTGTTACTCTGTTTAATAAATGTAATTCATCTGAGGAAGTCCTGTGGTTATTGGTTGTATGAATAAAGTTGACTTTATTGAAAAGCTGTGAAGAGAGAAACTGCTCTGCTTGTTTCTTTTGGCTTGTTTCGAGGTTTTGAATGTGTGAACTGGGAAGATGTGTTACTTATTAATCAGCCAGATCAGGAAGTTGGTCTGATAGAGCGGTGGGCTGACCTGCATACCTGCATTCATTCTGCAGACCACAGAAATGAACCAGCCTGACTGAAAGCTTTAAAATCTGCCGTCTGAAGTAAAGTTACAGAAAACTTCTGATGATTCATTTCCAGAGCTATGCTCATGTCTGCTTTACTTCCAGTCCAACTGGTTATTCAGATCACTGAGTGAAGCTCAGGTGAAGTGAAGGAGGACACACCTGAAATATTTCTTCAGCTTGCTCTGAAGAGAGAGAGAGGAGGAAGAATGAAACAAATGTCTGTCAGTTAAACCGTCATCATGTGCAGGTTACTTTCATTTCTCCACTGCAGGTGACCTACAAAGCTCCCGAGCCAAAGGGTGAACACTTCTTTGCAGAGTCTTTTGACCGGGGGACGCTGGACGGGTGAGCACCACACGAGCCATTCCACTTCCTGTGAATCCTGAGATGTAGATGAAGATTTCACCTGCTTCTAAACAAAAGCATCATTTTGTTTTCACAAACACAGCATCGAGTTCTGATTTAAAACACAATGTGTGTTGATTGGTTGGTTACGCATTTAAGGACATGGCCCCTCATTGACTCCTTCTTTAAGCTACTCTAGAATCGGCCGGCTCAGTGGCCAGAGCCCACCTTCGCGTCTACCTGTAAACACCTGACACATGTTGGGGATATTAACCCTGTGTGTACTGCTTTCAGGTGGATTCTGTCCATTGCCAAGAAGGATGATGCTGACGAAGAGATTGCAAAGTATGATGGTGGGTACAGATGTGTAATATGATGATGTGCAGAAGCAGCAGCTGACCCTGATGGGGCTAAGATGTCCTAAAGAGGCCACCGTACCGCCTTGTTTTAGTGTTTCTGATGATGATGTCATTAACAGGTAAATGGGCCGTGGAGGAGATGAAGGATAGCAAACTGCCCGGTGATAAAGGTCTGGTCCTCAAGTCACGAGCCAAACATCACGCCATCTCAGCCCACCTGCTGCGACCTTTCACCTTCGACACCATGCCCCTCATCATCCAGTAAGAACAGTGTTTCACACACAAACACGGTGAAGCTGCTCGAGTATTTCTTCTCTGCTCATTTCCAGTCATCTCTTTTGAATGTTTGTTTTCCAAAAAATCCAAAGGTACAGTCGGCTCTATGGCCTCGGAGTGATGGTAACTGTCTGTGATTGGTAGATGGGTGTAAACGCCCAGGTGAGCTTAATCACTGTGATCTGTGGCTGTGCTCAGGTACGAGGTGAACTTCCAGTCGGGCATCGACTGTGGCGGCGCCTACGTCAAGCTGTTGACTGAGACTCCCGACCTCGACCTGGTCAGTGCGACTCTGATTTTAACGATGCTTCTGTGTTTGGACAGTTTCTAGCTCAATCAAAGAAAAGCATCAAATCTGAGAAGCTTGAGACTGAAAAGGTTTTAAATGTAGTTCAGGTTAACCCTTTAACTGGCCGCTCCAAAATCACCAAAAACGCCTGAAAAAGCATACCCAAATTAAATCAGCTGCTGTTCCTGAACTCTTTGGAGTACATGCAAAAGCTTGGTCTCTTTGTGAAAAAAAGACAAGCTATATTTTTCATTTTTGCAGTCAAAAATGTTGTAACTATAATGAGTATGTAGTTAAGTTTGGAACACAGAAAAATTAGACAATTTTTGCCTCGCCTAGATTTTTCCTGTTTGTTTTCATGTAACTACACACTGAGTGTAGAAGGTATGGATTGGAAAATATAATGAAGCTGTAGAATGAAGTCTTGTTGACGTGTATTTCATATTTTTTATCAAGATAGCACAAAAACCTACTGTTTTGTAAAGGTTTTGGTGTGTTGATGTCTAGGCGTGGTCTCACATGAGAGCAGCCTTTGATATACAGACTTCAAATATCTGTAACTCCTCAATGCTTCAACATACAGTCATCAATGAGGCTCTAATCAAAGATACGACCCTGAGGAATCCTCTGCTATACACAAAGTTACTGATAGTACAAATTAATTATAAGTATAGGCATAATTATAAATCAGAGGTTGCCCTAATTTGTAAAAGAAGGAAAATGTTTGGCCTTCATTCACCCCCCCCCCAAGTCTATTTTCAGTGATTCCTTCACACACACGCCAAAATAAATAAATTGCATATTGATCAACAGTTACAGTGAAAGTAAACACTACATATACACATAAAAAAAACCCACAATCCTCCCAATTGTCCTGATATACAACCTACAACCTCCTCGCAAACAATTACCCCACCCCCAAACACAAAGGAACCCAAAGTCCACCACAAAGCGAATATCACAAATATCAATAAACGTTGCTCTTAGCCATTGTGTAACCGCCATGAAAGCCCCTCGAGACATACATATTTACATCTAAATGGCATATAATACAAGCACGAACTGGGAATAAAAAGTTAGACTTACTATGAAACGCCTTCCGAGTAACAGCTGTTCGTTCGTGTTCATTCCGGAGCGATAAAACGGTCAAATCAGCGACAAATTTCTCTAATAAATAATAGTCCACTGTCATGAGTCACTTTGTCACTTCGTTAAAGAAAAACAGCCTGTTTTGAGATATTTATACAATCCGTTAGTGAGAAAAAGTACTGTAAACACTCTTGAGTCACTACGGCGCACAGAGTCTTACTTCCGGCTTGACTTTGCGCACGTAATACGCACTCATTGTGCAGCAACTTTGTGGGTCCATGTGGAAACACACCCCAAGATGCCATATACCCACGTGTCAGGAATTTTATTGGCTATACATCTGTGGTTTTAGATTTTGGGTCAGAGCTGACCAATCAGAACGATTGGAGAGTATTTGGGGCATGTCCAGAGAAGTCACATGACGCTGTCTGCTTATTATTGGCTCTGAAAAACCCATTTCATAACATGATTGGTCAAATGAGGTGTCAATCCAATTCTGAGGGTCTACTCTGTCATATAAAAGCATCGTAAGAGCGGACTGCAGCGTTACTGTGACCGTATGAGGCTTCAAAGTCGGAAAGCACCACAAACGTCTCGCGGGGGTGACACTGCCAGTTAACAGGTTAAACTTAGGTGACGGAACAGATTTGTTATTTCATAATGGCTTTAAAATATTTGACATTTATAGTCCGAAGTCCAGGTTATACATATTTATTAATTCAGTGAAGGATCCATAACACAAAACATTTAGGTTTCTTAGATAGAAAATAAAAACATGAGTAAAATAAAATTACAGTGAAATTCTATGTGAAAAGCTGGAAATAACAACATAAAATAAACTTCATGAAATAACCCTTTACAGGCTGTTGGAGTGAGCTCAAGTTCAACAAGGGTTGACAGGCTGAACATGCCCGTGTGTGTGTGTGTGTGTGTGTGTGTGTGTGTGTGTGTGTGTCTGCAGGACCAGTTTGTGGATAAAACTCCGTACACCATCATGTTTGGACCCGACAAATGTGGAGAGGACTACAAGCTGCACTTCATCTTCAGACACAAAAACCCCAAAACTGGCGAGTACGAAGAGAAACATGCCAAGAAACCCGATGCTGACCTGAGGACATACTTCACCGACAAGAAGACTCACCTGTACACGCTGGGTGAGACTCACAGGCTGTAAAGATGTTTGTTTCTGCTGTAAACTTGGACCTTTTAACATGGGAGCCTCTGCTGGACGTTAGAGGAACTGCAGGTTTTTTGATTTATTGTAAACCCGTTGAAAGACGGGACATATGTGATCACCCACAGCGAGCAGGCGGCATCTATTCAAGAACTGTTTGGCCTACACTTCGTGAGTGTAGGTGGGGTCACTAGGGTCAGGATCAAGGTCACTGTTACTTGAAATAGAAAAACAGTGTCTGCTCAGTAACTGGGTGACAGTGAATGGTGTTAATACAGTGGGATGTGTATTTTGCCCCACTAGGTGGTGCTGTTGTTTCTTTTGAGTTCTAACTCATCACTGTTGCCTCCCTCAGTGGTGAACCCTGACAACAGCTTCGAGGTGCTGGTGGATCAGACAGTCGTGAACAGCGGCAGCTTGCTAACGGACATGACCCCCCCTGTGAACCCCCCCGCTGAGATCGAGGACCCTGATGACCACAAGCCCGAGGACTGGGATGAGAGGCCCAAGATCCAGGACCCGGATGCCGTCAAACCTGAAGACTGGTCAGTACCAAAGGTTTAGAGTTTCCTCAGCTTTTATTTATCGATGCAGCAGTTTTTAAATGTTTTTATTTAGGAAAATCGGTTAGCGGGTGGTGTGCTGAAGCCACAGCCTGGAGTTGTGTAGCAGTCAGAACCATCCAAAAGTTTCAGCAAGAGAAAACAAACCAAACCGTGGCTCCAGTCAGACTTCGGTCCAAAAGTCTGAACTATTAGTTGTAAAAGCAGCGTGTGCTGGCAGTCAGTCTGGATTTATAAGTGGGCTGTACACTTGCTCTTACTTTGAAAATTCAGTTAGCCTGTGTTGGCACTTCCGATCTCATCTTTCCCTCACTGGGAAACAGCTGGTTTCCCAGTCCTCATTCTAAGGAGAACCCTGCAGCATGTGGAGAGCTGGTTCCTGAGCTGCTGTGCTGAGCAGAACAAAGGCTGAAGATGGAGAGACTCACTGCAGACACAGCTCATTAGTTATTTGTTTCAAGTAGTTGGGAAATAAAATATTTGCACAGGAGAAACACTGCACCCATGTGGGGTCTGTAGGATTTCTTTCTTTTTCTGCATTTTAAGCCCTGTATTTCAAAACAGGCTTAAAAAGGTAAAAATTTCATGAATGTGTAAAAATTTTATTTTTTTTAAGAGGAAATTAATGTCTGGCTCTGCTTATGATTGTACACTTCAGTTAACAGTTCAGAAAGTATTAAAGTATAAAAACATAATCCAGGCCTACTTAAAAGTCAAAGGTTCACTTCCTGTTTTCCTCTGGTCGCCATAGACTCATCACAGATTTTTTGCTGATCAGTAACAACCCAGAATTTCATTCACCCAAACTGGAGCTCCGCCTTCTTGGACAGTCTGTTAGTCCAGTGAAGCCACAGCAGCCATACTATTGGTCAGATAATTGCATTAAAAATGCTCAAAAGGCTCCAACAGCACCAACACAGTGCAGAGGTCCAGTTCAGGGACTCCAGTTAGCTGAGGTGAGGCCTAGCAGACAGCTAGCAGCTACAGCCGCCTGCGTTGCCATCCACCTGTCACAAACGCTATGCCTCTAATAATACAAACTTTATTTAAACAGGTGAGTTATAGAAGCATCCTCCCCCCGTACAGCTGTTATGAAGGGGTAAATTATCCACAGAGACCAAAGCAGTTTCTGTATCGGGCTGTAAACATGTTTATTTAACATGGGAGTCTATGGGGACTGACTCAATTCTGCCTCTGCTGGCCTTCAGAGGAACTGCACATTGGTGCTTCAGTGTTTTCCGCTTGGTGACGGCAAACTCTGTGTGTTGCAGGGATGAAGACGCGCCCGCTCAAATTCCAGATGAGGCTGCGGTGAAACCCGACGGCTGGCTGGATGATGAGCCTGAGTACATCGGAGACCCTGACGCCATCAAACCTGAAGACTGGTGAGTGACGTCTGCCTGTCGGGCCCCGAGGAGGGGAAGGACACTTCACTGTGAACAGGTCCCATGAAAAGTCCAGTAGATTAATCTACTGCTGAAAATAGTCCCAGTAAACTCCATATGAGTCCCACCTGTTGGTGTCTTTGTTCCAGTATAAAGAAAGTAACTAAGGACTCTCTCTGTCAGGGATGAGGACATGGATGGAGAATGGGAAGCCCCTCAGATCCCTAACCCCACCTGTGAGACTGCCCCCGGCTGCGGCACCTGGAAACGACCCATGATCGACAACCCCAACTACAAGGGCAAGTGGAAGCCCCCCATGATTGATAACCCCAACTACCAGGTGAGTCTGAACTGTGAGTCAGACTGCAGTTTGAGGTGATCATTGGATGGGGAGGTGTGAAGTTTTGCAGAGGCTCTCCTCACCAGCCACACTTTGTTTTCAGGGCATCTGGAAGCCAAGGAAGATCGCCAACCCAGCGTTCTTCGAGGACCTGCAGCCCTTCAAGATGTCACCATTCAGCGCCCTGGGGCTCGAGCTCTGGTCCATGACTTCTGACATCTTCTTCGACAACTTCTTCATCACCAATGACCGCAACACCGCCGACCGCTGGGCCTCTGACAGCTGGGGGTTGAAGAAGGCAGCAGAGGGCGCCGCTGAGGTGGGTCCATGTTATTAGATTAAATCCTCTGACGTAAACCTGACCTCATGTTTTAAAGTCAAGTTTATGCTTTGGTTAAAGTTTAAAAGTGAGGCTGTCGCCTCCTCCTGAAAGTTTGTTCATGGAAATAATCCTGCATGCATTTTTAACGTGCTCCTTTTCCCCTCCAAAGACCTCAGAGCATCTTCATGGTGGTGTCCAATGTAACAGCAGTGAAAGTGATAGTTTACTAATGTGTCACACAACGAGGGGAAAAAATCTCTTTAAAAGATTAAAAAGTTTTGTTTTTTTTTGTTTTTTTTTAAATAAAGGTAAACTTTCTATAATACACTGCATGCTCCGAATGAGCTGACAGATGGTGTCCTGGAGGATCTCCTCCCAGATTTGGGCCAGAGCATTGCTGAGGTGCAGCCTGGCAGCATCAGATGGACCCAACAGAGGTCTGTGGGTCCCTCCGTGGATATGCCTCCTTAGACCATCACTGACCAGATCAAAGTGCCACAGGTTTAACTGACCTGAGGCTGTGCTTTGAATCAAGTGTCCCTTTTTGAGGAGTGTATAAAATATTTCAAGCCTTTCTTTTATTTTTGATGATTATGGTTCACAGCTCATGAAAATCAGAAATCTGGGATCTCGAATTATTGGAATATGCAAACAGCTTAAATGCTGTATCTGTCAGCCTGTTCAGCACACACAACCAAAATCATGGAGAAGGCTGCAGTCCAGGTGACGATCATCAGCTCCCTCTGCTGGTGATGGTGATGTTTGGCCCACTGTGTTTTATCAGCGTCTACCAGGAGAGTTTACAGCACTTCCTGCTTCCATCTGCTGACATGCTTTATGGAGACTTCCTTTTCCAGCAGGACTTAGCACCTGCTCATGGTGCCAAACCTTACTGCGCCTGATTGGCCAGCCAACTCACCTGAGCAGAACCCCAGAGAAAATCTGTGGAGTATTAAGACGAAGATGAGAAACACCTGACCCAGCTGAAGGCTGTGATCAGAGCAGCTCAGGCTTCAGGCCCACCTCAGCAGAGCCACAAGCCTGCAGTCCAGGCTGTAATTCATGCTGAGGGAGTGTTGAGTGTATAGATGAAGGTACTTTTCAGAAGCTGAAGTTAGGAAATATTCTGATAATCTGAGATTTGAGTTGCATGAGCTGTAAGCTCTAATCTGAGCTCCTGCACTAACGTACAGTATAAATACCTCTAACGTGACTGACACGATCGGACATTTGTGTCTTCAACCTGGGCATGCTGACCAGATGATGAGGGGTGCACAATGCAGTGGAGTGTGTGTGTGTGTGTGTGAGGCGAGGATTTAAAGTCGGGCATGCCATTCGAGCTGAAGGAGGCGGTCAAGGAGAACCTGGATAAACATCAGGAGACACTTTCATACGTGTGGAAGTATCACACCTGTAAATGTGCTGAGGCCCCGCCTCTTATGTATGTGTGTTTAAAAATGGAAAGTGGTTTAGGTTAAACTCAATCATCTGTTCCTAAAATTAAAAAAATGAAGTGAATTCATGTGTGAAGATCAGGTGAAGCCGCAGGAGCCTCGTGCTGGTTCTAATTTAAATCGTGTGTTTTCTCGTGTTTGTGCAGCCCGGTCTGGCGGCTCAGATGTTGAGCGCTGCAGAGGAGCGTCCGTGGCTCTGGGTCGTCTACGTGCTCACCGTGGCTCTACCACTCGTCCTCATCTTCGTCTTCTGCTGCACTGGAAAGGTAACACACCTACACACAGCCCTGTCACTGCAGGGTGCTGAGCCTGTGACTTTCCTTGACTGAAAGTCACGTTTTCGTCATGATTTATAGAAAGTTTCTAAAGTGTCGTCTCATCCTGGAAGAGCAGGGAAAACGTGAGGGTCCAGTGTGACATTCCCGCACTGAGTGTTACTGATCCCTGAAAGAAAAAAGCTCATTTTGATCCATTTATATTCTGCTGGGCGCTTCATAATAATAAATCATCACTTAAGTTAAGTTTATTATTTTATGATTCCAGTTTTATGTTAACTGACCGTATCAGCCTTTCTGCTGAATCTGAATCTTTATATTCACGCTTAAATATTTTATATTTATGTTCTTATGTATGTTTTTACAGTCTGTGCACATTGATGATGTGGTGAAACGCTCGCGCTCCCCTACAGCACCAGCCTCACCTTCCTGCTGTTTTGATTAATGTGAAAAAAACAGTTGCTCCATGGTGTAGTGGTTAAAGAAGCCCCAGTTCAATTCTGGGAGGAGACCCAGCCCAACCGTGGGGGTCACAAGCTCGTGTGCTCGTAGTGCTGGTCCCAGGCCCAGAGAAATGGGAAGCTCGCATCAGAAAGGGGGGGTCCAGCAAAAAATCTGTATCAAATCGACCATCCTGGCCTCATGGGGAGCAGCTCAGAGTACCTCCTCCTTTCTTTTAATGTGAAAATATGGCAATAAAACAAACTGCCTATTATGGGGGGGATGTCTGCACAGGTGGACTCCTGCGATTGGTGGAAACCCTCGTTTATAGTTAAGCTCAAACATCAGTGTGCCCTGCGGTTTGCTGACAAGCATCAAATGCAGATTTTTATGTGAGTTATTTCCTTTAGTGATTAAAGTCGTGTCAAACTGAATCTCCACAGAGGGCGTCAGGATCAGCTCAGGATCAGTTGAGTCTCACCAGCTTGCAGGAAGAGTTTAATGAAGCTGGATGCCCAAACTGTGCCGCCACTGCCGCCTCAGGCCTGGTGACTGATGCTAGCATAGCTTTGTGACGTGTTTTGTTTGTGTCTCTGTGGTGCTGCAGTGTAGAATTTGTGTTTTTGGTTTTCTTCATGAAACACTTCATGAAACTCGTCAGTTGTCATTGTGACACCATTTACAACTGATGAGTTTGTGCTCTAAATATTTAAATGCAGGAAGTCATTCTTGGCAAACAGACCCGCTGATGGCGCAGTGCTCTTATTGGTCAAGACTAAAAACTTTCTGTTGGTGCATTGATTTTTCATCTGCGGAAATACCTGAAACAGCGCTCTACATCAAACGTGGCCGAGATCCAGTCCCTGATGTTCGGGGAAAAAAACCCTAAACCACCCAACACGTCAGTAAAAGGCAGCGATGTGTTTGTGAAGGTTACTTCTGAGAAGTGTGTGCTGCTGTTTAACTCCACTTACACTACGTGGACAAAAGTATTGTGCCACCCACACAGCTGCTCAGCGCCACCCCATGAAGCTCCCGCCACACAGTTTCTGTGCTGATGTTAATGCTGGAGGAGGTTTGGACTGTGTGGCCATGTGCTTGATTTTATCCACCTTTTGGCAATAGGACTGAAAAGCCATAAGATCAGATCAGAACTAGCTCCGCCTCATTAAACCAGCTTTCTTCTAATTGGCTGCCCCTCACAAACATCTCAAGCACAAAGCTGCTGTGAGATGACCATATTAGGGGTGTCCTGTCTCTGACATCATACAGATCCAAGAGTATATAATCTGTGATGAACTGAGTGTTTGGAGCAGTCTGAGCTTTTGGCTCACAGGGTTTACCAAACATACGGTGGCCTTGTTATTAGAAACTCACATAGGAGCAGGACCACTTTAAACTGACCTTTTTCCTTCTGTTGGTTCTGCAGAAGAAGAGCTCGGCGTCACCGGCAGAGTACAAGAAGACTGATGAACCTCAGCCCGACGTGAAGGAGGAGGAAGAGGAGGAGGAAGCTGAGAAGAGCAGTCCAGGTTACAGTGATCTTCAGCTTTAATCCGTTTGTTTCCTTTGAGTCTGCAGCTGTTGGTCTGAATAATCTTTGTCTTCAGGTGCAGAGAACAGTGATGAAGAGGAAGCACCCCCAATCGAAGAGGAGAAGCAAGAAGAGGAGGAGGAAAAGAAAGAAGAGAAGAACACAGCTGATAAGGTGTGGCAAGGCTCAGCAGATGGGCTTCAATCTCAGTTCTCAGCTCCTTTAACTTCTGAGTAGATGTGAAAATTAATTGAACATTAATATATATATATATATATATATATATATATATATATATATATATATATATATATATATATATATATATATATATAAATAACAAGAGGAAACAGACGATTTAAATTGGAACTTATGGTCAGGAGCTTTTGGTATTGACAGAAAGATTAAGATCGTGAACACAAGCGGTAGAAATTAGTTTCCTTCGGAGGGTGGCTGGCCTCTCTCTGAGAGATAGGGTGAGGAATGCGGCCATTCGAGAGGGGCTAAGAGTAGAGCCGCTTCTCCTGCACATTGAGAGGCCACTTGAGGTGGCTCAGGCATCTGATTCGGATGCCTCCTGGGTGCCTCTTGGGTGAGGTGTTCCAGGCATGTCCCACTGGGAGGAGGCCCCGGGGTAGACCCAAGACACACTGGAGATATTATATCTCCCGGCTGGCCTGGGAATGCCTTGGGATCCCCGTGGATGAGCTGGTGGAGATGGCTGGGTAGAGGGAAGCCTGGTCTTCTCTGCTTAGGCTGTTGCCCCCTCGACCTGGTCCTGGATAAGTGGTAGAGAATGGATGGATGGTGTATTTTCTGTGAGTTTTTTTGCTGTAATGTAGGGGGAATCCCCCTGGACATCCTCTTTTTTTTTTTTTTTTTCCTCCTCTTTTCATTCTGTCAAGTTTTCTGTATTGAGAGATTGCTTTTGAAAAACACTGATTTAAGTCTTATATTTTACTGGCTCCCACTTCTTTTACAAACACATTTTTAAATAATGCAAAACATCATTTTTTTATCGTTATCAAAAAAAATTACAGAAAATACCTTTTTTTTTTTTTTTTTTTTTTTTTTTTTGGTCAATATCGCACACCCCTAATCTAAAATGTAGGATAAGCAGCCTGGGACATGCTGTAGGTGGAGGCTAAATGTGGTCCACTGCAGGTGCACAGTAATGCCATACTTACTGTAAGATGAGGCGCTGGTTTCCAGGGCAGTTTTAGTGCTTTTACACTCTCAGGCTGTAGTTTCTTTCACATTAATGTAGATGTGAGCAAGCGGACTTGGAGCTTCCTCTCTGAGCTAAACTGACTCTCTCCGTCTCGTCTTTGTTTCCTCTGCAGAAGTCTGAGGACGAAGTCCTGCAGAGATCACCCAGGAGCAGGAAGGTCAGGAAGGAATGAAATCTGACTCTGCAGCCCTGACTTCAACAACCCACCCCTTCATCTCCCCCTCTCCTCCTCTTCCTCCTCCTCCTCCTCTTCTTTTTCTTCTGCTCGTCCGCTCTGAGGCGATGAAGCCTGAATGGAACCAGTGGAAGCAGCGACAGGAAACTAATCAAGATCTGCAACATGGACGCCTGATGATGATTTCTGTACGAACAGGGCTGAGTTAGATTTAAAGGATTTTTGTTTTTGAAAGAGATTAACTAAACCTTGCTGCATCATTCCTTCACAACACCTGAACAGACTCAAACCTGCTGGTCTGACGTCCTGTTTGCCAAGCCGCTGCCCAGCGCCACCCTCAGCGAGCCAGTTTGAGGCAGCCTGTCTTGAGCTTCCAGCAGTCTCTTAGCATTCCGGCAGCCAAAACACCAGCCAGGTTTGTCCTGCAGATTAGTCGCGTCATCCTTCAGTCAGCCAATCAGATAGCTATAAATCAGCCCCTGGAGACGAAGTCTCACTCAGCCCAGCATCCTCCAGCTTGAGCCACTCCTGTCTTGCGTCACGCTGCCAGGATGACCACTCAAACTTTCGACCAACCAAAAGTCTTCCAAATTCCTTCAATAACCTACAAACTGTTAGCTTGTAACCGGAATCACCTAGCTAGCAGTCTGACACACCAGTCTGCTAATTAGCATGCTAAATAGGCTAACAGTTACCAGCAGACATCCAGCAAAGGTCTAAGCTAGCACTGTGATCAGGTGACCACCATTTGTTTTGGTTTTTTTTTGTTTTTTTAAATATTCACTACCAACAGGCTGCTCATGAACGCCGTGGCGAAACTCAGCTGTTAGCAAACCTACAAGCTAACAGCTTGGCAGTGGTTCGATCATCCTCTCAGCAGCTGTTCCTCTAATAACCAGAGTCCTGATAACTAATTAGGCAAGCTGGAGTAAACTGCTGAAACTGCTGTATCCCCTCTGCATCATCACTTTAAAACTGGTGCTGACTGGGTGGAGCAGCGAGCTGCTAACAGCTGATGGAGTTCACAAGTGACCTGCTAGCTGGAGTCTTGCTAAAATCTGAAGTAATAAACCGGTGACGTGTTTTCTTCTGTTTTTAGTTGTTTTTCTTGTATAAATGTTAGCCTCGTGTCAGCTTGACTAATTAAAAATACCTGTGCAAAATACCAAGTCAGCCCGGTCACATGTGTAACATGCTGACAGCCGTGTGGTTCAAGGTTCATTTTAGGAATTCATTTTTACACTAACTTCCTGAACTTGCCGTTTTATGATCATTGAACGTTAAATTGAGGCCAGGCAGCGTGAGGCAAAATGCAGTAGAACAAAAAGCCGAAGTCTGACATTAAAGTCATAAATTTACAAAAAAAAATGCAAATTTACAACAAACTTACTGATCTGAGGGAAAAATTACACATTTAAGCCAAACTGCAGGTTTTTCTTATAAATTTTAATTTTTTTATTTTATTTTTTTTTTTCCCTTTTTTCACAAGTTTATGGCTTTAATCTCGAACTTGGACCCTCGGTGGCTCAAACGCTGCTGGACAGGGCGAAGCGGTCCAGGAAGAGGTCAGGTCGTGACACTCTTATGAACTTCAGTGTCGTCAGATGTGGCGTTTGTAGGTGGCGGGTTATTCGAATGGACTGAAACCTTTGATCAGCTCCATATGCAAAGAATATCTCTCACCTATCCACCTGCAGAACCGCGGCAACTCGGCCGACCTCCTTGTAGCATTTATCACGAGCTCAACTCAAGGTCCACCTACCATTGTTTTTGGGACATGGAGCGTGACCAGTAGACTTCCCCTGGTGATACTGGTGTGGCTGAAGGCTCTGGAGATGCCAGTACGCAGATCTTGAACTCAAGCTGTTACCATATATGGCGCCCAACTCTGAGAACTGAAACCTCAAAGGATTCGAGCCTTCACGCATCCTCTGCTGCGGCTGCTGATGGTCACATGTCAGGCTGGGAAAATGCCTCGTGTCCGTCCAATAATTGGAAATCTTGGCATGTGTCACAACAAATTATTTATTCATAGAGCAGGGCTTGTTTTCATCTTTCGCTGATGAAGGCAAGTTAACAACCATGCTTCTCAAACTGGTAAAAACAGATCACTATATAAACACTGGTCGGTGGTTTAGCACGCTGTTACTGTTTCCTGTCAGTTGAATTGCGTAAATGAGCAGTTTAAGCAGTTTGTCTTCAACCCCCTGGTTGGCCTAGAAGGTACTGCAGGTGGGCCACAAAATAATTAATAAATGAATACATTAAAAAAGTTATTTTGAATTTTCTGACCTGTTTCTGAGCCTGACATAAAATTATATCTACTGGGAAAAGTACTAAAATGAAGCAGGTGGGAGAAATAAAGCTGTTAGTGGAGAGTCGACCTCAAAGGAGGAGAAACCGTCTTTGATTCGTGTGATTATCAGCGTTGTGATTAAAGTTTGGGTGGGATGATAAATGGAAATCACAGAATTAGTCAATCAGATTTATTTTCCTACTAATTTTCTGTATTTTTGTTTGTAATGATCAATCCTTATAGTGTTCAGTAAAATCTGAAAATGTAGAGACGTTAACCTGCACTCTTCTGATATATTTTATTTTCATTGCCAAAAAACACCCAGCAGGTGACGAGTGTTTAAAATGCCTTCATGTAGGAAGTTGTGGATGCTCACAAGCTGCTGCTAACATGTTTCTATGCTGATTTTTCTTCTCCATCAGAGGTGAAACTGAAGCAATTGGCAGATCATAAATAAAATCAGATGTGAATCCTGAGCAGGAAGCGAGCCGCTCCTTTTTCCATCACGTCTGTTTTCAGTCAGGATGGGCTGCTCTGTTGTGATTGGCTGGTGGTTTCTGACAGGTGTTCGAAGTCTGTGTCAGGTGACCCCTCCTCTTCCTTGTAGGATAAATTTGTTGGCTCTGCTGTTGTAGTGGCTGTGGAGATGCTGTTTAGGCGCGATGGCGTTCTTGGCGGTGCCGTTCAGGCTGAAGCTGCCTTGCTAACAGACTGTAGACTGAACACTGTACCTGCCGGTGAGACTCCGACTCTGTAACTCTGCTTTTTATTTTGTTCTCTGTGTTTGTACTAACGGTTGGCCCGGCCGCCGTCCTGACGTCCACGCGGTGTGGACCTTCTGACGGACGCGCTGCAGGAAGGTCCAGCTTTCAATGGAAATACTGTGATGATGGATCCTGCTGTGTGTGCGCGCGGACACGTGGTCAACACTTGTTTTGATGAATAAAAAACACCAAATGGAAACTGAAGCTGAGGCTGCAGAGTGTTTATTTACCTTGAAAACATGTTGGACCTATTGTCCTTTTATTTTCTTATTACCTTCTTGACATGAACCTGTTTTTGTTTTATTTGCCCTGTGTGTTAATTTGGCCTATTTTTTGAGCAGAAAAATTGTAAATTTATGTAATCTCTAAATTTTCCTGCTCCATGATAAGTTTTAGGCGCAGCGGCTGACATCAGTTAGTCTAACTGGGAAACTGTGTAGTGACGTGTTTGAAGTGGACCGTCCTGTTTGTTTCCTGTTCCACAGGCGAATGTTCATATTAACCGTGATCATGGTTTCTGATTGTCATTTCAGGTACATTATGTAAAATGCTCAAGTTCATCGCAGGCAAACAGAAGTGAGGGGCAGCCAATCATAAAGTTAGTTTAAAGGGGAGGAGCTAAAGTAGCTTGTGTCAGACTGAGGAGGAACTGTGGGGCTGCATAACGTCCCAGTGTAAGGTCATGGATTATTTTGAACTGTGAATCATGCAAAGCTACTCTTGAATGACTGAACTCTTCATCCTGTCTCTGAGTGAGAGGCTGGCCAGCCTTCAGAGGAAGCTCGTTTCTGCTGCTTGTACCTGCAATCTCATTCTTTTGGTCACTACCTGAAGCTCGTGAACAGGCGAAGGTGGGGATGTACGTCAACTAACTCGACTGCTTTATGCTGGGCTTTTTACCACAACAGACTGATACTGCATCCACTGTCAATCTCCTGCCCCCCCTCAAATACTTGAACTCCTCCATCTGGGGCAGCAACTGGTCCCTGACCCAGAGTGGGCACTCCATCCTTTTCCAGCTGAGAACTATGGCCTAAGACTTTGAACTGCTGATTGTCCACATTTTACACCTGGCTGTGAACCTTACCTATGTGAGCTGGAGCCCACCACCTGATGAAGCTAATAGAACCAGATCATCTGCAAAAAGCAGAGACGTGATCCTGAGGCCATTGCAACAGACGCTCTCTGCCCCTCCACTGTAGGCAGCAAGCTGGGAAGGATACAAGTATAGCAACCCCTGCTCACCATCTCTCACGAGGGCAACTCCAGACTGGAAGAGTCCAGGAGACTGGTTCCAGAGGTGAGCCCGATTATCTGGTGTATTTCAAACTCATGCATTCCTGACTCCTTTCCCAGAGGTGATCCATGTCCCAATAGCCAGGGATGGCGTCACTGCCCATTACCCCTATCCAACTAACGTGGCACCACCTGTGGGTGTTGGGCCCACTTTTTTTAAAAAGTATAATTTATGTGAAGGACATGACTGTCCTTCAGGGGCCGTTAATGACACCACTGGAGGTCAAACAGTTAGTGTTTAACCTGCTGCCAGTGACGTTTTCACAATTAAAAGTTCATAAAGTAAAGATTTAATATTAAAAGTTCGAACGTATTTTTTCACGTTTTTCCTTTTTCTGGCAAGACGAACTCAGTTTGTTGCGTATCGTTTATTTAAAAGCGAGTCCGCGCTCCTAATTGGCCGGCTCTGCTGTCCGTCGCCGGAAGGGGCGGGACATTCCTGAGTGGCTGACGAAGGAGGGGGAAAGACTGAGTTTCCAAGATGGCGGCGGCGTAACTTGTTCGTTGGAAAACAATAGAAGCGGTTCAGAGGGAGACTCATCCCGCTGTTCCCAGGAATTCGCTCCCAAACAGCTCATCTCCGACGCGGGCTCAGTCGAGGGAAAGATTATCCGCGGTGGTAACTCTGGGGAGACGGATTTAAAGTATGATGGTTCATTTAAATGTTTCGGGCTAGCTGTGTTGCTAGCTAGCCGAACCCAAACAGCGTTAGCAGCTAGCGGCTAACGACTAGCGGGAGGATCAGCTGTTCGGCGGACAGATGCTGTAGGAGCGCGGACAGCAGCACTCTCACAGTAAGTCCATTTAACTCTAACTGTGCTTCACATGTCCTGAAAGTCTGGCGGTTTGTTTTCTCGCGGGTCAAATTAAATTTTTTCATTAGCTGACAAGTTGTTAGCCAGTCAGCTAATCCCTTGCTATCCGGGCTAACCCCCAGCAGCCGAGGGGAGTAAAGTTTGAGGGGAGTTATGGAGCCGTTAGGAGGTTGCCGGGAGCGGAGCACTGCCGGTAACGGGCAGGTGGATGAGGAGACGGAGACTAGCTCCAGACCAGGCTCCGTGTAACTCGTTTTCGGGAGGGTTTAAGGGGGTTTTGAGGCTCCAACTTTGGGTTAGAGTGGAGGAATGTGCTAGCTGAAGTTAGCCCAGCGGGACTGAGTTTAAGGCAGCAGCCCGTCGCTCAGACTGGACTGTTAATAACCAGGGGCGGGGGGAGCAGGAGCAGCTGAGGGGGTTAAGTCAGGCCCGCAGAGGTTGTAGCAGGACTCCGGTAGCTTTACACAGCTAATTAAACGAGCTGTTGTACACGAGAGCAGGTAGATGAGGAGGCTGGATGGTGCTGCCCCCGAAAACCTGACCTCTCCTCTTCGGCAGTGAGTGCGACTGAAGGCCGTTAGCAGCACAAAGGCCGCCTCCATGGAGCCAGCACCGGAGTCTTTGTAAAGGGTGAGGGGTGGGTGTAGACGCCAGATTCAGCAATTTATGGACGAAACCTGAGGCGGGAGTTTACTACAAGTCTTTATTGATGATGGCGGATTTTGTTACACCGCGACGCAGCGAGGTGATGGAGCGGCTCCGCCGGAGGATCGAGCAGTTCCGGCAGCATCACAACAGCTGCGAGGAGCGCTACATGACCGCGATGATGGAGCGGCAGGAGTTGGATCGGCAGCAGACCTACGCCCTGCACCAACGCTGCCTGCAGTCCAAAGCCAAGCGGTCCAACAAGCACCGGCAGCACCAGCCCAGCGGCGAACAGGCCGGGCAGAGAGCGCCGGGAAGCGGCGGAGGAGGCAGCAGCGCGGAGCACGGAGAAAGTGGAGGGACGGCGGGGGAGCAGAGCCGGAACAGCACGCTGATAGCGGTGAGTGAGCACCAAACACAGTCTGTACAGATGTTAGACACAAACACACCCACAGATTAAATAAAACAGCAACAACAGCCCACTTACACTGTGCTGAAGAGGGGTTATTCACCCAGAGATTTCCCACAAACACCATGCTAAACTTTTTTTTTTTTTTTTTTAATATGCATGTGGGGTAAATGCACACACTTCTTGTCACCACTGCAGTTTAAAAGGAATCATTTCTGGCGATGGATTAAAATTGAACTATTGTCATCTTATGTCTGCGCACACTATATATTTACTGCAAAAGGTCATCTTTTATCTGTTGATTGCTTCTGTTGCAGGAATTCTTTCTCTATCCATTTTTGTTTTAGAGATTTATAAATGAGAGCTTAAAGCTGTTAATTGCTGTATATATTTAGACACACACTGAAAACAGTTTGACTTTTGGAGCGCCTTAAACTTTTCTTCAGCATTTAATAATCGTTTTTACGGTTACTTTACAACCAGCATTTTTATTGGATCATAAAATCAGCAGTCAAACAGTGTGTATGATTAGGACTTTTATTGTGATAGGAAGTAAACAGGCAGTTTTCTTACATGTGTATAATGCTTTGGGTTTCCGGTAAGGATCAGACGGTTTCTTATGTGTGGCAGCTGACATAGACATGAATGAGACTAATTCTGTGGGAAACACTAATCACATATTTAAAATGTTCTTATTCTGCTTTTTCTTATTTCCTGCCATATTTGTATTCCCCGTGAGCCATATCAAAGTTAATTTTTGTCAGTATGTGGTCATGTGACACCACACACAAGTTAATGGTGATGGCAGCCTGTTGGCATGCATTAGGTTGTAGGTTGGAAACAAAACTATAGTGATATAGTGCTCAGGCTGGATGTGGAGCTGGGCTGATTATTTCATTGATTAGGGTGCTGGCAATATCGGCCAGTGTTACAAACCCCACCCCCTCAGTCTGATCTCACTCACTGGGTTTAATCCAGCTGGATAAACAACAGTTCCAATCAGCACATCAATAAATCCATATCAATAATATGAGACCTTGACAGTGTGTGTGCGCATGTGTGTTTGTTGTGGCTTTGCTGCGTGGTCATGTGACCCCTGTGTTTCCCCTCAGTTTGGCTGCGGTCGTTTTAAAAAAAAGTCTTCTTACTTCAGTGCTTCTGCCCTTCTGGAGCAAGATGTCTGAAAACCCAACCACCTGACCTTTGACCTTTTTTTTTTTTTTTTTTTTTTTTTTTTTTTTTTTTTTTTTTTTTTTTTTCTGGGGGCTGTATTTTAGAGCTGAAGTAAAATTACAGGTGGATGATGGAATAAAAATAATAAACAGCTTTTCTGTGTTTATTTTTTTAAATGAAGTTTTTATAAAACATTACACCAGGCTTGGCTTCCTGAGAACAAACACAGCAGTGTAGTTTTTTTCCTGGCAGTGGGCGGTTGCTTCAGATCACATGAAGCAGAGAGAAGGTTTTAGTCACTCAGGAGTTTCCTGCAGCTGATCGCTTACAGGTAAAATCAGTGAGGTGTGAAGCTGCTGTGGAGGCTTGAGGTGTGTGTTCTTATATTTCCTCATGTATGAATGTGAATCTCAGCGCAAGGAGGCCTGAAAGTCATGAGAGGTGACTCAGTGTGAGCCAATCTCCCCCCCCCGGCTGACTCATCACAGAGGAAACTCCCGCCACTAGGAAATGCCTCTCTCAGCAAACAGCCGGGAGGAGGCGGGGCTACAACTGGCTCCCCCTGATGTGAGTGTGGGTGCAGATGCTTAGAGTGAAACTGAGTGTTTTCGCAGCAAGACTTTGACACTCTACTCTCTTGTCAGCCAGTCAGGAGAAGTAATGTTACAGTGTAACAGCGTCCTTCAGTTGATGAGTAGGAGGAGGTGTCTCACTGTGGGGTTTAGGATGTTTGTTCATACAGACTTTTTTTTTTTCCAACCATAAAAAAACTAAAATATTTCTAAATAAAATCACAAATGCAGTTAAAGATGCACACATGTGGGGCGCCCGGGTGGCTTAGTGGTTAAAGCCGGCGACCACATACATGTGCCGTGTTGTGGTGCTCGAGTCCCGGCCTGTCGCCAATTTGTCCACGTCTTCCCCCATATCCTTCCCCCATTTTCTGTCTCTCCTCTACTGTAAGTAAAGCTGCTGTGGCCACAAAAAAAAGATGCATGCAAGTGAAGGTGTGCATGCATCTTTTTTTGCCCTGGATTCTCATTGGCTGCCCAGGCATGCACTGTTCCCTTCTTGTGCCCACTATTGCCTCTTTTCCACTAGTACCTGCTCAGCGCAACTCGACTCGGCACGGTCTTGTTTTGTTTCCAATTGAGTACCACCTCAATGTGGGTGGAGTCGATACAGCAACGTGGGCGGTAGTCTTAGTAGGCAGTAGGCTCAAACGCTGCTATTAGCTTGGGGACGTCCTGATACACTTTACCATTTCTCATCTGCCACCAAGCACAGAAATGTCTGCACCTCCTTATTCAACCACAGTGTTGTTTGTGTGCCTCCATTTTCTTGCTGTCGGGTTTTTAAAATGGCGCGGTTGATTCTGGTGAAGGAGTCGTTCTCAAGACTCAACTAGTGACCACACTCCCTGGCCAATCAGTGGCACGCTGTTCTTCCGCGTCACATTTTTGGATTGCTTTGCACTGCTTGGAGTCCCAGCTGAGTGGGTACTAAATAGGGGTGTGCGATATTGACAAAAAATATCTCGCTTTTCTGTAATTTTCTTTTGATAACGATAATAAACGATATTTTGCATTATTTAAAAATGTGTTCATTCAAGAAGTGCAAGCTGGTAAAATACAAGACTTAAATCAGTGTTTTTGACACATTAACTTTTATTTTTATTTTATTTAACCGTTACTTATCCAGGAAAAACACATTGTTGAAAGAGTGTTTTTAATCTGCGTCCTGGGCATGCCAAATGTAAATAGAAAAACTTAGAGGTTTTCAAAAGCAATCGCTCAATATGGGAGCCTTGACAGAATAGAGGAAAAAAAAAATCAAAAAAGAGGCTGTCCAGGGGGATTTCCCCTACATTATAGCAAAAAAAAAAAAAAATCACAGAAAAGCACACCTTCATCTAATCAGAAACCCCCTTTTTGGTAGACCACTTAAGTGTATTATCCGAGGCGAATAACAGGTGAGTTCCGAGAACATTGCTAGGTTATGACGCAGTGATTGTAACAGACCTACTTTACCTTAAAGGATATTAACATCCATCCATCCATCCATTATCATCTTCTTTATCCTGCTAGTCGGGGTCACGGGGGGGCTAAAAAGTTTTCTGAGTATGTGTTTTGCCATACACCTTAGGTGATTTAGATTTGTCTTGACAGCGGATTCCCGAAACTTGTCATATTCCTCACAATAGTTGATGATGGAACAGGTTCATTCGCTATCCGCTTTCTTACAAAGTCTGCAAACTGTCGTCTTTTGATCCATGGCAGTCTTTCAAATCCAAACCACCTCCTCACTTAGGAATTAAATCTAAGGTGGTAGACTGTGAGGCTGCCGATGTCTGAGTTTCTTCCCCTGGCGCACTGTGTTCACTCATTTCCAGCTTTAGGTGTGTTGTTTAGGCAGCTATGCTAGCACACAGTATGGGCACTCTCAATTCACACGTGCAGCAGCATGAAGTAGTGAACACATGAAGCCGAGGGTTTTTGGTTGTTGTTTTTCCCCCAGTCATTAGCATACTCAACATTAGCTCGCACATCGTTAACACGGCAATTAAGATATTATTGTAGACGATATATTGCACACCCCTAGTACTAAAAGGCCTTTTTTCCACCGACCGGGTGCCGGTATATCTGAACCGTTCTGAACCACGAACGCACTCGGTGCTCGGCTGAAAAAACGGGTTCAACTTGGCCCCGTAAGCTAGCTGGTCTCGAACCAAGAACTCATGATGAAAGCGGTAGAAGGGCGTGACTCTGCCATCTCAACGTAAAGTTTTCTACCGCTGTTTCACTGCATGGTGTGTATTACATGAGAAAAGTGAAGCGATTTTCACGGCTGTGAATTAGGTTGGGCTCTAAGGCTGAACTTACTGCTTTGTATCAGTTCATATCACAGCTAAAAGGACACAAAGTGCGTACTTGTCGTCTTGCTTTAATCTCTGTCTGTGTTTACCTCTGTGCTGCACACAGATGCTGCAGTAGTTTGGTTTGGACCTTAAAATGTGTTCGCAGCACTAGAAAGTGGGAGCGTTCTCCCACGTTTGTGCCCTTCGGCTCCCGGGTCCAGATGAGGACCCGCCCACACTCATGCGTAAAGGATCAGTTCACAAAGTGCAGTGGAAACGCGGGCCCATTCTTAAGCATTTTGCCAGTTCATTGAAACCGACACCAGCACTGGCACGAGCACCGGCACCTCGATGGTGGAAACATAGTAAAAAAGTACCTGGTACCAGGATCTAATGGAAAAAGCCTACAAACCGTGCCGAGTCGAGCAGCACTGAGTAGGTACTAGTGGAAACGCGGTGTAAGTGGCGTCAGAGAACACCAACTAATTATGCGTTGTGTTGCTGTTTATGACATTTTCATTGTTTGGTCTAAAAATGACACACATTAAGTTATATTGATCACACAGTGCTGATTTCCTGCTGCCACTAGGTGATGCAGTGCCTGGATATTTCCATGCAGATGTCTCAAGGTTTGAGCTCTGACTAAATGTGATGTTTGGAGCGGATTGAGCGATGTTCACCTGAGCTGAAGCAACATCTTTTTCTGTGACAGATGCATCTGCTGAGGTCTTCAGTTCACACTGACCCAGATGTGAAGTTCACCTGATTAAATACAGTAAGATACAATAAGTGAAACACCTGGAAGTTGGGCCAAAACAGCTACTGAAATTCAAAATGGTGAGCTTCCTGTTGGTTCCAGGAGGCTTTTTTTGTTCATCTTGGACTGTTGCATGTGTGTACCAAATTTCCTACGTGTACGTGAAACACCGCACTTGAGCTTCTTTGTTGTGATTTTGTAGGGGGTGCTATGGAGTTCTTTTGCTCCACCCATCTGTGAGACTCATAAAAGTAAATTTTCACCAGTCCTGACAGAAATTTCAGCATTCAGCACATTTTCCAGCATGTTTCAGCCTCAGAAAGTTCATTTGCATAAATGGAAATAACCTGTAGGCCTGTTACACCATCAGTGCTCATGAATATTCAGCTTGTTTGGGTCTAAAAGCAGAAAATGTGAATCTGAGGCGACCTGTGAATGGTTTCACTCGGACTCTGATGGTTCCCGAAGCAGACCGTAGACAAACCAAACTCCAGTGAACCTATTTAAAACGGCAGCTTTGAGGTCAGGATTTCTCCACTGAAAACGCTCACAGGCCAGGAGAAACACGGCACATCGTCTGGAATTTTGTGGCAAAGGCTGAGCCAAAAATTCCAGGATGAAGATCCTGAAGATACTTGGAAAAGCTCTTTTTCTCAGGAAAATAAGGACAGTGAAGCCTCAACTCTCCCAGGATTTATTAGAATATTTTCATTGTTTTGCAGTGTTCCTGACACAGAGGTCAGAGGGTGAGAGGTCCTCTATTGTGTTTAAAAGATGCTGAATGAGTCTGTCTGGAGGAGGAGGATGAGTTTGCTGTTAGTTACAGGAGGAGGAGATCTTGTTGTATCTCTGTTACCTGACAGGTGAGGCTTCCTGCTGACTGAAAGAATTCACATTAGTCCCACTGCTCTGCTGAAGGTCTGTAACCATGGCAACATGGGTGGAGTCAGACCTGTGTTTCAGGTTGAAGGCATTCCTTGAGTCACCTTATGTGTTCAGTTTTAGCTCAGCTGTTTTGTCAGAGCCGCTGTGGCGTCTGCTCCACAGAAACATTAATGTTGGCCAGAGAACGATGTTCCCAGGATGACCCGTCAAACTTCACACACTCGTTCACTGGCTTCACCCCCCCCCCGGTGTTGGTACCCGCTCACCAGTGCTCGTTTTTAAATTGCCAATCAGACGAAAGTTGCTTTGAAGTTTTAATCTCTGTGACGTTGACCTCAAGGTCAGAGGTCAGGTTTTTCTGAAAATCTTGGGACCCCGTTAAGAACGATGATGCATCTGAGTTCTGACCATAATAATGCCGATCACAGATGGTGCTCTGTGGTTTAGATTCACACACACTTAAGGACGCTGTGGCCGACCGAGGAGTCAACAAGCCCATGCAGGTGAACACAAGGCCTCTAAACTCTGCTGTCAGAGATGTCGCTCGCAGTGTTAATTTTGATAGCAAATTTTGTTTTAGTCATAGTCTTTTGACGAAAATGTAATTTAGTTTTAGTCATAATTTAGTCATTTGAATAGTTTTAGTTTTAGTTGACGAAATTATAGTAAGAATATAGTCGACTAAAATATAAAGGGTGTAAAATGTAACACAAAATATATATATTTTTTTAAAGTTCCATCCATCCATCCATCCATCCATTTTCTTCCGCTTATCCGGGGCCGGGTCGCGGGGGCAGAAGCCTAAGCAGAGAAGCCCAGGCTTCCCTCTCCCCAACCACCTCCTCCAGCTCATCCGGAGGGACCCCAAGGCGTTCCCAGGCCAGCCGAGATACATAATCTCTCCAGCGTGTCCTGGGTCTACCACGGGGCCTCTTCCCGGTGGGACATGCCCGGAACACCTCACCCAGGAGGCGGCCAGGAGGCATCCTAATCAGATGCCCGAGCCACCTCAACTGGCTCCTTTCGATGTGGAGGAGCAGCGGCTCTACTCTGAGCCCCTCCCGGATGGCCGCACTCCTCACCTTATCTCTAAGGGAGAGGCCAGCCACCCTTCGAAGGAAACTCATTTCTGCCGCTTGTATTCGCGATCTTATTCTTTCGGTCACTACCCAAAGCTCGTGACCATAGGTGAGGGTAGGAACGTAGATCGACCGGTAAATCGAGAGCTTCGCTTTTACGCTAAGCTCCCTCTTCACCACGACGGACCGGTGCAGCGTCCGCATCACTGCAGAAGCAGCCCCGATCCGCCTGTCGATCTCCCGTTCCCTTCTCCCATCACTCGTGAACAAGACCCCGAGATACTTAAACTCCTCCACTTGAGGCAAGAACTCGTTCCTGAGCTGGAGATGGCACTCCACCCTTTTCTGGCTGAGGACCATGGCCTCAGACTTAGAGGTGCTGATTCTCATGCCAGCCGTTTCACACTCGGCTGCGAACCGTTCCACTGCGAGCTGGAGGCCCCCCCCTGATGAAGCCAACAGAACCGCATCATCTGCAAAAAGCAGAGATGAGACTCTGAGGCCACCAAGGAAGAAGCCTTCCGCCACCTGGCTACGCCTAGAAATTCTGTCCATAAAAATTATGAACAGAATCGGTGACAAAGGGCAGCCCTGACGGAGTCCAACACCCACAGGAAACAAATCCGACTTATTACCGGCTATACGGACCAAGCTCTCACTGTGGTTGTACAAGGACTGAATGGCCCGCAACAATGGGCCAGACACCCCATACTCCCGCAGAACCTCCCAAAGGACACCCCGAGGGACACGGTCGAATGCCTTCTCCAAGTCCACAAAGCACATGTAGACTGGTTGGGCAAACTCCCACGCACACTCGAATATCCTTGAGAGGATAAAGAGCTGGTCCAGCGTTCCACGACCAGGACGAAAACCGCATTGTTCCTCCTGAATCCGAGGTTCGACTAACGGACGCACCCTCCTTTCCAGCACCCTGGCATAGACCTTACCGGGGAGGCTGAGTAGTGCGATCCCCCGAAAGTTGGAGCACACCCCCGGTCTCCCTTCTTAAAGATGGGGACCACCACCCCGGTCTGCCAATCCAATGGCACTGCCCCAGATCTCCACGCGATGTTGCAGAGGCGTGTCAACCAAGACAGCCCTACAACATCCAGAGCCTTCAGGAACTCAGGGCGAATCTCGTCCACCCCAGGGGCTCTGCCACCAAGGACTTGTTTAACTACCTCAGTGACCTCACCCCCAGTGATGGTCAAGTCATCCCCCTCATCCCCAGACTCTGCTTCCACTACAGAAGGCGTGTCAGTGGGATTCAGAAGGTCCTCGAAGTATTCCTTCCACCGTCCGACTATAGCCTCAGTTGAAGTCAGCAGCACCCCCCGCCCGCACTATAAACAGTGTGAGTGAAGCACTGCTTTCCCTTCCTGAGTCGCCTGACGGTTTGCCAGAATCGCTTCGATGCCGTCCGAAAGTCTTTTTCCATAGCCTCACCGAACTCCTCCCACACCCGAGTTTTTGCTTTGGCCACTACCCGAGCTGCATTCCACTTGGCCTGTCGATACCTGTCAGCTGCCTCCGGAGTCCCACAGGCTAACCAAGCCCGATAGGACTCTTTCTTCAGCTTGATTTATTCAATTTTATTTATATAGCGCCAAATCACAACAAACTGTCGCCTCAAGGCACTTTGTATTGTGGGTAAAGACCCTACAATAATACAGAGAAAACCCAACAGTCAAAACGACCCCCTATGAGCAAGCACTTGGCGACAGTGGAAAGGAAAAACTCCCTTTAACAGGAAGAAACCTCCAGCAGAACCAGGCTCAGGGAGGGGCAGTCATCTGCCGCGACCGGTTGGGCTGAGGGGAGAGAAAGACATGCTGTGGAAGAGAGCCAGAGATTAATATCAATTAATGATTAAATGCAGAGTGGAGTATAAACAAAGTAAATAAGGTGAATGAGAAACAGTGCATTATGGGAACCCCCCAGCAGACTAGGCCTATAGCAGCATAACTAAGGGATGGTTCAGGGTCACCTGATCCAGCCCTAACTATAAGCTTTATCATAAAGGAAAGTTTTAAGCCTAATCTTAAAAATAGAGAGGGTGTCTGTCTCCCGAATCCAAGCTGGAAGCTGGTTCCACAGAAGAGGCGCCTGAAAGCTGAAGGCTCTGCCTCCCATTCTACTCTTAAGTATCCTAGGAATCACAAGTAAGCCAGCAGTCTGAGAGCGAAGTGCTCTGTTGGGGTGATATGGTACTATGAGGTCTTTGAGATAAGATGGGGCCTGATTATTCAAGACCTTGTATGTGAGGAGAAGAATTTTAAATTCTATTCTAGATTTAACAGGGAGCCAATGAAGAGAAGCCAATATGGGAGAAATATGCTCTCTCTTTCTAGTCCCTGTCAGTACTCTAGCTGCAACATTTTGGATCAGCTGAAGGCTTTTCAGGGAGCTTTTAGGACAGCCTGATAATAATGAATTACAATAATCCAGCCTAGAAGTAATAAATGCATGAATTAGCTTTTCAGCATCACTCTGAGAAAGGATGTTTCTAATTTTAGAAATATTGCGCAAATGCAAAAAAGCGGTCCTACATATTTGTTTAATATGTGCATTGAAGGACATATCCTGGTCAAAAATGACTCCAAGATTTCTCACAGTGTTACTGGAGGCCAAAGTAATGCCATCCAGAGTAAGTATCTGGTTAGACACCATGTTTCTAAGATTTGTGGGGCCGAGTACAAGAACTTCAGTTTTATCTGAATTTAGAAGCAGGAAATTAGAGGTCATCCAGGCCTTAATGTCTTTAAGACATTCCTGCAGTTTAACTAATTGATGTGTGTCATCTGGCTTCATTGATAGGTAAAGCTGAGTATCATCTGCATAACAATGAAAATTGATGCAGTGCTTTCTAATAACACTGCCTAAGGGAAGCATGTATAATGTAAATAAAATTGGTCCTAGCACAGAACCCTGTGGAACTCCATAATTAACCTTAGTGTGTGAAGAAGACTCCCCATTTACATGAACAAATTGGAGTCTATGAGATAAATATGATTCAAACCACTGCAGTGCAGTACCTTTAATACCTATAGTATGCTCTAATCTCTGTAATAAAATGTTATGGTCAACAGTATCAAAAGCTGCACTGAGGTCCAACAGGACAAGCACAGAGATGAGTCCACTGTCAGAGGCTCTAAGAAGATCATTTGTAACCTTCACTAATGCTGTTTCTGTACTGTGATGAATTCTGAAACCTGACTGAAACTCTTCAAATAAACCGTTCCTCTGCAGATGATCAGTTAGCTGTTTTACAACTACTCTTTTAAGAGTGTTTGAGAGAAAAGGAAGGTTGGAGATTGGCCTATAATTAGCTAAGACAGCTGGGTCAGTGATGGCTTTTTAAGTAGAGGTTTAATTACAGCCACCTTGAAGGCCTGTGGTACATAGCCAACTAATAAAGACTGATTGATCATTTTTAAGATTGAAGCATCAATAATTGGAAAGACTTCTTTGAACAGTCTAGTAGGAATGGGATCTAACAAACATGTTGCTGGTTTGGAGGAAGTAACTATTGAAGTTAACTCTGAAAGATCAACTGGAGCGAAAGAGTCTAAACAAATACCAGCAGTGCTGAAAGCAGCCGAACATGAAGAATAATCTTTGAGATGGTTATGAATAATTTTTCTCGAATGTCTAAAATGTTATTTGTAAAGAAATCCATGAAGTCACTACTAGTTAACGTGAAAGGAATACTCGGCTCTACAGAGCTCTGACTCTTGTCAGCCTGGCTACAGTGCTGAAAAGAAACCTGGGGTTGTTCTTATTTCTTCAATTAATGATGACTAGTAAGATGTCCTAGCTTTACGGAGGGCTTTTTTATAGAGCAACAAACTCTTTTTCCAGGCTAAATGAGCATCTTCTAATTTAGTGAGACGCCATTCCCTCTCCAGCTTTCGGGTTATCTGCTTTAAGCTGTGCGTTGTGAATTATACCACAGAGTCAGCACTTCTGATTTGAAGCTTTCCTTTTCAGAGGAGCCACAGTATCCAAAGTTATACGCAGTGAGGATGTAAAACTATTGACGAGATAATCGACCTCACTGGGAGCAGAGTTTAGGTAGCTGCTCTGCACTGTGTTGGCACTGAAGAGCATAACAATGAAGGAATTAGATGGCTCCCTTCACCTCCGGTGACCACCATCTGGTTCGGGGGTACCACCACGACAGGCACCAACCACCTTGCAGCCACAGTTCTGAGCAGCAGCCTCAACAATGGAGGTGCGGAACATGGTCCATTCGGACTCAATGTCCTCAGCCTCCCTCGGAATGCTTTTTTTAAAGTTATGCAATATTATTAATAATATTAACATTAGCGTTTCACCTGCTTCCCGCACACCTGATCATTAACACCACCTTACTGAGATAATCCGAGCGTTTTACAGCAGGACGCTCTGAAAGGTACAGGGCAGTGTTCAGGACTAAGATTATAAAGGCTAATCCACCGCGGTGTGGAGATTTTCTCTAAACACAAACTGGGAAAAACACTTTACCCTGCATGACATTAAAATGCTGACCTTTGCATGGAGATCTGGGTGACTGGTTTGCAGATGTCGTTTAATATTTGTCGTGTTTTTACCCGAGATAGTCGCCCCACATGGTTTACACATCGTTTAGTTTGTCACAACGTCAAAGGATAAATGTGTCCATACATCGGCTCTTCTCTTTCTCCCTGCTGACATTGTTTACATAACTTAGTTCTGAAGGAACGACCAATCACAGGCTAGTTTGGTCTTCCCGGGTTTAGAGAAAATTTGTGCAACTGTGTGTTTGATTGGATGTTTTCCTAACTTGTCCCGCCCTGTCACAAAATTAAATCAGTTCTGATTGGATGTCATCCCCACCAAGCATTTTCGTCTCGTTTTCATTTGTTGACGAAAGTGTCAATTAATTTAGTCATCATTTTTATCATTTTAGGTAGTTTTTATTTAGTTATCGTCTCATTATCATCATGAAAAAAAGGTTCGTCGATGAAAACTATGACAAAAATATTTCATCAACGAAATTAACACTGGTCGCTCGAAGCTGCAGGGTCCCAGAATAAACCAAGTAGCCAGAAATGAGCTGCTGCTCTAAATGTTTTCCTGCCATTTTGGCTTCAGTCGGACTGATCAGGAAATTCTCAGCATTTTTTGGCGAGGATGTAGTCTTTCTCTGCTCAGCAAAGGCAACGCTTTCACCAGCTCCTCATCCTCATTTTTTTTCTTCTCTTGACAAACACTGAAAGCTCCCAACAAATGAGCTTATTCAGACACACAGAACTGCCATCAGGCTGAATCAGAGCAGAGCAGGGTAAACCCCGCCAGCTTACCTCTGAGGTCAGTCCAGCTGAACTTTGACCCAGGATTGTAGGAGGAGAGTCCACCTAAAACCTGTAATTGACTTTAAATTTAGGAATTAAATGCATGACTGCGTGAATTGGCAAAATATTAATAATCACAAATACACATGAACAAATACACAGCCACATTCAGGAATGAATGAAGTCTAGTCATTTCCTGCTCTGACGGCTGTGCATGAGTAACAACTTTAATATTATTACAGGACCTGCATCACTGAATCCACCCATTGTTGTTTATGAACACATGACTTATGCCCAGGTATGTTTATTTGTATCCATCTGAGACAACAATGCACTCAATTTACTCACAGAAATCCCCACACAGTGGCTCCTTGTGGCTTTGAATAAAACTCATGGAAATGAACAACGGGTGTTTTTGTTTTATTAAACACTATTTTTATAGTTTCTCTAACTGATTCTTTATTCTCTTCATTTAGCTAAACCGCAGGAGTGATGCTCAGTGTGGCTGTAATCATACAAACTGCCTAAACCTGAAAGAAAATCCAGAGACTCTCATTACTTTGAGGAGGATTTGTTGTAGTTGGTGGTTGGAGGACAAGTAGGTGGACTTGGCTTCCATCCCAGGATTTACAATTTGACGTTAGTCAAAATTAAACTGAAATTGGCCTGTTTCATTTTTAAAGCTGTAAGGCTGCTTGTTCTTTTTTTATCATAGTATTTTTATTTAATTTGCACAAACACAGGTAGCACCTGCAGCTTTATAGATCACTTTCAAAGTTGGCCTAAATATGCAAATTTTTCCCCTCCACTTCAGAATTGTTCTGTTTTTGAGTTTATACGTTATCATTTTAGTTCCATAATTTCATATGTAACAAAAACTCGAAAGTCCAAATAATCATGACCAGCCCACTGCAGTGTAGTCACATGTGAAAGAAATAAAGATGAAACGCCCTCCTGGTGTTAGTTCTGGTTCTGCAGCAGGTGGAGAGCTGGTTTACGAGCCAATAAGCTGAGCAGAACAAGAACTATCATCTCCAGGACAGCATGGGTGAACTCCTCCATGCTGTTCTTGATCTGACCAAAGGGTCGAGACGGCTGATGTTTGCTTATCGTATGAGATGATTTATTCATTTAAGAAGGCGTACATATGCCTCTCATTGATATGTTTCCGAGTTGTTTAGTTTCACTTTTGGGACGTTGAGTCAAACTGGGACAGTCATGGCTTTGGACTACAGAGCAGTGTCACATTTCTGTGGTTTGAGTTTCTAGAGCATGATGCTTTGGAGCCGGTATGTACCTGGCTGCTCATCCTCATGGGGACCACAGGTGTTCAGAGAGTTTGGCAATCACACAGTGTGAGGATCAGCTGATGATCAAGCTGCCTGCAGAGCTCAGCCTTCAGACCTGCTGACTGCTCTGAGGAAGCGCTTTATGTCCTTATGTAAGCCTGCCTGCAGCTGATTCTCATAGCAGGAGCTTTTCACTCTCCTCTCTGCTACAGCGCTCCCTGCAGCTCAGCAGCAGCTGGCCTGGTTACTGATGGTCACATCATCAGAGTGAGAGTTATATTTTATATTAAAGTTCATCTATTATTCATTCAAAGAACCCTACACGGAATCTAACAACCCGGATATGCATCACATGCACGACCCCTCACCTCATTGTGTCTAGGCATCCGGGAGTTTGCAGAAGCATATGAAGGGATGTGGTACAAACGCTGTGTGTACACAAAACACAGTGTCGTTGGAGAATTTCGGCTTTCCGGGCAATCTCCAAAAGTCGATGAATTCACTGGAAAAAGTCGCTAAATTTGTCACTTTGAGGGGGGGGGGGTCTGAAAAGTTGGCAACACTGCTTTTCTGGGAATTTGTGTAATAGGAAGCTCAAAATCATCATTTGTGCTCCCCTTTTCCACTTCTTCCCCCTCGCTTTAACGCTGATCACCATTTTACTTATTGTAGCTCCATGAAATCAAAATGAACAGGACCTTCGCAATATCACACGTGTACATTTTGAGCGAAACTGGTTGCCCCCGGTGGTAGATTGCAAATTGCGGTCAAATAATACTATAGTTAAGCAATCGAGTGAGAGAAAACAAATCAGTCTGGTATCGGCAACGGGGTGGAGGGTGCACCCACTTGCTAATTGCAGCGATAGCAAAGAGTTCCAATAGCAAACCGGTGAAATTCTCAGTATAGCGCCTGGTGATCAAATGCTGGCTAGAACCCTGGTTAGGTTGCTGAACCCACAATGAAAATGTTTTATTGGTGACTGGTATCACATAATGCTGATTTCTCACTGCCACTAGGTGGTGCTACGAGTGTGACTTGTTTCCCCTATATATGTCTTCGGGTCAACTTTAGTCACACTTGTAAAGTTTGGGGCAGTTTGGATCACGTTTGCCATTCTGCCATGGACACACCCTTCAATGAAAACACCAGAGCTCCACAGTTTAGCATTGCCAAGTTGTTTATATTAAATGGACTGTATTTGAAGGTGATCTTAGGAGGAGATGGTTACAGTACAAGGCCCCTACACGGCCTGAGAAATTGCCTACCAGTAATCAGTATCAGCACGAAGACATAAGACGGACCTAAAAATATGATCTGCCGATGAAAAAGCATTTAGCTGTCAGCCTGCTTTATTTATAACCTAGCTATGCATCCTAAAAAAGCAGCCAAAAACTGAAAGTGTTTAAAAAAAAAAAAAAAAAAAAAAAAAAAAAAAAAAACATTATGAAAGAAGACAGAGTCTCAAAATCTAAGGTACCGCAGCATATAATTAGTAATAATTTGTTTTATTTGGTGGTTTTAATGCAAAAATTTTTGGTGACCAAAGAAACCAAACCCCTACCGTCTCTTCCACACTTGTGATGAAATAATTTTATTTAACAACTTGTGTTAATTTCGATTTTTGCTTTTTTTTTTTTTTTTTTGGCCACAGCGGCTTTTATCAACAGTGGAGAGAGACAGGAAATGGAGGAAAGATACAGGGAACACGTTGGCAAATTGGCGACGGGCCGGGACGTGAACCTGCGCCACCCGCAGACATGTGTATGTGGTTGCCGGCTTCACCACCCAGGCGCCCCTAATTTAGATTTAATTTACTCAAACACAGCAGCCATTTTTTTTTTTTAGCTCAGCTGTTGTCATTGCTTTGGTGGCTTCTGTTCCACAAAAACTATAACATTGGACATAACTTATATAATGTTCAAGCTAGACCATGCAAACTTCACACACTTGTTCACTATCACAAGGGCTACATCCTGACTAAGGCCTATAACTATGTCATGCATTTTTACTTATTTATCCCCCTTTATTGACTTTGAAATTTCACTGAAACTTTAACATTGGCCATAATTTCTGTTTTTATCCATTCGTTTAATTGTTCTTTTCTAAAACCATTTTTTACATCCTTGAATGCAGTCCACCTTACAGTATTACTTCTCAAATGAGGTACTTGCCCATTACCTTGGCCTTCAAATGATCCGACCTAGGGCTGGGCGATATATTGAGTTTTTTAAGAAATATAGATATATTTCATACACGATAGATGATGATGATGATGATGATACTTTAGTGATCCCACAATGGGGAAATTACAGTTAACAGAACACCCATCCAAGAAGACAAACAGAACAAACATGGGGAGATAGGTGAACTGTGGCCATGCTGCCCCCCTTCTGGAGGCGCTGCCATTAAAAAGACAGAAACAATAGTGAAAACATGATGAGTGAGGAAAAAAATCATCTCATACTTTGTATACATTCACACATACACAGTATAAGGTTACAAAAACCTCTGCGACAGGGCAGGGCATATAGCATGGGAGCACTAGGGTGGGGAGGGATGGACAGGGGAGCCAGCGGAGGCGAGTGGGGGGGGGGGTCGGGCTACTGTGGGGCTGACTCAAAGATGAGACAATATCCTTTATATCGATATAGTCTGTCACATTACAGTCGTACATGTAGATCTACCAGTTCACCTTCTCTTCTCCCAGTTTGTTTCTGCACAGCTTCACATTGCCCCGCCTCTCTCCACTTCAACCCGTAAATCGTGAAGAAAGCGACAGCACGGCAGTGTTGCCAACTTAGCGATTTTGTCGCTAGATTTAGCGGCTTTCAGACCCCCCCCCCAGCAACTTTTTTTTTTTTTTTTTTTTTTTTTTTTCAAAAAGCGACGATCGACAAATTTAGCAACTGTTTCCGGTGACGTTGGCGACTTGGACAGTTTTGGAAACCTGAAATCCTCCTCTGCAGCCATCTTTTTTATACATACAGCCTTCATAGTGCATCCGTTCGTACACTCTGGCATTGCCTGAACCCCCAGAGTCCTTGGCTGGTGGCAAGAGTGCGCCGCCATACCGCAACTCCGTAGCAGGAGTTGGGTTGTACTGTAAGTCACGTGACCTTAATACCAGAAGTGGGTCTTTTCGTGTGCTCGTGATGCAGCCGGCGGATACACAGACGCCGCATTGAGTGGGTGGGCCCGTTACTGTGTACGTCAGCGCATATGTCTATGGATTTACTGAGCTGGCTAGAATCCTACTGACTGAAGGATGGAATTTTGTTCATTCAGTCCATTTACATGTTTTGTTATTTGCACAGAGTACTAGATGTACAGAAGCACTTGAAGTCTACTTCACTGCAGACTGACATTTTAAAGAATCAGTCAGCGTTTTACTATTTTTGCTCTGTATCTTTTCTGTTTACATTTAATAGCACAGCTGTGAGTCTTGTTATTGAGGAAAAAAGCATTTATTTTATTTGAGGAGCATTATCATTTAAATATGCCGTAGTTTATTTTGAGCAAATTCTCATGTACATTTAAAGCTGAATGTTAATAAAGTGCCTGTGTGACATTTGGGACATGTAGCTTTGTCTCAGAAGTGCCTTTTTGTTTATACCTTTTTGGGAAGAAAAAATATCGATGCCGTAGCTCACTATTCAGCTAAAAAAAAAAAAAAAAAAAAAGATATTATTTTGGGTCCATATCCCCGAGCCCTACTCTGACCTATATTACTTTTGCTAATAACATTGGGTTTTCTTTGTTTCTTAACCACAGTTTTTAGCAGTGTTTCCAGTAGTACTGATCTCAATTTGGCACGGTTTATAGGTTTTTCCAGGTCCTGGTACCAGGTACTTTTTTAGTACCCACTCAGCCAGGGTTCCAAGCAATCCAAAAATGTCACAACAAAGAACAGCATGCCACTGATTGGCCAGGCAGTGTCATCACTAGCTGAGTCATGAGAGCGACTCCTTCACCAGAAGCAAACGCGCCATTTTAAAAAACCCGACAGTTCGGGAAATGATGACTTAACACCTTTATTTACCATGGGGCCCGTTAACTTCAAAGGTGCCACCATTTGCGGACTTTGACTGTAATAATCCTATATTGGTTGTGAAGCACAATTTCTCAGCTTTCAGAAACTGTTTGAATTTTTCCAGTAGGACAAATGGTAACGTAATTATGGTAATTCAAAGTGTGTTTGATCAGACGTTTCAGTTGTGATACACTTGGCGTTAATCAGCTGTTCGCCGCAAGTAAGGTGCATTGGAGCCGATTGTCGCTGTTAAAGGGTTAAGTAGTCTCCCCAAAGTGTCCCTTTCACACTGTGATAAAATATTATGAATGTATGCATTTTCACAGGTGTTCAGATGAGCTGTTTAAATGAGGTGGTGGTGTTAAAAATGTGCTTTTTACATATATTTAATTTTTCTTCTCCAGGTGAAACTCAAAATTTCAGTTTGAGGATCTTCAGTAGATTTGAACATCTTTGTTTTGCTTCTTTTTGTCACTCCAGCTGCAGGAGACGGTGAAGAGGAAGCTGGAGAGCGCCAGTTCTCCGTTGGGTAGAGATCAGGTCAACGGTTACAGCGACAGCTTCCCCCCCAGCCAGAAAGCCTGTCTGGACAACGGTACCTCCAACGGCACCCCCCTGGACTCCAAGCTGGAGATCAGCAACTCGCTCAACTCTAACGGGACTCACGGGGCTGTGGGCGAGTCAGCGGACAGTTGCAGGGAGCCAGGTTCGGACTTCCATCGGAAAGAGATGAAGCAGGAGCCAGATGACATCTTGCCCATCATGCCACCATCAGGTGGCAATAACAGCCTGTTCCCTGACCTGAACCTGAATGACCAGGAGTGGACGGAGCTGATGGAGGAGCTGAACTTCCCTGTGGACTACGAAGACATTCAGGACATCCTTAATGATGGCTTTGAGGACCGCAAAGATCCTCTGGAACTGGCAGCCACTCAGGGTGGTGGTGGGGCTGTGGGGGCAGGAGTAGGTGGGGGAGGACAGTCGTCCCAGGTTTTACTTCCTCCAGATTTGGTGAGCGTGAAGTCTGAGTTTTCCCCACCTTCTGCTGTCTTCGAGCAGGATTCTCGTACTGGCTCCCCCCAAGTCAGATCCACGCCCTCTGGGGCACCTCCTCACCCAACCACCTCCCCTGTCGCCTCCTCCTCTGCCTCTTCTCCAGCAATTACTCCCTCCCAGCCTGCCCCTCCCAGGCAGATCCAACCTCCACCCAACCACCACCTCCCTCCTGGGCCCAAAGACTTGTCCCCTGCCCAGCAGCTCCAGCAGCTGGCTGCTCAACAGCAGAGAGCCCAGCACCTCCACGGACAGATGCAGCACAAACCACAGCAGCAACCAGGAGCCAAGTTCCACAGCCAGGGAGCCCACGCCCACCCCCCAGCGTGGCCCCAGATGGCCAGCTCCTCTCAAAGCTCACTAGGGGGTGCTTTTGGTATGGACAAGTCCACAAGCCCCTCCCTTTATCCGCAGGATTTCAATCCCAACACCCAGAAGCAGCTGCTTATGACCAGTCAGCCCAACAAGGCCTCTCCAAAGGCGGGGGCCGGCAACTTCATGCCGGGATCTGCCGGGCACCCCAACATGCTGGGTCACTCAACTTCAGGGCCGCCTCTCGGCCACCCACCGGTGGCTGGAGCTCAGGCCCCAGCCGCCATGCTCAATTACAACAACACCAAACCCCTGTCACACTATGAGGCGGGGCCCGGAGCACCGCGACCCTCTAACACTCAGAACCCAAAGGCCCTGCTGACGCTGCTCCAACAGCAGCAGCGCCTCAAACAGAAGAGTGGCGTGAACTATCGCCAGCATATACCACACCCACAGGTAAGAAACAACATCTTTAATTTCCCTGATGGAACACTCCCCAAAAGGTTTAATAAAATTTAATCTAATCTATCTACATTAGGGGTCTCAAACTCCAGGCCTCAAGGGCTGGTGTCTTGCAGCTTTTAGATGGATCCCTGATCCAACACACCTGAATCAAATGGCTGAATTACCTCCTCAGTATGCAGTCAAGTTCTCCAGAGTCCTGCTAATGACTTCTATATTTGACTCAGGTGTGTTGAAGCAGAGACACATCTAAAACCTGCAGGACATCGGCCCTCGAGGCCTGGAGTTTGAGACCCCTGATCTACATGCACTGAAACACAGCATCACTGACTGAAGGATGATCCAAAACCTGGACCTGAGTTAGAAAAACTGATTTTTATTTTTATTTATTTATTTTTTTAAATTATTTCTTCTGGGACATTTTTTTTAATATTAGTTATTTATGTTAGTACAGTAATCCCTCGCTACTTCGCGGGCCTTCAACCAATATTAGTGTAAAATATTTATTGCGGTATTTTCGCTGTTTCGCAGGTTTTTGTGGTACTCGTTCTTCTGTACATGTTGCACAGTAATGTATATATTTGGTGTATAAGTGTGTGGGGAGGGTTTATAAAAACTTAAAATAGTGTATAACTACTAAAATAATGTATAAGTATTAAAATAAATATAGCGTCCCTACTTTGCAAATTTTCACTTACCGCGGGTGGTCCTGGGACGTAACACCTGCGGTAAGTGAGGGATTACTGTATTCCTTTTTTAAATCCACATTATCTTCTTTTTACAGTTGCAGGAAGCTAAAAAGCAAAAGCTTAAAATCTGATTAATTGCTCAGTTCTGCCTGAAGCTGCAGCTGATCAGCACCATTTATTATTCACGTTCAAACAGCAACAAGTGGCTCGAGGATGGTTTCAAAATTCTTCTTGTTTTAAGATGGATCAGATTAATTCTTCTGAGACATTTAAATAAAGTTGAGGTAAAGTTAAGGTAAATTTAATCAACATTTAATGAGTTTTTATTGTGGAGCTGCATCATCGGTAGATGCCACAGATGGACAGGTAGAACCCGATTAGTCTACCAGGTGAAGTCAGGCAGCAGCAGGGAGGCCTTTTGTTTAGCTGCTCAGTGTTTCTTTGGGGCGAGTAGCTGGTTGCTGACCCTCCCACAGGGGGGTGGACGAAGGGAGGGAGGCTGTCACAAAGCAGCCTTTTATACCCCCTCCTCTCCCTCTCCCTCTGTAGATTTAAATTTAGCTGCTCCTGCTCATACTTTTCCTCTCAGCAGACAGGACACTCTGTTCCTTCACCGCTGTCTGTCTGCAGTTTGTTCAAAGATAAACATTCCCAGCTAATTTCAAGGATACTTCTTCCTGACTGACTGAAATAACCTTTCCTGGAACGCCCTTCTCAGGATGTACCGTTTACTCAGCAGCAGATAAATGTACCCTCTGTGGCCTCAAGAGGGTGCTAACAGGCCTTTAATTCTGTGCAGTGAAAAGATGAACGTTGGTACGTGTCGATAAAAACTTCTGCCTCTGATATTAAACAGAGGCTGATGCTTGACTCAGGGTCAGGAGTTTCCCTCCTGGGGTTATGAGCAGAAATATGGTCTAGCTTTAAAGAGTCCCCCTTAAAATCACTCATGGTTCATAATTATTAGGATTTGAAATTGAATTTATAATTTTGTGAGGATCTCAGAACTGCTGTTCCAACTGAAATCATCAGTTTATAGCATCTGAACTTGCATATGTTTTTAATACACTGACTCTGTGGTCCTCGAAGGGCTTTCCAGGACCACAGTCATTGCTTCCCAGTCGTTTCCCATCAAACCATTTACTGAGCAGATGTTAGGATGGCATCAGACTCGGTGATAAATCCCTGTTGATCTGTGTTAAAGTGGACATGAAACATGTTCTGTAAACATTACCTCTGTCCGTGAAGCTGGATTTAAGAAATAAGTTTTTAGAGCACGTGTAGCGCCATGTGGTGCCAGTACAGAATGTGATGTTACTGGGTGGGTGGGTCAGTTGGTTGGTTGGTTGCAGCTAACAGATGTACATTAGCTTATTTTAGCTAACTAGTGACAGAGCCGATACCTCAGTGGAAAACAAGGAAACTAATGCTGTGTTTCCATTAGTACCTACTCACCGCGGCTTGACTCGACTCGACTCGGCAAGGTTTGTAGGCATTTCCATTAGTACCAGGTAGGGCTGGGCGATATATTGATCTTTACGCGATATAAGATGAGACAATATCGTTTATATCGATATAGTCTGGTTCACGTTACGTTCATACTTGTAGCTTCACCAGTTCGCCTTTCTCTTCTCCCAGTTTGCCTCTGCACAGCTTCGCCCTGCCCCACCTCTCTCCACTTCACCCGTTAATCATGCAGGAAGCGACCGCATGGCAGTGTTCCCAACTTAGTGACTTTGTTGCCAGATTTAGCGGCTTTTCAGACCCAGTCAGCGACTTTTTTCCCCAAAAGCAACTAGCGACAAATTTAACGACTTTTTTCCGGTGACGTCGGAGAGTTTTGTTAACCTGAAATCCTCCGCTGTCACCGAATTTTATGTACATACAGCCTTCGTACTGCGTCCGTTCGCACACTTTGGCATCGCCCGGACCCCCAAGAGTCCCTGGCTGCAGGTAAGAGAGCGCCGCCATAAGCAGCAGAAGTTGGTTTGTACTGTAAGTCACGTGACCGTAACAGCAGAAGTCGGTGTTTTTCGTGTGCTTGCAGACGCTGCATTGAGCGTGTGGACCCGTTGCTGTGATACATGTGATGCAGTCTTACACGCCTCTCTGCAGCTTCTCTCCTCCTGCCATCCCCCCAAAACCCCATCCCCATAGAGTCGGTGCCTGCTCCCAGACCACCAAAAAACAAAGCTAAAATCAGCAAAAAACTATTTAAGCATAAAAATTCAAAAACAATAAATAATACAGCTTCATCAACTGCACCAAAGAATAAAACAATTAAATGTGGATTGTTAAACATTAGGTCTCTCTCTTCCAAGTCCCTATTAGTAAATGATTTAATAATTGATCAACGTATTGATTTATTCTGCCTTACAGAAACCTGGTTACAGCAGGATGAATATGTTAGTTTAAATGAATCAACACCCCCGAGTCACAGTAACTGTCAGAATGCTCGAAGCACAGGTCGAGAGGAGGATTAGCTGCAATCTTCAATTCCAGCTTATTTTAATCAGAGACCCAGACAAAGTTTTCATTCTTTTGAAAGCCTGACTCTTAGTCTTGTCCATCCTAATTGGGAAAATCAAAAACCTGTTTTATTTGTTATTATCTATCGTCCACCTGGTCCTTACTCAGAGTTTCTGTCTGATTTCTCAGACTTTTTATCTGATTTAGTGCTCGGTTCAGATAAAATAATTATAGTGGGTGATTTTAACATCCATGTAGATGCTGAGAATGACAGCCTCAACACTGCATTTAATCTATTGTTAGATTCAATTGGCTTCTCTCAAAATGTAAAGGAGCCCACCCACCACTTTAATCATACTCTGGATCTTGTCCTAACATATGGCATAGAAACTGAAGACTTAACAGTATTCCCCGAAAGCCCCCTCCTGTCTGATCATTTCTTAGTAACATTTACATTTACTTTAATGGATTACACAGCAGTGGGGAATAAGTTTAATTACAGTAGAAGTCTTTCTGAAAGTGCTGTAACTAAGTTTAAGGATCTAATTCCTTCATTGTTATGCTCTTCAGTGCCAACACAGTGCAGAGCAGCTACCTAAACTCTGCTCCCAGTGAGGTCGATTATCTCGTCAATAGTTTTACATCCTCACTGCGTATAACTTTGGATACTGTGGCTCCTCTGAAAAGGAAAGCTTCAAATCAGAAGTGCCTGACTCCGTGGTATAATTCACAAGCGCACAGCTTAAAGCAGATAACCCGAAAGCTGGAGAGAGAATGGTGTCTCACTAAATTAGAAGATGCTCATTTAGCCTGGAAAAAGAGTTTGTTGCGCTATAAAAAAGCCCTCCGTAAAGCTAGGACATCTTACTACTCATCATTAATTGAAGAAAATAAGAACAACCCCAGGTTTGTTTTCAGCACTGTAGCCAGGCTGACAAAGAGTCAGAGCTCTGTAGAGCCGAGTATTCCTTTCACGTTAACTAGTAGTGACTTCATGGATTTCTTTACAAATAAAATTTTAGACATTCGAGAAAAAATTATTCATAACCATCTCAAAGATTATTCTTCATGTTCGGCTGCTTTCAGCACTGCTGGTATTTGTTTAGACTCTTTTGCTCCAGTTGATCTTTCAGAGTTAACTTCAATAGTTACTTCCTCCAAACCAGCAACATGTTTGTTAGATCCCATCCTACTATACTGTTCAAGAGAACAGTACCAGTACCATATCACCCCAACAGAGCACTTCGCTCTCAGACTGCTGGCTTACTTGTGGTTCCTCGGATACTTAAGAGTAGAATGGGAGGCAGAGCCTTCAGCTTTCAGGCCCCTCTTCTGTGGAACCAGCTTCCAGCTTGGATTCAGGAGACAGACACCCTCTCTATTTTTAAGATTAGGCTTAAAACTTTCCTTTATGATAAAGCTTATAGTTAGGGCTGGATCAGGTGACCCTGAACCATCCCTTAGTTATGCTGCTATAGGCCTAGTCTGCTGGGGGGTTCCCATAATGCACTGTTTCTCATTCACATTATTTACTTTGTTTATACCCCACTCTGCATTTAATCATTAATTGATATTAATCTCTGGCTCTCTTCCACAGCATGTCTTTCTCTCCCCTCAGCCCAACCGGTCGCGGCAGATGACTGCCCCTCCCTGAGCCTGGTTCTGCTGGAGGTTTCTTCCTGTTAAAGGGAGTTTTTCCTTCCCACTGGCGCCAAGTGCTGCTCATAGGGGGTCGTTTTGACTGTTGGGTTTTCTCTGTATTATTGTAGGGTCTTTACCCACAATACAAAGCGCCTTGAGGCAACAGTTTGTTGTGATTTGGCGCTATATAAATAAAATTGAATTGAAATTGAATACATCAGAGCTTATGTCCATGGATTTACTGAGATAGTTAAAATCCTGCAGATGGAATTTTGTTCAGTCAGTCTGTCACAGTACTGGATGTACAGGAGTACACACAGGAGGAAGTACTTTCCGGTGAAGTAGACTTCACCAGACTGGCTTTGTAAAGAATCAGTCAGCCTTTTGATATTTTTGTTCTGTATTTTTTCTATTTACATTTTTATAGCACAGCTGTGAGTCTTTTTATAGAGGAAAAAAGCATTAATTTATTTTAGGAGCATTATTATTTAAATATGCCAATAGTTGATTTTTGGGCAATTTCTCATGTATATCTACAGCTGAATGTGTGACATTTAGCTTTGACTCTGAAGGGCCTTTTTGTTTATACCTTTGGGAAGAAAATATATTGAGATATATATCGTATATCGCCATTCAGCTAAAAAAATATCAAGATATTACTTTTGGTCCATATCACCCAACCTTAGAACCAGGTACTTTTTTAGTACCCACTCAGCCAGGGTTCCAAGTAATCCGAGGCGAAATAAAAATGTGACGCGGAAGAACAGCATGCCACTGATTGGCCAGGGAGTGTCGTCACTAGTTGAGTCATGAGTAGGGATGCGCCGATCCGATATTCAGTATCGGTATCGGGTCCGATACTGGCCTAAATTACTGGATCGGATATCGGAAAGAAATAAAAAATGCAATCCGATCCGACCCACATTAGCTGTATTACAGTTTTCGGATGTTGTCTTCTTCTTGTGGGTCTGCGGTTGAACAAATCAGCTTAGAGCTGCATTACCGCCACCTACTGGAATGGAGTGGATCAGGAGTTAGAAAAAACCCTCAGATTCTATGACAGGGGTTTTCAAAGTATGAAAGGGTGAGCCCCCCTCCAAGGAGCACAATGCCTGCTGCGCCCCCCCCCCCCCCCCCCCCCCAAATAATCAACCCACACACAAACAAATGCCACTACAAAACACCTTCTAATTGCTTTTATTTTAGAACCATCTCATCTTTTAAAATGACACTTTATCTGAATGAAATTTAACGCATGAACATTTTAAAACATTTCCTCCCATTTTAATTATTTTATCAGGGCCTTTGTATGGCAAATACGCCCTTTTTTCATTTTTCTACTTATGCCAGAGCTTGTCTCCCCTGCCTTTTTCTGTACTAAAAATGTGTCCATTCTTTCTCTCACATCAGTAGACAGCAAGCAGATAGCTTCTTTTCCCGGTTTATTTTTTCCCTCGCACCGCGCCTCCCCTAAAGTGCTCTGGCGCCCCCTAGGGGAGGCGCGCCTCACACTTTGAAAACCGCCGTTCTATGAAGTTCTCCGTTGTTGCGACAGATTCCCTTTAACACTGAGTGGATCATCGCTGAAATGTTTTTCCACATCTCCACCGCTCTCTGCGTGTTTGTGTGTTGTGCTCGCTGTGCTGAGACTTTCAGCTGTTTTTTTCCTCTACGTCAGCTCCCGGACATACTGCTAGCAAGCGCAGCTATTAGCACTAGTGATCGTCCGGTACCGGAAGGACCCGTTCCCCGTCAAAATATTTTTGATACTTTAATCCCTGATTAGTGACTAAATATAGACCTGCAGTAGAAACGTATTTAGGAGAATGCTTGTGAATATAAAGCATTACAAGATTATGCTCACGCAGCCCCCAGTTTTTCAACATAAACAGTGATAACACAACAGCAGCAGTCAGCTGTTTTACGTGCAGTCAGTCTGCACAAGCGCAAAGAGGCGGGGCCGGTGAGCTCAGATGGAGCGGACTAAATGTTTTTCTAGCGTCCAAATGAAGCTTTTCCCTCTGCAACCTCAATTAAACCTTTACTGGGAAACAGCTGGAGGTCCTTCATGAATCAACTATTATTACAACTATATTACAAAATTTTGTAATTTTGTAATATTGTGCTATAGTTATAGCTCTAATATCTCTGTATATTTGCAATTTGTATACTTGTATATTGTCTTATAGTTTTTATACTTATTTGTTTTTTTCTGTAAGCACGAAGTACCGCAGCAATTTCCTAATGCTGTGAACCTGTTCACCCATATGGCAATAAAACCTTCTGATTCTGATTCTGATTCTGATCAACTGATCAGTAGGTGAAGAAAAGAGAACTTTGTAGCTGCTCCATCCACCCTATTTGTTTCACACAGAGAAAAAAATGCAGTACAGAAGTTAAAATATGCAGATGAACTGTTAATACGAAAAAAGTATTTCTTATCCAGTTACTCGGGTAATCGATGGAATAATCAGTAGAATACTCGATTGCTAAAATAATCAATAGTTGCAGCCCTAATGAAATTTGCAACATACCATAAGCCAATCCATCACCACCAACAGGATTCAGGTGATAGAGCGATTGTTCTAAGTAAGTAAAGTTTATTTATATAGTGCTTTACACAGACAAAAAGTCACAAAGTGCTGTACAATAATTAAAACACAATGTCCAAAAAAAAAAAAAACAGATAAAACACCATGTTAAAATGTAACATTACCATATTAAAAGAAAAAGAATAACAGTAAAGTCAACAGCAAGTCTGGTTAAACAGAAAAGTTTTCAGCTGTTTTTTAAAAGATGCCACAGAGTCAACCAAAAGGAGCTGGAGTGGTAAACAGTTCCAGAGCTTTGGTGCCACTACCTGAAAAGCTCTGCCCCCCTGGTCCTTAGTCTTGTATGTGGGACAACTAAAAGATTTTGATTTTGTTGTGTGAGAGACTGTTGACTTACCTAAAATTGATCCAGGCATTTAAAAACAATTTTTAAAAAATAATAATACAAAAAAGATCGGATTTGTATCGGCATCGGGCATAAAAAAGTGGTATCGTGCCATCCCTAGTCATGAGAGCGACTCCTTCACCAGAATGGTAAATGGTAAATGGACTAGCTCTTATATAGCGCTTTTCTACTCAGCGCACTCAAAGCGCTTACACAACATGTTTTACATTTACCCATGCACTCACATTCATACAAGCACTTCCATGTTTCTACTAAGCTAAGTGCTTTTTTAATTAACTAACATTCACACACATTCATACTCCGACAGGAAGGTCGGAGAGCAACTTGGGGTTAAGTATCTTGCCCAAGGATACATTGGCATGTATCCTGGAGTAGCCAGGAATTGAACCGCTGACCTTCCGATCAGTAGGTGACCTGCTCTACCTACTGAGCTACAGCCACCCCATATCAACCCAGAATCAACCCTGCAATTTTTAAAACCAGACAGCAAGAAACTGGAGGCACGGAAACCTCTGGGAGGCTCGGGTGAATCCCCAGACCGACAGTTTGCAGAGGTAGTTTTGCAACAAGAGAGCCATCTGAAACGTGCACACAGCATACATATTTTAACTCTATACTGCCGGGTGATCGCCTCTGAAGCATCCATTACCTGCCCCTACTAGCCGTGAACAGCTGGCTAACACCAAGCACTGAGGCGGCTGATCATAGGATCTTTGAATTATCGTAATTACGTGCCTCTTTGTCCTATCAGAAAAATTGAAACTGTTTCTGAAAGCTGAGAAACTGCACTTCACAACTAATATAATTTTATAATTGTTGCCAGAAGTATACGAACAGCTATTAGGTTTCCCAAGCAGGTCACCTCCTAATTGGAAGGATGGTGGTTCGATTCCCTGCTCCAGTCTGCATGCCAGAGTATCCTTTGTAAAGATCCTGAACCCTGAGTTGCTCCTGATGCGTGTTAGAAAGCACTTGAGTGATTGAATGAGGCGTGTTGTATAAAGAGCTTTGAGTAGAAGAGTAAAAAAGTGCTATATAAGAACCAGTCCATTTACCATGTTGTGCATGTAATAACCTGTTATGGTGTAAACTGGATGGATGTGCTTGGGGAATGAGACTATTATTGCATAAAATAGTGCTCAATACACCCGACCTGACGAGGAAAAATCTCAGCTTTTGACTCCGGGTCACCTGCTCCAGGCTCTCCTCCACACAGTCGTTTATAAGGTGCTCTACAAGCTGTAACATAAGATCCACTTTAAAGAGCTGAAATCAGGAGGTTTAAAAACAATTCTGGAGCAGTTTCTGTGTTAAACAATCACTCGACAGATGGTTTAAGTTATTAAATGAATAGAGAAGCTTGCAGCAGGTAATCTGTGAGTTGTTCTGGTTTAACCTTTTGTGCGACAGCACCTGTGGATGTATACTGGTGTCTTCTTAATCCAGCAGATTGAACACAAGTCATGAAAAACTGCCTGAACCAAAGTCACACACGAGTCAGCTGGAAAAAATGTTGCTTCACTGCTTATTCAGTAACAAAAAATTTCATCTCCAGGACCAGAGCACTTACTCCGCTCCTCCCCATGGCCCGGGCCCTGCCAATACCATGGCCTCCAAACCAGGAAACAATGGCATGGCAGGTAACCATGGTAATGCAGCGTACCTGAACAGTCAGGTTGCGGCAGCGGCGGCACGGAAACAACAGCAGCAGATCCTGGAGCAGCAGAAGCAGCAGCAGTTCATGCAGAGACAGCAGCTAATGGCCGAACAGGTACGACTCACCTGCAGGTGGTTCATCCTCTTTAAGCTCGGGTATCTGACAGACCCCAACAAGACAAAGAAAGGATTTCAGTCCTGTTGTGACACTGAGGGGTCAGTCGGTGTAATGACAGGGTTATTCTGTCATTGCACTCTTCACCTGAGACACTAGAGGGACCTGTATACCCACAGAAAAGAGAACCTGGGGCAGCCACATTATGATGAATTAAACATGCAATAACTGCTGTGAGAAAGCAAAAACAGTGTGATCCGACCAACACCGCACAGCTGCCACGAATCTTAAGCTTCAGATGCTGCAGTAACACTCCATCCATCCATGTTAAGTTTTCTCCAGTCAAAAATGTGTGTACACATTCACAAATACCAGTTCATTTAAGTAGAAGCAGCTTCAAACCTCACACAATTACACACAATTGATTTTTTTACATTTAGAAATCTCACATATTTATGTACACATGTAAAAACTGTGCACATTTATAGGTTTGTGTATGCGTTTAAAGGTCTCAGTGCACACCGAACCTCTCCGTACATTTGTCTGTGTGTGCAGGAGAAGCAGCGTCAGCAGGACCAGCAGCTGCAGCGACACCTGACCCGACCCCCCCCACAGTACCAAGACCAGCCTGGAACACCGGCCAATCAGACGCCTTACTCACAGCAGCCGACCAACCAGTTTACAGGTACGCCGTTTCTGAAATTACACCTGTGAGTCAGATGTGAGGGAAAACTGACAGGTGGGAAAGGTATCCACACGGCATTAATGAGACCAGCCTCAGTTTCTCCTGACTCTGAAAAACAAACACGTCCCCTGAAATGTCAGTTTTACATTTGTGCCCTTTGAAGCTTCTTTTCATGCTGAATGAGCTCATTGTTGCCCCTTGTGGCTGTTGGGGAGAATACACGTGTTCTTTTGTTGTTTTTTTTTTTTTTTTTTTTTTTTTTAAACTTTATTATTTATTTTGATGTAGAAAAATAACATACAACCAAACAAACAAGAGGGCTAGGGCAGGTACCAGGCGATCACATTATTCATCATATTTTACAGGCACATTACTATTCTATATATACACTAGGAACAGGTTACAAATCAACCAGAGGGGCAAAATACTCCCAATTCACACCAGTTAACTATTCCAAGCCTTTGCACGTGTAACAGTGCCATTTTTCCCAGAGTCTCTCTCCTTTCTCCCTTTGAAGACGTATTGAAAAAGTCAGCATCTCCATGTTATGAATCAGGTTTACAATATTCATGAAGAGGTTCAGGGTAGGAGGGCTTAGCTGGAGCCAACATTTAGTAATTGCCTTCTTGCTTGCAATCATAAATATCCTCAGCAAGTATATATCGCTTACACTAAGACCTTCAGGAGATTCTCCAAGGTACATAGTAGTAAAAGAAAAAGCTAAAGTTATACCCAGAGTTTCATAGATTACTTGCTTTATGGCGTTCCAGAACATCTTCAACTTCGGACAGGCCCAAAAGACATGAAAGCAGTCCGCACAGACCTCCCCACACTCCCTCCAGCACGCAGCTTGTGAGCCACCTATTCTTGATTTCTGTTTTGGTGTAATAAAAAATCTGATTAAATTCTTCCAGCAAAAATCACGCCATGTTAAAGAGTTTGTGGTGGATAGTGCATTCTTCCAGATTTGTCCCCAGACTTCCTGTAAAATTGTTATGTTTGCTTCTTTTTCCCACCGTTGCCTAATATAATCTGTTGAGTTCCTATTCATAGATGAGAAATTTCTGTAAAGTTTACCAATGATGCCTTTTGTACTCTTGGCAGCATATGCATCCATGAATAATTGTATTATTCCTGGATTTACAACCAAATCATGGGACTTGATTTCCCTCTCAAATAAACTCCGGATCTGTAAGTAGCGATAGAAGTCTTCTCTGCCCACTTCGTAAGTCCGGCACAGATCCTCAAAATTTAGTAGCTCCCCGTTTTCTATTATTTTACAGAATGAGGTGATTCCCTGTTTTACCCAAGTTCTAAACTTGTGATCTATCAATGCTGGAAGGAAGCAAGGGTGGTATGCAGGCCAACTTAACACCCTTATCTGCTTGCTGAGATGAAATTTTTTAACCACCTCTGCCCACTTTTTCAAGGAGGAACTTACACACAGATTTTGTAACTGATATACTTGGGGTAGCCTGTCCAAGCAGCCCAAAACAGACTGTATAGGGAAGTCCAGCAAGGAAAGCTCAATGTCCTTCCATTTTGCCTCATAGACTGGGTTACACCAGTACACTAGTGGTCTGAGTTGGGCAGACAAATAGTAATCCAATAAGCAAGGGAGGGCCATCCCTCCCCTCTCCCCAGGCAGCTGCAGAGTTGAATATCTTACTCTTGGCCTTTTATTACTCCATATAAACCTTGAAAAATGCTTATCCCACTCCCTGAATTGTTTTGCCGGGACCTCTACCAGGAGTGCTGCAAACATATATAGCAGTCTTGGTAGAACATTTATCTTTATTGTTCGAATTCTGCTGCCGAGGTCGAGGGGAAGCAGGCTCCACCTATCCAGGTCCTCATATATTTTCTTATTTATCCATTTGTAATTAACATCGTATAATTGAGCGAGATTTTTTGTTAATAAAACACCCAAATACTCTATTTGTGGTTGGTGCCAATTGAATCGATAGCTAGCTGTTAATTGTTTTGAGGGGACAAAAGAAAATGTCATGACTTGAGTCTTTTGTATGTTGAGTCTATAACCGGAAAGTCTACCATAAGATTCCAGGATGTTCATAAGCAGTGGGATACCAGATTCAGGGTTTTTAATTGTCACCAAGACATCATCTGCGTAAAGACATATTTTGTTTTCCACAGCCCCTATTGTCACCCCCTCCAGCCCTGTCTCCTCTCTGATAGCCTGAGCCAATGGCTCAATAAAGAGGTTAAACAGTAGTGGGCTTAATGGACAGCCCTGCCTACATCCTCGTTGTAGTGCTATTCGATTTGAAAGGCTTCCATTAATTTTAATTCTTGCTGTTGGGGAAGAGTAAATCATTTTTATACATTGAACAAATCTCTCGCTTAACCCAAATCTCCTCATTACCTGAAACAGGAACTCCCATCCAACCGTATCATACGCCTTCTCGGCATCTAGGCTGAGAAGGACTGCACTTGTTTTTCCTTTAGTTATATGGTCAATAATATGAATGGCCCTTCTTACACTGTCATGTGTTTGTCTATTACCAATGAAACCCGTCTGATCCTCATCTATCAGAGAAGGCATCAAGATACTCAATCTCTTAGCTAAAATTGCAGCATATAATTTGTAATCTATATTTAACACACTAATTGGTCTGTATCCTTTAGGGTCTGTTTTGTCCTTCCCCACTTTTGGTATGACCGATATAAATGCTTCCCGCCATGATGGTGGGAGGGCACCACCTCTCAGAGTATGGTTAAAAGAAGCCATTAATAATGGGAGTAAGGGTCCCCTCATTCCCTTATACCACTCTGGAGGGAATCCATCACAGCCTGGTGATTTGTTGGTCCTAAGATTTGATATTCCCTGGTCAATTTCCTCGACTGATATTTCTGCCATTAATTTATCATTTTGTTCTTTCCCTATGGATGGGAGATCCAATGAAGTAAGGAATTTTTGAATTATATGATCATCTACTTTGCCTGGCTGAGTGTATAAAGCTGCATAATATTCTTCAAATGAACTCTGAATTTCTTCCAGTTTACATCTCAGTAGTCATCTCATTTGTCTTTATGTCTCGAACTTTGTAAATTGTGTTTTCCGCCTGTTGTTCCTAAGTTTCCATGACAGCAGCTTGGAAGCTTTAGGCCCTGCCTCATAGTATCTTTGTCTCGTATATTTGAGTTTTTTTTCAATTTCTTCATTTAGAATTTTGTGAATCTCCTGTTTAACAGGCCTCATTTGTTCCAACAGTGAGGGATTTCTATTAATCGAATGCATCTGTTCCAATCTTTTCAAATTTTCCTGCAGATCTGATAGTTTTTTTGCTCTGATCTTCTTCAGATTGGCACATTTGCAATAAAATTTTGCCCCTAATATATGCTTTAGCTGTATCCCATAGGATTGTAGGGCTAACTGCTCCATTATCATTAAGTTCCAAGTAGACTTTCAGTTCCTCTGCCATTTCCGCTTTAAATGAGGTACTATTTAATAAACTTGTGTTAAGCCTCCATAAAGTGTTTTTAGGGCTTTTGATTAAACTAATTTTCATAGTTAAACCCGAATGATCAGAGATGTCTCTTTGTCCAATCATGCAGTCCTTTACTATATGGAGATCCTTACTGAACATAAAAAAATAATCAATTCTCGTATGTATTTTATGTCTAGTTGAATAGAAGGTAAATTCCCGATCATGTTTATGAGTATATCTCCATATATCAACGAGTGCCAGTTCTTGCAGAATTTTTTTAAAATGCTTTTCCAAGTGAGTTTTCCGTCGTTCATGGCTGGTTGTATCACAGTTTTGGGTAATAAAAAGCAAATTACAATCGCCCTGCACATATTACATACCCCAGCTTGCCTTTCAGCATAAGGCTAAATACTTCCTTGAAGGACATATATACTGCTACCAGGGGGTGCTAACATTACATAAAATTACCCTCTTCTTGTTCTAATTTCCCCTTTAACAACACAAATCTGCCTCTTTATCCTTATGTTCAGCCGTAAGATCAAAACCTGCTCTTATTTGATTATAAGAAATGGCTACCCCTCTCTTTTTACCAGATCTATGGGATGCAAAATATGTGTTTTTATAACCCTTTTCTTTAGTTTCTCATGTTCTTCATTTGACAAATGTGTTTCTTGCAAGAAACCAATGTCAACCCGCTCCTCGTTTTAACTTGAGATGACCCTGCTTCTCTTAATAGGGTTTTTTAAACCATTCACATTTAGAGACTGAATATTATAATACTGCATACCTTCTACACACTATTAGCATGGTTCCTTGTACCTGCGTAACAACACTCCCAGCCCTCAAAACAACCAAATACAATAATACACAATGACTGAACTTGTCATGACGATGAACAGGTCTTCCAATTAAGAGGATCTCTTACTTCCTCTTAATGTAGGGGAGCTGCCACTATGTGGGGGCCCCTACTTAGTCGCCCTACTTAAAGAAAAGGAAACTAAAGTAATTAATTTCCGAGTCACCTGCATCGCTCCATCAACACTCTTGTTTTTGAAGGGGTCACAGTCCTCTCGATCCTCCTGTGGGAGAAAAAAAACACCCAGCAGTGCTCTAGACAGTAATAATCAACTAGTCCTAAGCTCTCCCATAACGTGATCAAATGTCTTCTTTGACGGGAGGACACAGGGAACAAATCATTCATCCGTAGTGACGCACTCTCCTCCTGGTCGCTGAAACACCTTTAGCCCTCTCCCGTGCGTTCTCTCCTCGTATGCCGGGTGCGCTGCCAGCGCGTCGCCCCCCCCACCATATTCATTGGCAGAAGATTGTTGATCATCTCCGCTGTAATGACTTTGGATTTGCTTGCAGACACCGGGCCCACCGCGAGTCCACGTCGTCTTAAATCCACCGCAGCCTCCTCTGCGCTGTTATAAATAGCCATACCTGAATCAAAGTGCACGCGCATTTTGGTCAGCGGGGTTTGGAACCGGATGGCCTTCTCTTTAAGCGCTTTCTTCACAGGAGCATATTCTCTCCTCTTCATCTGAACGTTTTCGGCATAATCGTGGTCGAAGAATATGCTGTTTTTTTTTTTTTTTTTTTTTTTTTTTAAGCCATGTTATTAATTGAAAGAGAATATTGCACATCACTTTGTTACAGTTTGTTCTTTTCAAGCAGATGAAACTGTCCTGAACAGGATGAGAAACTGTCCTGGGATTCAGTTTGGAACAGGAACTGAAAGCTTTAGCATGTTGAATCAGAAACCAGGCAAGCCTGAAAAAGCTGGTTTATTATTACCCGGCTTATAGGGAATAACTTCATTTAAATAGCATCAGCAAAAAAGAGAATAAATTCTAACACACAACATAATGATTAAATATAGAAAAACACTTAATAACAGGAAGTAGAATATTTTGAGTGCACAAACCTTTCTGTGACTGTTATGAAAAGTAGAAATGAGTATTTAAAGGATCTGTCCTATCGTGGTCAGAGTTACACGGGATGAAAGAGGATAAAAGTGCTGAGAGATGGGACCAAAGTTTGAGTTTTCCGGTCTTAGGACAACTCCCATTAAAAATGTATCCCTACCAAAAGTTGGCACACAAAAGTAAGCAATGGAATCTAAAATGTGCCAGCAGAGAACAGCCGGGATCGGGGAAACCAGCCGAGCTGAGGTTTTGTGACCGTCTGCTCTCCAAAAAAGAGTTTCCATGTGGAAATAAAAACACTTTAACAGGTTTCTCTCCTTCATTTGAAGTTTACATTAAAAGACAAAAGAAATTTATCACAAATATCTTAAAATGTGTTTATGTTAACGTGTCACAGCAGCTGTGAGTCCATCAGGACAAGCGAGCCTCAGTGAGTTTGGTTTCCGTGGTTCAGCCTTTTGTTGTCTGAATGTGTAAATGCTGCTCACCGCTCATTTGAATGGGAAATGAAAGTAGCTGTTGAGCTGCAGCAGCTCAAAGCTGCAGAGATCTCACATTAAACCTCTAACTCAGTATCCATTATCAAGGTTACAAATCTGATCGTTCTGAGCGTTTCAGTGCACTCACTGCTGTTACTGTCAGATTTTCATCAGCGGATTCTTAGCGGATCCTGTAGAAATTTGATTAATTTGGTGTTTTCTTTGTTTTTGTTCAGCTTCCTCTCAGCCAATGGGCGGCGTCAGCTCCATGGGAGGCCCTGCCCCTGGGTCCCGTATGTTCCCTCAGAACCAAGGCATGATAAGCATGAACATGGGTCAGGGTGGTGGACCAGCAGGTGGTGGAGCACCTCCCCCGCCAGCAAGTCAAGCTGACATCAGTCTGCCGTCCTGTGGGGGTGGCGGGGGCGGCGTGGACGTCCTCTACAACAACATGAACATTCACCCCAACCACACAGCCCACCCACCGCAACAGCCCAGCCTGCAGCGCCAGCCTCTAAACACCATGACCGCCCCCTTCAGGCAGAACCACTTGGCTCAGCAGCAGCACCTAAAAACACCCACCAGTGCCGCCATGTTGAAGCAGCAGCATATGGCAGCTGCCGCCCGCCTGCCGGCCTCCATGCAAGGCAACATGGGGGGCAACATTCCAGGCAGCCAGAGCACCACCTGGCAGCAGCAGCTTGCCAACCAGCCACCTTCCAGTAACACAGGCCTGACCCCCAATGCCTTCAGCAACCCCCCCAATGCCTTCCACATGCAGCAGCAGCCTTGCATTCCCAAGATGCCATCTGGCACCTTTGGCGCCAACCCCACTGGACGTCCAATGGGAGGTCTTAATCCTGGACAACAAATGATGCAGACAAACATAACAGCTGCCCAGCAGAGGCCGCCGCCCAACCCTCAAAGTCTGGGCCAGCCAATGGCCAATCAGCAGCAGGCTCAGCAGCAGCAGGCCCCCCAGAACCAGGCTGTCCTCCCCGACCTAGCAGCATTCGGACAGCCACAAGGCAATGGCCGCCAGGGACTACAGTGTAACCAAGGATACCAGGTGAGCCGGACAGTCAGTCAGCAGCAGGTGTCATTTGGATACAACGTGGCTTCAGGGAGTTTTCCTGCCGAGAGTGAGCTGGTGGACTCACTGCTGAAGGGACAGAGCGCGCAGGAATGGATGGCCGACCTTGACGAACTGCTCGCCAACCACCACTAGTCTCACACACACGAAGCTTGCAGAGTGAGCCACCAACCAAATCCTGCTGCCACCATGTCTAAAGGATTAATTTCTTTTTTCAGACGGGAGGTTGGTGTGTTAGCGTTAGCCGCTGGCCTGCTGTAAATGCAGGAGGCTGGTGGCTGTGTCACGTTCTCAACTGTCAGAGAAATCTGTCAGCACCACACACGCACAAACTGGCCACCGAATAGTTGCAGCGCGATGAAGAAACGCGAAGTATTCGGAGTGTCTGTATGCAGCCATGTTCTTGCTCAGAGGCACTGGGGTCAGCTGAGTCAGCTGATCAGAGCAGCTGAGCTGCTCTCCGGTGTTTCCCACAGGTCAGACTGAATTCATGGGCAGGAGCGCCCGCACTTTCATCATTAAATCAATAACCAGCTGCCTCTCCAGGAAGTTCCTCATCTCTCTGAACTCCAGCTCCTCCATCTTGGACCACAGCTGGTCGTCCTACTCTGGAGTCGTGGTAAGGTCATCATACCTGCTTTAGGTTCTGGTTGCAGTAACCTGCCAGCTCACCACAGCTCCAGAGAAGAGCACCATCTGCGGTCCACAAGGATCCGTATGACGGCGAGATGACGGACTCTCTGGAAAGCAGCTGAATGAGCAAGTGAGCCTGTGGAAAACACGGCAGGAAGGGCCAGGGCAGTGACTGAACTTCCAAAATAAAAGCGATGGGATTGTCCACTATGAAACTGATCGTGTTGTCGTTTTGAGTGAAAATCATCGTGAAATGTCCCCGTGTGGTCCCCGTGTGGTCCTCGAAGGTGAAACCTGTGGGTGGGGAAACACGAGGCTCCATTCAGAAATCTGTCAGATTAAACGCTCCTGGTAGAAAAGTCCTCAAAGTGAATCCAAAAGTAAAAACGTCACAAATTGACCCTCACAGTCCTGCGATCAGTTTCCCGTCATGGGTGCACTGATACGAAGAAGTGCTGCCAAAGGAATAAAACCGGGTTTTTGGGTTTTTACGGAGGAAAAAATCAGCAGATTAAGTTCATTCTTCATATTCATGTAAATGGCCGCCACTTCATTTTAAGCTGCTGTGGTCTCTGAAGGGCCACACTGACCTGCCAAGCTTTGGCCTCACAAAAAAAGCTGTTCTTTCTGACATCACTCAAACATTTCACTAAAATGCAGCCTTGCCAGATTTAACTGGGATAAAATGACCACCCAGCAGGCATGTTTGGGCCTAATCTGGGCAGATTTTGGTGCGGCCCTGACAAACATGGGCCAGAAGTGAAGAGCCAGGTTTAACGTGATGCTATTGGACTGTAGTTATTGTCTCTCAGCCTTTTCCAGTTCCTCCTGCTCCAGAAACACAGGCCTTCCCAGATCAGATCTGTAGTCCCTGCAGGGAATTCCAGGTCCTGTCAGCTCAGATAGTGATCTTATTTGGAACTAATCTGGGCTAACTGGCACAAATGTAGGCAGTGATGTTTGGCCTTTGACGGTGAGCCTGTGGCTGACGGTCTAACACAGAGCCCGATGTGGGCCAGACATTCACTGCTGTGTGGTTGTTCTCTTTGCTTCCACCTCGTGTTGTGTGATAAACATCACCGTATATCTGCTGATGGACAGAATGAGAGCTGAGTGATGCTCTGAGAGCTCCGTGGGTCTGGATGGGATTCGGATCAGAGCCTGAAAAACTCTGATGCTCAAACCGTAAATTTTTCTCCCGTTTCCCCCACCCAGGAGCTGAGTCTGGATCAGCTGCTTTTAAAGGAATTGAAACCAGGAGGTCGAGGCCTGGTTTTATTTTCCTTTGTGTTAAACATGTTTGTGACCCTTTGCCCGAAGGTTTCCTGACTTTAATGAAGCTACCTGAAGTTTTTCTGGTTCAGCTGGTTTTTCTGGTTTCTGAAGTTGGTTCTCTACCACCAGGAATGTAAACCTAAACGCCTGCACGCTGTCTGTAAATGGAGACGAACGCTGTGGGCACACACAAAAATACTCACACGCTGCAGTACAATTACTACTGAACCCGTGGCTTGGCGCTGAACCGCTGTCCTTGCCTTTTAAAGGACCATACCTCTGTTTTTACAGCTTTGAATACATTATTTTTCTGGTTTTGCAGGTTGATTTTCATACTGTAGGCAAATGTGTGGAAAGCTTTTCTCCACACACATTTAAATATTTCTAACAACGGAGCTTTCTTTGTTCAGGGAAATGAGCTGCAGTCAGATCGAGCTTTTTTCCCAGCGGAGTTTCATCTGTTGAATTTCAGTCAGCTGGTTGCAGAAATCCTCCGCAACTCAGTTTGATTGAAAAAAACCAAAAAAACAGAGAAATGGTCCTTTAAACTCGTACAAAGCAGCCGGAGAAGCAGGAGCGTCTGTACTTGGTGTTAACCTGCAGGTGAACAGGTGAACCTTGGCCTGACGGGAGCCTGTGGTGTCACTAATGTTGTTTTTCTCCTTTAATCAGAACATTTTACCCTGAGTGTGGTCTGATGGGTGGTGGCTGCTTGAAGGCCTGTGAGTCTGACGCGTTGTGAAACTGTCCGACTGAGGGTGAAAGTTTCACTCAGAAATCGAGTAAAATGATTTTTAAATATCAGTTTAAACATTTACAGCCTCCTCCTTTAAATCTGCTACATATGTGGCAAACATTCAGGAAACCCCACTTTCCCAGGTAAAAGTCCTTGGCCATATCCTTCTTTGTACATGAACTTTATTTTCACCTGGATTGGTCTAAAAGGCCTCTGATTGGCCAGAGTTTCCTGTCCCAGGTGATATTTTTAGAGTCCAGGGACATTCAGAAGTCTAGTTTCTTCTCTAACTGTTCAAACATATGTGCCAAGCTTTTTTTTTTTTTTTTGTCCAATGACATCTGAGATATTTCCGGTACCTTCTTTCATGCCAGCTGTCATTTAAGATTACAATAAAAGACTGAATAAAAGTAATAAAACGAAACATTTCCATTTGAGGCTTTTTTAATTTTAAAATGGAAATTAATTTTGGCCCAAACGAACTCTTCACCTGTCCATCAGGTCGGTCACACTCAGACACACCTGTGGATCCTGCAGGTAGAAATGCTTCCCGGTCCTGTTCCGTGTTGGAGACGCAGTGACGGCGTCTTCACAGACTTTGAGTGGTATTCCGTTGTGTCCACACAGTTTCTCACTGCCACCATTGATCGGATTGTTCTGACGGTTCTGTTTAAGGTGGAGTGGCGATCCGGTCGTCCTATCTACTGTACTGTTTTCCACATCTTCAGAGATGGTGTGTGTGTGTGTGTGTGGTGTGTTGTGTGTGGTGTGTGTGTGTGTGTGTGTGTGTGTGTGCGCGGCCATGCTGCTGTTTTTGTTGCTGATTGATCGCTCGGGGCTGGTTTCGTGTTTTCACCCAAAGCGCTGCCGATCTCCCGGCCACCTTCAGCATCCGACCTCGCCCTGCCTCCCGGGTTTTCTGGGGTTAAATGTCGTAGGCAGGCTCTGTGTAAATGTCTATAAATATATTTTTTTGTATGTATGCCTTTCCTAATGATCTGGAGAAGATAGATGTTATTTTTATATATTGCAGCGGATTTTTTTTGTAAGTATTTTATACTTTTGATATGGTTCTCTGTAAAACAAGAGTATTATGTAAATATAGTTCTTTAGAAACTGCTGGTCTGCGTGTTTCTGTGAGTGTTTCAATTCTCTACACATGATCCAACACACATTCATCCACCATGGTGGTCTGAGTGCTTGAACTGAAGGTGGACTTCTTCTGGTTCATGAAGACGTTTCAGATCTCATCCCAAGGTCACGTGGGTCAAGATGTGAGTGGGGGTTGACTCATGGCGATCTCATGGCTGTGTTATAGGTGGCTGGTAGATGGTGTCATAGGCCACCACCTCTGTTCAGCGATGGTGGTTCTCTCAAACGTCAGTGTGTTACAGCAGCCCGCTGCACTTCAGCCCCAGTGACACCCTCAGGAGAACCGCTCCATCCTGCATGCAAAACACAAGCTGAGCAGTCACGGGTGCGCCGACCTTTACACACAGTATGGTGCACAAGTCTTGACACCCCCACCCCACTGAATCAGTGTTGTCTACATATGACAAAGCATCAATTTTAAAACAGGGAGACGGGCTGAATTTCACCAAATTACACAAGAACCGGACTGAAAATCATTGGCAGCAGGTCTGATGGAGCGATGAACCTGTCAGTATGTCCGGAGGTCAGGAGAGGTCCATCAGTGTCTGCAGCCATCTGTGAAACACAGTGGAGGCTCAGTCATGGTTGGAGTTGGAGATCTTATTTAAACTGATGGAATTATGAATGCAGAAAATTACTATTGATCCACCATCCAGAAAGCTTCTGATTGGCAGCAGCTTCATCTTTCAGCATGACAATGATCCCAAACACACTGCAGTGCAGTAAAAGCCCACCTGGCTATAAAAACAGGTGAACACTCAGTCATGGATCGACCTCCTCAGAACCCAGACCTCAGCATTACTGAAGCAGTGTGGGATAGTGATGTGTGCATCGACACTGAAATATCGATACTTCCAATACCAGACCTTTACGCTTTAAAATTGATTCTCAAATCCAAGTATCGATACTTTCAATACTTCAGTCATTTGAGATAATGTATCTTATCAAGAACATGTTAGAAAGTAACTAAATTATTGCGATCTTGCCTAATGAGACTGGGTTGATGGGAACTACTTTTTCTTCCACCTGGTAAGTGTGTAATGCATAAGGACGTAATGCCCAAGCACAGCGTGCTGCTGCTCACTCACTCAAACATAGACACAATGGCAAATGGTCACGTGTGGAGCTGTTTTAGCTCCACACGTGGTAACACACAACTTTTTAACCCCCTCAGAATAATTCAATTTTATTTATATAGCACCAAATCACAACAAACAGTCGTCTCAAGGCACTTTGTATTGTGGGTAAAGACCCTACAATAATACAGAGAAAACCCAACAGTCTAAACGACCCCCTATGAGCAGCACTTGGTGACAGTGGGAAGGAAAAACTCCCTTTAACAGGAAGAAACCTCCATCAGAACCAGGCTCAGGGAGGGGGGGTCATCTGATGAGACCAGTTGGGGCTGAGGGGAGAGAAAAGACATGCTGTGGAAGAGAGCCAGAGATTAATAATAATTAATGATTAAATGCAGAGTGGAGTATAAACAAAGTAAATAAGGTGAATGAAAAGAAACAGTGCATTATCGGAACCCCCCCCAGCAGCCTAGGCCAATCCGGTCTTTAAGTCTGACGTCACTTCTGGGTCCAGGTGCCCATAAATGGACAGCAATGGCAGCCCAGTCACTGTTCGCTATTGCATTTGGATCGGTCAAAACAACGAGGGACACAGCATTGCTGAGTATTGAACACAGGAGAGTTTGGACCCAAAAATGGAATTCTACGTCATCACTTAAAGACCGGATAGCAGCATAACTAAGGGAGGGTTCAGGGTCACCTGATCCAGCCCTAACTATAAGCTTGATCATAAAGGAAAGTTTGAAGCCTAATCTTAAAAATAGAGAGGGTGTCTGTCTCCAGAATCCAAGCTGGGAACTGGTTCCACAGAACAGAATACACAATACTGAATACAAGGCATACATGATGACGCAGACCGAGGAGGAGAGCCAAATGTCAGGTGCTGCTGCTAGGGCAGGACAGACCGAGTCCTTTGGTGTTGCAGGCATGTACAGAGAAAAGAAATGGAGACTTTCAAGGGGCAATAAGCACAGTCGCTGTTTGAGTTGGACAGATTAAGATAGTATAAGTAATGAAATAAACACGTGCTTCACCACATGGCTGCATGATTTCAGCTTGGACTAATATTTGTAACATCCCTACGTGAGATAATCTCACAGAGGTAAAAAAGCCTAGATTTATTCAAGTAAGCGTTCCTAAAATGTAAGATAACTGAAAGTGGTTTAAGACCAATTGTGATAAAAACTGCTATGGTGGAATATAAAAAATATATACTAGAAAAGATGAATTAAAAAAATAAAATTTTACCAATAAAATATAGCTCATTTATTATTGTGAAATATAGGTATATCGACAAACATGCAATTATTGACATTTATTTATTAAAATGTTTTACTGGTAATTTTAATTTGAGTCACCCAATGACTGGAACACAAACACTTGATGTTTATATTCTGATATTGTAGGCTATTTGGAGAGACTCCATATAGTTCAATCTAAATAAGACTAAGCAATCAGTGTTGAATAATACTATCATTTATTTTTCCCTGTGATTTTATTTCATTTAAGATTTTTGCACAAAGTATCGGTATCAGATCGGTATCGCCAATACCAGCTTGAATTTTACTCAGTATTGGATCGGAAAGAAAATCTGTGGTATCAAACATCACTAGTTTGGGATCATCTGAAGGCTGAAACGTCCAAAGAAGAGCTTTGAATGTCCTTCAAGAAGCCTGGAGAACTGTTCCTGCAGACTTAAAGCACTGACAGGAAGCTGCCTCCGAGGGAATAATGGTCGTCACAGAAACACATTGACTTTCAAGCTCGTTAGAGTTGTACAAACTGTCTTTGTCCTGTATGCTGGATTAACATGTCTCTTTACATTTCTGTAAATCTCTGCACCTATTTCACACTTTACTGGCTATATCTATATCTATATCTATATAAATATGAGAAAGAGAGATATATATCTATATCTCTATGTATGTATATATGTGTGTGTCTGTGTGTGTGTGTATATATATATATATATAAATTAAAATTAAAAAATAGGGGTGTGGCTCTTTGAACAGGAGATTGAGCTCGTCAGGACAGGCTCAGTCATGCACCTGAAGGTTCAGAGAGACTGAAGGATGCTAACAGCCCTGGAAGGAGTCCAGCTGACCTCATTTGGAGCGTGTAAGACGAGCATGTTGGTAAAGATACAAAAATAATTCTGGGGAACTTCAGACTTCTCTAAAGATTATCTGAAATATGTTTTAATTCTGCTTGGATTCAATCATAAACAGAATTCTAACACTAACACATTCATCTAAACCGCTGAAATCTGGTAAAATGCTTGTAGCATTTGGAGGAAATGTGCTGCTTGGTGCTGCTGGTTTAAACACTTTTAAATGGCTTCAAAATATTAAACGGATCCTGTCTCAGGTACCTGCAGCTGTTCATTTTAGCACTCCTCTTTATCTTGTATTTAGTTACCCTTTAGCTACAGTTATTACTTCAGTTCATGTCATTAAGCTGAATAATATCTAACATTCACTCTCATGGAGGTGACTGAAGAACATCCCGTTTCTTTGCCTGGAGAAACTTGTGTTTGTGCTTCGGCTCGTTATCACCTGCTCTGTGTGACTGACCGCTTCCTGCTGCTTCTGTCAGTCACATCATCAACAGACACCAGTGAGCCGGGTCACGCCCACATCACCTCGATGCTTCATATCATGATTCCTCTCCCCATCATTCTGCTCCAAGTTCATCTTGATTTCATCTGTCCACAGATTTTTCCCAGGCCTCTGAGATGTTTCTGCTGGAGTCTAATCCGAGCTTCCTGTTCCCGAGTGTAACCAGCAGTTTGCACCTTGTTATAAACTCTTTATTTCCATTCATGAAGGTGTCTGAAGCTGTTTAAGTGCTGCTGAGCTGCTCAGTGCAGTCGTCCTTTAAACGATGAAGCAGATTCTTGGTTTTATTTTGGTTTTTCAGCCCAATGATGGCATCTCTCTCTCTCAGCAGGTCTTTGAACTTCATATTTAACACTACAGTGAGAAATTGCAAATACAGATTTTAATCAAAGACTTGAAAATAATTTGGCCTCAGTAAGAATCTTGTTTCTGGACTCTTTAACTAAACAGGGTCCTGAGAGATCAGGTCTGCTCCTCGACTTCCTCCCACAGGGATTCGTGCTCTCACCTTTATAATTTATCCTTCATGAATGTGTCAGAGCAGATATGAAGGTCCTAAAATGACTAGTGCTGTCACATCTTAGACCTATAGTCAGCCCTTTCCTGGATCCACTACAGTTTGCTTATCAGCATCAGGTAGGCGTGGATGACGCTGTTATCCACTTAGTACAGAAGGCACACAAACATCTGGATCAGAACAACTCCACTTTAAGAATCATCTTCTTCAATTTCTCTAACACATTAAACACCATCCAACCTCTCAGACTGGGAGAGAACATGGAAAGAATGCAGGTGGACAAGTCCATGATCACCTGGGGTCTGTCCAACAGACCCCAGTATGTGCAACTGGGAACATGCCAATCTGAGGTCTTAGTAACATTGGAGCACCACAAGGAACAGTACTCTCATCTTTCCTCTTCACCCTGTACACTAACGACTTCCAGTACAAGTCAGATCTGTGCCGTCTTCAGAAGTTTTCCGATGACTCTGCTGTGGTTGGATGCATCAGGGATGGTCAGGAGGGTGAGTACAGGAAGGTGGTGATAGCTTTGTTGAGTGGTGAAATATGAACCATCTGCTGCTCAATGTAAACAAGGCCAAGGAGGTAGTGATGGACTTCAGGAAGAAGAGAACAATGATCAGCCCTACTACCATCAAGGATCAGAGACGTTGAGCAGGTGGAAACATACAAATACCTTGGTGTCATCTTTGACAACAAACTGAACTGGAAGGCCAACACAGAGGCTGTGTACAGGAAGGGGATGAACAGACTTGATTTTCTGAGGAGGCTCAGATCCTTCAGTGTGTGTAGCAAGATGCTGATGCTGTTCTACCAGTCTGTTGTTGCTATCTTCTTTGCAGCTGTTTGCTGGGGATGTAGCATCAGATGTGGAGACACAAACAAGCTCAACAAACTGATTAGGAAGGCTGGCTCAGTCCTCGGCTGCTCTCTGGACAATTTCGAGGTGAGGGTGGAAAGGAGGACACTTAATAAATTTATGACTATTGTGGACAACACTTCACACCCCCTCCATAATCTACTGGACAGACAGAGGAGCACAATTAGCAACAGACTTCAGCTCTACTGTAGTGAGGGACAGTACACGAGATCATTTGTACGAACCACAGTCTCATTGTACAACTCTTCTTCGCTGTGTCAGGTCACTGCTGAGTACTAGATAATTATACTTGTCCAGTAATAGCCACTATCATATTTAATACCACTATTACTGTCTATTGCACTCACCATTTATACATATAAGCATGTATACATATTGCTTACTGAATTTTACTTGCACTGACATTTGCCTAATTTTATTAGTTGTTTTTACCTTTTTATATATTTTGTGTGTTTTTGTCAGCGGTGCTGCACAGTGTTGCTCCTGCAAAGCTAGAGGAAGTTGCCCTTTCACAAAGGCTACACGCGGGAACGGTGAGGAAAATGAGTGACAGAAAATGTAAAGTACAAAAAGTGTCTGCAGTTTTTCTGCTAGCTAAAAGAAGAGCTGCTGTATTTCCAGGAAGAGCAAAGAATGAGCGATAAGTTCACTCAGATGGAGAAAGAGGAAGAAGAGCAGCAGCAGCAGGTCAGCTGATCACAGCCTGCACACCAACATCATTTACTGCAGCTACAATAGAAAGCTGTGATTCTTCTCCCCATGCAGAACCACTACAGCTGATCTTAGGGTTCCTCCACCTTCTGAGTCCCACTGTAACCCCTGAGTATCCTCATGTTGGTGTTTAGGTGGAGGCACAGTCACCCTCTACTATGGAGGACACAGAGAATAGAGCTGTGTTTAAATTCACTTTCAGTTTGTGTCCTACAGAACAGATTCAAGCTGAGTGCACTCATTAGGAATAAAATGTATTTTGGAATAATGTTTCTACTCTCAGGTATTATTTTATTACAATAATATATAATGAGGTTCAGTTAGCTTTACAGAAAAATAGCAGGTAAACGTCCTCCAAAGAACTACTTTTACTTTTTTTGAGTACATTTCAGAGCCTGTACTTTTTTACTTTTACTGTAGTAAAGAAGTTGAACCAGTACTTCAACTACCAGTGTAGTTTTTAACACAAGTACTTGTAATTCTACTTAAGTACAGAATGTCAGTACTTTTGCCACCTCTGTCTTTCTATGAAAACACAACCACTTGAAAGTGTGCAGGTAGCTGTTGTGGTTGGGATAATGAGAGCAGCTATGGCTCGGTCCTTCGTTTGGGCTCAGGTGCTGGAACCTGTTCCCAAAACTGAACTGAGGCAAACTGTGTGTAAAGCAGCTTCGTCTGTCCTGTTTGAGGAAACCATGACAGGTTTATTTCATCGAGCTTTTCCTCGGGTCCTGGTTTGGATATTTATCTGGTCTAACAGCTGATTGGTGAGTGAGCTGAGCCAGCACACCTGTAATTGCACAGGTACAGGGGCTGGCTGCTTCTTTGAGTTCATCACCGGGATAAAGAGCTTCTAATTTTTGATTTCCTGCATGATGCTGTGTGGATTTTCTCCTCATTGTTATTTCTCTTCCTTGTGTTATGTTTGTGCATCTGACGTGTGTTTGTTTTAAAAATGTGCAGTGATCACAGATGATTCATCTACTGTGCACCAAATCTACCTGTAGGTACAAATAAAGTCACCTGAACCTGTTTGAACATCATGGACCCTTTACTGCGTCACTCTTAGCCAACCAAACTCTGGGTTATTGTTGGGAAAGGGCCTGAGGACCGGCCCCTCCCTGTTACCTGTGCTGTAATACCTGTTTCCTGGACTTCTGTTTCCTGCACTTCTGCCTGTGCTCTCAGAGAGCAGGTGTGTCTCACCTGTCTGACTCACTGTGGAAATGATGGAGGAGCTGGTCGGCCTCGGCGCCGTGACCCTGCTGGGCGTCTTGGAGCAAGGTAAGAGGGGAGTGCTGGGACGTGACTGGAGGTGGTGAAACCTGCTTCATGAGGTTCTTACTGGGTTAAATTCTGTTTATTCCCATCCTGTTTATGTTTATGAACATGAGCCATAAACAGTTGTTTTTAGACCACGCCTCCAGAATTATAAATCTGCAGGAAAAGAAGTTTAACCTTTTTTTTCTCTTAATGATATTTCATGTTCTGCACTGTAGTTCAGCTGCTCTTCTGTTTACATGTTTGATATTTGCCTTATTTAAAGCCGCTTGAATTGTTTTGTTGTGTTTGGCAGCTTCCACTCACTGCTTCCCTGCTTTTATTTTCCCATTTTTACAAATTCAATTTGCATAGATGACAAACATGGTGTGTACATTGGTCTGTGGGCGGCTCTCTGATGGCATTTTTAACCCATTTAAAGAATAAACTGATTTATTAATGTAATAAAAATATAATGTTCATTAAGCTGTTTTCTTTGTGTGTGTTTAGCTTATTTCTCTCTCCAGGTGATTTATGCCAGGAGGAAGTACTCGGTGTCTCCACCCACCACCTCTGGACCGCCAGAGTTCGAGAGGATCTTCAGAGCTCAGTCAGTCCGTGTGTCTTTGTGTGTCTGTACTTGTATTACTGCCATATGGGGACACACATGTGACACCCACTCTGTGGGGACCCTTCAATTTTGGTGGTGGTGGGGGGGGGGGGGGGGGGGGGGGGGGTAGGAAAAGTCCCCATAAGGGCAGTTATTTCATTTTGGTGTGAAGACTGTTTAACTTTAGGTTATGTTCCAGATTTAGACTTTTTATCATGTGATCTTTATTCCACAGTAACGATCTCCCCCAGGAACCCCAATAACCTAACTTAACAAGGAGAAAAGGTGCACGGGCTCACACCAGAGTACCGCCACATGTTCAAAACTTCACCTGATAAATTAGGATAATAACAAGGTCTCTGGCACCCCTTAGAGGCTGCTGTGTGTAGTGTGTTATCACTTATTTTTGGTTTATTGTTGTCATCACTTCAAGCTGAATTTTTTAAACTGTCCTTTGTGTTTAGAGCAAACTGCTCTGAGTACTTCCCCATCTTCATCACTGTGTTGTGGACATCCGGAGTCTTCTTCAGCCAAGGTGAGCCAACAGAAGCCGCATGGGCTGCTGCATCAGCGGTAACGTGTATACCCTCAATATTTACCTTATCAGGCTGCAAAGGTGTATCTGTGTGTTTCAGGTCTGTCTTCGGTCTGCGGTTTGCTTTATTTATATGGACGCTTCAATTACTTTCGAGGGTATTCTGAGTCCGCGCAAGGACGGTAAGAGCCATGAAAACCTCTACTATAAATACACTCAATGCTTAAAACCAGTGAAGCCAGAGCAGGACCGTTTTATCATAACCGAAGGTCAGGACCTTTATGCATCAGCATCAAACTTTATATTTTCAAAGTTCAACACTTTGACTTGATCGTTCTCTTAAAATGCCCAGCTGCCACCATCAGTCCAACAAACTATCAAAAAATGTTGCAGAGCTGCTCACACTGAAAAAGAGCTGAGCTTATTTCTGTTTTGAACTGATGAGATGAGGATGGCGTAGCCTTGATCTAAATCAAAGGTTGTGTGGTGTGTACAGACAAATGCAGTACAGCAGACTGTATATGGACAGGTGGGGCCACCATGATGTCACCCATTGGTGTTTTTTGGCTCCATAAACCAATGTGGTGGTCAGAACACTAACATTCATGTTGAGGTAAAATATGGGGTCCTAAAAATCTGTCATACACAGCGAGTGGTTAAAATATAATGTGTATTCAAAGAGGTGGAAAAAACACAGCTTCCTGCCTTTTGTAAATGATTTAATGTGTTTTTCTGCCTGCACAGGTGTGTCACAGGTAGACAGGTTAACATCGCTCATGTCTCTGGTCTCTTTCAGTCTGGCTCCGCTTTATTTCAGCGCTCAGATTCTCTGGGTTCTCATCGGGTTCTCGTCTCTCGGCGTTTTCCTCACATTCTGCCGAGTGTACCTGAATGTGGACCTGCTGCAGGAGCTCTGCTCCGCCCTGTTTTGATTGACGGGAGGCTGCAAAGTGATGAAGAAAAGGAGGAGGAAGTGATGCTTTCTGCTCAGTGATCTTAACGTCTGTATTTCTGTGTGCAGTTTGGGTTGTTAAATATTCATACGAGTTATCATGAGTTCATTCATCAGTCTGTAAACTCATCTGAAAGTGGAAATAAAGAGATGCGACATAATCTGCATTTTTCAGTTTCTATTTTATCTACTCTGTGAATGTGAGTCTGTCTCTCTGTGTTAGCCCTGCGACAGGCTGGTGACCTGTACAGGTGTACCCTGCCTCTTGCCCTATGACAGCTGGAATAGGCTCCAGCCTCCCCACCCCCCCACGACCCTGAACAGGCGGAGGAAGAGAATGGGTGAATGTTTCTGTTGATCACCAGCAGAGGGCACCAGTGACCACCCGTGTCTCATTCAGTTGGGGAGGGCTGACAGATGTGAGGGGGTGTCCATTTTTAAATCTTAAAATTATATTGTTTTGCATCTATAATGAATAAAGGAGCTTTCAGGACACATTATTACATTCTTCAGCATTATTTAGTCCAGGGGTCTCAAACGCCCGGCCCGCAGGCCCCTTCTGGCCCCCGTCCCACCGCTTCCAGGATGTGAATTGATGTCAAAAGTATAATACAATTTGGCCCTTTAAGTTACTTTTTAAAAATTTTGCTTTCCCCTTCAATTAAGACAACCTTTTGTCATGTAATTTAAATCAGATATCCCCAGATACCAGCGCATAGGCCATTTGGTGAAAAAAAAAAAATTTTTTTTCTGTTTTAATTATTATGAGTCTGAACGACATTTTATTTTGAAAAATGGGCAGATTCTCTCCGTTAGATCTGTCTATGACTCACTCTTGACACGTGTCACAACCTTGTCTCGGTCACATGACACATGGCTGCTAAAATTAAAGCCACAATCTTCACTGGTTCCCATACCTGTGGAAAGGCCTTTACAAACCGGACGCGTAAATTTCGTGTGTTAAAAATATTTTTTCGACTTACCTGTTTTCAATGCAGCTGTTCACACCGAACGTGTCATTTCACAGGACAAATTTGTGGCATTTATTATTTTTTTGGATCAAGTTTGATTTTTCTGACTTTCGCAAACAAACATCTGACCAATCAAATCGCTGCATTTAGCAACATGTGAGCTTATAGCAGAAAATGTGCACCTATACACTGAATAAACAGTGATGTAGGAACAGTAAAATAAATAAATACAGTAAAAGTACAGTACAGTAATATAATACAATGTTACACAGTGTGTCTGCTAGCTAAAAGAAGAGCTGCTGTATTTCCAGGGAGAGAAAAGAGAGAAAAGTTCACTCAGAGATGGAGAAAAAGGACAGGAGAGGAAGAAGAAAGGTTAGATTTAAAGGTAAAGACTGGCAAAACAAACTGAGGTATGCTGACTTTGTGTAATTCAAAGATTGTATGAAAATAGGTCAGTTTGCTGTACTGTATTTACAGTAAAGCTCTGTGTTGGACTGGTGCACAGTGACTGTGTTCACGGTCAGTTACAGGTTACATCAGTGTACCAGAAATGAGTTTGAATCAAAGCTGCTGATGCTGAGATTCATTCACTGAATTCAACATTTATACAACCTGCTACTTTCACTTTCTTACTTTGAGTACATTTCAGAGCCTGTACTTTTTACTTTTATACTTATACTTAAGTAAATAAGTACAAAGAGAGACGTACACTCTAAAATTTGACAAGTTGACCTTACTTAAGAAAATCTTGGAAACCGATTGCCCTGAAAAATGTAACTAAGTATAACTATTAAGTCTTATGTTTGTTTACTTAACATATACTTGTTCAGTGTACTTAAGACCTTGTTGTGTCAACTTAATCGTGTTAAGTTAAATTAACTTAGTTTAGTGAAGTTGTTTCAACTCAGAGATAAGAAGTAAATTAACCTGTTCTTAACTTAGCTACATCAAGTTAGTCCAACTTACATGAACAGTACAGTTTACTTAGCAGACTCTAGGAAACCGATTGCCTTAAATGAATGAAGTAACTACAACAAAACATGATAAGTTCACAAGGTTCAATGTTTTATTTTTAACAAAATACTATCCTCAGCTTCTTAACAAAAAATAAGAACTTTACCAACTTATTTGATAATACAATGCAACAGTGCAAAAACAAAATCAAATTAAAATATGATGAAAAAAATATATTAAATGAATACACAATATGAAAAAACATAGAAATACAAGTAATGGCATAAAAAAGAAACCAGACTGAGCATCAGCCTCTGAATGAAGTCAAAGGTGTTTTTTAGGCATTTTGTACAGTCAGGATGAAGGACACAGGTCAGTCCAAATATGAGGCAAACAGCATGATCAGTGTCAACCATGACAATTGTACCTTCCAGAATGATAACATGCTGGATGGTTCAAGGTGAAGAGCATTCGGACCTGGTTGCTGACTGACTTCAGGAATAACAGGCAATAATCCCACGGGAACCTGGGTGAAGTCTGCCACGGCATCTGAATCCTGTGGATATTAAGAAAAAAAAAAAGAGAAAAAAAGAATGGGGTGAAAATCTTGATTTCCAAGTGCAGAACCTCTAACAAACCAAATTGCAATACGTACAAAAGAGACATTGTAGAAGTCTCTTTCATCATCCCCGAGGAAAACCGAGAGACATCGCAGGACAGCAGTCCTCATGGCAACAACATCACTGGTCTACAAGAAGGGAAAAACAATAAAAGTAAGCAAAAGCATCTTCTGAAGAAAATGAATCACATTCTTCACAATAAGTGATACAAAATAATTGTTCAGCTCGTTGAGAGCACTTATTTAGTGGAATGCATTGTATTTTTTTCTTCCATGCTTCCATGTCCAGAGCATTATAATCAAGCAAAGTTGTAAAAAAACAAAGAACGGCTCCCACTGGCCACTTTTCCACCGACAGGGTTCTGGTGCCAGTATTTGAACCGTTCAGCAGTTTTTCCACTCGAGGCTTGTTCCTGAACGTCACATTACCCTCCATGACCGAGTGAAATTAAGGCTACACGAATGTTAGCAGGCCTGGTTTACGCTTACAAACATGCTAACATACTGCATTTGAAATACAGGTAATTAATGATAAGAGCTCTTATCATGGACAAAACATTAAAGGCTCTCAAGTAAAATACAGTACATGGCAGTTTTAGCTAATATTGGCCCCATAAGCCCATGCTAACATTAACATTAGCATTAGTCTGCAAATACGTTTATGCATCATCATGCAAAACTAGCCTGTAACAATACATTGAATAATAAAGTCATACATGACACATGAAAACATAATGAAGATGAACAGCTCACCTTTAGAGAAGATTAGCTTCTTCCAATGTGTAAGTCCACAGGGTTTCTGGAAGCTTCCCGCACTTCTGTACTGCGCATGTGCACTGCTGAACTCACCCCAGCATTCACTCCAGTAACAAAAATATTCAAGTCCAGTTTACACACTAGAACTTAGTCTTGTACCTTTCTCAGGCTAAACGTGTACATTACTCACATTGCTTGAGTTAACTCAACAGTATAGTGAGACTTAAGTAAAGCACACAAACATAATTTAAGTAAGAATAGGTATTACCTTTTAGCGTGTACACAAGCACTTATATATATATATATATATATATATATATATATATATATATATATATATATATATATATATATATATATATATATATATATACATATATATATATTAGGGGTGGGACTTTAATGCGTTAATTTCGATTAATTAATTACAGGGAAACAATGATGACGTAGGTAGCGATGCACGCACATTTTGGAAACGGAAGTACGGTGGAGTTCAATAGCATTTCAATCTACGAGAAGGGATTATCAACGAAAGATCGTGAAAACTACCTGCAAAAATTAATTTTGACCACCGGCAACCGACTCCGATCCCTGTGGTATGTTAGCAAGTGGCCGAGTATCTGTGGGCGGATATATACGTGTATTTGGTGGAGAAACCCAGCGTATACACTGGAGAGAAGTTGCAGCACATATACGTCACTGGATGCTTACAATTATATTTGCAGCCGTGTACCGAACATCAAATATCCTGACACAGACTCAGAGTTTAGTGTCTTGAAGGCAGAAGTTCTTCAAGTCAAAGACAAGGAAACAGGAGCGCTGTGTATGAGGCTCGGGTCACTGTGAACAAGTCAGAGAGCTACGTCCTCACAGAGGATTGTACCTGCATGGCAGCCTGAGTACTTCATCAAACTGCTTTTCTAGCTAAGAGTTTTCTGGCTGCAGATATTATTGATTTACAGTGAAAAAAATATATACTGTTCCAGTCACACTGTGAGACTCGCTCAACCATTCATATGTGTCTGCTCAGACTTTTGACTGGCACTGCATTTTGTAATCTATAGTGCGATTAAATATTAATTTAAAAATCAGGACTCTCTGAGTCAGCGATGCTCACCTGTAAACAGCCACACTACAGCTTAAAAGCCAAACAGCCTACCAGCTAATGCTGTTTACAGATACCTGACATCCTGGTATAAACAGTGGAAGATAAATAACTTTACCTGATATAAAATGGGCGCTTCAAACGTGAACATTTCTGATCCTCTCCTCAGTCCTGATCGTGTCCTCAGTCCAATTTTTATCAATACATTTGATGGGTTGTAACCACAGACGGCTCCGTTCTCTCTCAAACAGCTGATCCCGTGGGATTCAGTACAAGTTCAGTCCAGTTTTGGTAGAGTAGAAATTCTGACAGCCAAACACGCAACAGCAGACATTTTGATGCTGATATCGCTTTTAAATCACGTTTAAACGCTGCGCAGTCTCCTCGTTCTTATCGATTTGAATGGAGCAGCAGTTCACTTCTGTTGCCAAAATGCGTGCGCACTGCGCAGCCTTTGATGACGTTGGCTGTAAAAGGGTCTATAACAGCTGTGTGGGGGTGTTCTGTAACTCACCGCTTTAAATAAAGTTTGCATCATTAGGGCCGTGGTCTCTTTGACTGACAGGTGGATGGTGACACAGGCGGCTGTAGCTGCTAGCTGTCTGCTAGGCTTCAATTCAGCTAACTGGAGTCCCTCAACTGGACCTCTGGACCGTGTTGGTGCTGTTGGAGCCTTTTGGAGCATTTTTAATGCAATTATCTGACCAATAATATGACTGCTGTGCGACTCTTGTCCAAACAACAAACAGTGACTTGCTTTATTATTTATTTATTTTTATTTTCTACTTTTACTTTCCTAATATACTAGTTCTTAAATTTTATTTTAACTTAGTTGCTTATTTCAATTGTTTGTAAAGCAGTCGCAAGTAAGAATTTCATTGCTCAGCATAACCACAGTGTTTTGCGGTGTACATGACAATAAACTTCTTGAATCTTGAATCTTGAAATGGAGAGTCTCTAAACCGTGGGTGGCCACATCCATTCATTTACATGCAGTCTGTGGCCCTGACCCATATTTTGCTCCTCTTTTCCACTTCTGCCCACATTTCAGGTTTTTAGGACTGATCATTACAGAGTGCTGTTAGGAGACAGGCTGAATTTGCCAGTCATTGGTGATGAGTTATTAAATAAGTCTGGATTCATTTGTGTGATTTATGTTTTTGGCCATAAAAATACCAAAAAGGTTCAGTACTGGAGGAGCCACTGTTTTCAAAAGGTGAGTGAGATCAGCATCAGCGTAATCTCAGTTTAGTTAAATCCTAAACCTGAGATTATGCTGACGTCAAGAATATCACATTTAATAAGGACAGAATATGAGCATGTGATTTTTATGTATTTGTCATTCAGTGTCTGGGGTCAGAGGTGCATTGTGGGCAGAGGTGGGAAGTAACGAAGTACAAATACTTCGTTACTGTACTTAAGTAGATTTTTCAGGTATCTGTACTTTACTTAAGTATTTATTTTTCTGACTACTTTTTACTTTTACTCCCTACATTTTTACACAAGTATCGGTACTTTCTACTTCTTACATTTTCAAACAGACTCGTTACTTTTTAACACGTCAGAAGAAGTTTGCATTTCCGGTCAGTGCGCCGTCAAACATCAAACGATCTGAGCCTAAACGGAGGAATAATAACATATAAGAGACAATCGTACTGCGTATCCTCCATCATCGGGGCTTATCTCGTACAAAGGGATTAAATACGCAAACCCATATAATTAATGTCTCATTTATAGCGCTATAATCAGGGGTCACAGCGGGCCGGACTGAGTCCGTAAGTTGCGCTGCGGCACATAAACAGCTTAGCTAGCGCTACTGAAGAGGAGCGAGCATGAAGGGAGTAACGTGTGGCAGGTAAATGCAACGTTTCTAAATGCTCAACAAATATCAGCAAACACACAAAGTGTGTGCAGTTTGTCACACAGTGTGTCTGCGAGCTAAAAGAAGAGCTGCTGTATTTCAGGGAGAGAAAAGAGAGAGAAGTTCACTCAGAGATGGAGAAAGAGGACAGGAGAGGAAGAAGAGAGGTTAGAATTAAAGGTAAGGACTGGAAAATAAACTGAAGGATGCTGACTTTGTGTTATTCAAAGATTCTATGAAAATACTGCAGTTTAGTGTGTAATAAATAGGTTAGCTTGTTGTACTGTATTTACAGTAAAGCTCTGTGTTGGACTGGAGCACAGTGTTTGTGTTCATGGTCAGAGTTACAGGTTACATCAGTGCAGCAGAGATGAGTCTGAATCAAAGCTGCTGATGCTGAGATTCATTCACTGAGTCCAACATTTCTACAGCCTGTATGCTGTCAGTGTAGGAGATGGAGATCAGCTCAGATAGCTGTGAAATACTGGGTTACATCTTTGTGAGTTCAGTTCATCCACACAGAGCAGTAAACCTCAGAGCAGCAGCAGCAGGTCAGCTGATCACAGCCTGCACACCAACATCATTTACTGCAGCTCACAGTAGAAAGCTGTGATTCTTCTCCCCATGCAGAGCCACTACAGCTGATCTTAGGGTTCCTCCAGCTTCTGAATCCCACTGTAACCCCTGAGTATCCTCATGTTGGTGTTTAGGTGGAGGCACAGTCACCCTCTACTATGGAGGACACAGAGAACAGAGCTGTGTTTAAATTCCCTTTAACAGTTTGTGTCCTCCATAACAGATTCAAGCTGAGTGCATTCATTAGGATTAAAATTTAGATTGGAATAATGTTTGCATTCTCATGTAATTTTATTTTATATTATTACAATAATATATAACGAGGTTCGGTTAGTTTTACACAAAAATAGCAGGTAGAAACATCCTCCAAAGAACTACTTTTACTTTCTTACTTTGAGTACATTTCAGAGCCTGTACTTTTTTACTTTTACTTAAGTAGAGAAGTTGAACCAGTACTTCGACTTTTACTAAAGTATTTTTTAACATAAGTACTTGTACTTCTACTTAAGTTCAGAATGTCAGTACTTTTGCCACCTCTGATTGTGGGTAAGTTGTTGCTCAGGGTTGTTTGGATTTTCTCATGCTGAACTGTGACCTGCTCCACAATGAACTGAGGACTATTAATAAAGCAGCTTGGCTCAAGTTTATATTAGGAGCTGCAGCCAGGTCTGCACAGCCTGTCCATTATCACCGCACACACACACACACACACACACACACACACGCACACACACTCTCACACTCACTCACACACCCTCTCTTACACACACACACAGACACACACACACACACACACTCACTCACACACCCTCTCTTACACACACACATGGGCTAGTTCACGTGTGGAATGTGGATCTGCGTGTATTTTTAGTGCGTCGTCTCTCTGGCAGACGGACGAGCAGCAGTTGGTGTTCTCAGCATTGGGATAACTTTCCATCCAACAACAGCTGCTTCACTTTCTGTTCCTGTCCGCACCGTCTTCTCAGGCTCCGCCCATCAGAAACAGTCTGCTGTTTCGCCCGCGGTCTGCTCACCATCAAACACCCAAATGACATTTGTGAGACGTGGCTCCTGGTGTTTCAGAGAGCTTTGTGCTCACGCTCAGGTCTTACATCTGAAAGATAATAATATTCCCCACAGTGATGAAAGAGTCCATCTCAAATCCAGCTCTCATCTCCAATCCTGAGCTTTGGATAAGTCAGGACCTCAGGCCTGGATACCTGAGGTCCTAATTTCTCTCTCCAGGCTGGAAAGGCTTCAGGAGAAGCTGGAAAGTGTTGCAGAGCTTTTACAGTGTTGAACAGGTGTTAAAATCCAAACTTCTGCAGTGAGAGATTCTCTGACTTTCAGTTCATTTTAATCATAGAGCACCAAATGACAACAGCCACCCCAGGGTGCTTCATACTTGAAGGTAAAGACCCTACAACATTAGCCAAAGCCAATAATCAGATGATCCCAAACGAGCAGCACTCGGTGACAGCGGGATAGCACTAACATAAATCTCACTCTGATCTGCGACATACTGAAGCAATATCACGTCTCCTTCATCAGGTTGGGAGGCAGGAAGCTTTAATGTGGTTCAAGTCTCAGAGTAACCTTAGAAATAAGCAGCAACTCAGACACAAAATCATTCACTGCAGGTCTTTATTTTACCGTCTGTGCCTGAAATCTCAGGATTACCCACTTTTAGCAGCATTCATCTCTTGTCTTATTTACTGTCACATTTTTATGTTCTTCGCAGATTTTTATCGCTGTTTAATCATCATCATAACTTCTCTGACTGGAGCATGAAGCACTCGCATTTTGTGCTGAAGAAGACTCACGTGACCCATGAAACGCTCCTTGAGTGCTCTCAGAGCAAGCAGGGAGCCCGGCTCAACAGAGAAAGTTGATAACCACCATCGTGACAGCCGTTATCTCCGACTGAAGTTTTAGGTTTTGTCGAGCCAGCTAACACTAAGAAAGCCTGGCTTTGTTACTGCTTTGTCACAGCCCTCAGGTTCCTGTTTCATAAGCTGACTCATGTTAAAAACATCATCAGTCTGCCAGCATGTGTGATACCATGGACTGGTGGATCTGTGTGTGGACAGGTGGAGGAGGCAATAAAAGGGCAAAAACACCCAAAAACCGCAAAAAGACAAACAACTACCAAAAGAGTTCAATTTGATCTTTAATTACAAAGATGTTGTCATGTAACAAGGCTGTTATTTAAAACCACTGTGAGGACGTACCCAGTCATAGACATATATACCTAGACGCCGCATTGAGCGCTGACTCATACGTCAACGTCGCTGCCATGTTGGAGGGGGCAAAAGCAGCCAGAAGCAGTTTAGAGGAATTCTCTGACCTTATCCAAAAGGTATTTTCTTGCTTTTGAGAGCTTGTAATACACCCATGATAGCAGGTTAGCTAGAGTTATCTAATACAGTAATCCCTCGCTACTTCGCGGTTCGCTTTTCGCGGACTTTTTGCGGCTTTTCAATCAATATTAGTGTAAAATATTTATCGCATTATTTTTGCTGTTTTGCGGGTTTTTGCGGTACTCGTTCTTCACATGTGTAGTATGTGTTGTACAGTAATGTATATATTTGGTGTATAAGTGTGTGGGGAGGGTTTATAAAAACTTAAAATAGTGTATAACTACTAAAATAATGTATAAGTATTAAAATAAATATAATGTCCCTTCTTCTGGGATTTTATATATATAAATAAAATTGAACTAAATTTAACTGAATTAGCCAAAAAATGACTGGTTGTATTTAAATTACTGTAGATTAATTTTTGGCCTAAAATCTCTGAAACATGTGTTACCTGCCACACTGAGACACTGTGCTAACGAGCTTGCCCCATTGTTCACGAACATCTTCAACTCCTCACTGGAGGCTTGCCACGTGCCTGTCTGCTTTAAAACCGCTACCATTGTTCCTGTCCCCAAGAAGCCAAGGATCACTGGACTAAATGACTACAGACCTGTGGCACTGACTTCTGTGGTCATGAAGTCATTTGAGCGTCTGGTGCTGTCCCACCTCAAGTCCCTCACAGCCCCCCTTCTGGACCCCCTGCAGTTTGCCTACAGAGCCAACAGGTCTGTGGACGACGCCATCAACCTGGCTCTGCACTTCATCCTACAGCATCTGGACTCCCAGGGAACCTACGCCAGGATCCTGTTTGTGGACTTCAGCTCTGCCTTCAACACCATCCTCCCTGATCTCCTCCAAGACAAGCTGTCCCAGATGAACGTGCCAGATCCCATCTGCAGGTGGATCATTGACTTCCTGATGAACAGGAAGCAGCACGTGAGGCTGGGGAAGAATGTCTCGGACTCCCGGACCATCAGCACTGGCACTCCTCAGGGCTGTGTCCTCTCTCCTCTGCTCTTCTCCCTGTATACCAACTGCTGCACCTCTGACCACCAGTCTGTCAAGCTTATTAAGTTTGCAGACGACATGACTCTCATCGGACTCATCTCAGACGGGGACGAGTCGGCCTACAGGATGGAGGTCAAACGTCTGGTGTCCTGGTGCAGCCACAATAACCTGGTACTGAACGCCCAGAAGACAGTGGAGATTATAGTGGACTTTAGGAAGCACACAGCCCCTCTACCCTCCATCATCCTGACTGACACCCCCATCACCACAGTGGACTCTTTTCGCTTCCTGGGAACTACCATCACCCAGGACCTCAAGTGGGAGCCCACCATCACCTCTGTCATCAAAAAGGCCCAGCAGAGGATGTACTTCCTGCGGCAGTTGAAGAAATTCAACTTGCCAGCAAGGACCATGGTGCAGTTCTATACTGCCATCATTGAGTCCATCCTTACCTCCTCCATCACTGTGTGGTACGCTGGAGCCACCACTAGGGACAAACAGAGACTACAGCGCGTAGTGCACTCTGCTGAGAAGGTGATTGGCTGTAACCTCCCATCTCTCCAGGACCTGTACACCTCCAGGACACTGGGGCGTGCAGGTCGGATCACAGCCGACCACTCTCACCCTGGGCACAGACTTTTTGACCCTCTCCCCTCAGGCAGGAGGCTACGGTCCATACGGACCAGAACCTCCTGCCATAAGAACAGTTTCTTCCCCTCTGCTGTTGGACTCATGAACAATTACCCTAAGACTGTTACCACCACCCTCCACAAACGCTGATGACCCTATGTCTATGCACCTGTCTGATTGCACTGATGTACATATTAGTGGAATATAGTTTACATTCTTTTATCTTTTAATTAGTCTCTGCACTGTATATTTTGTAAGCTCTAATATCTCTGTATATTTGCAATTTGTATACTTGTATATTGTCTTATAGTTTTTATACTTATTTGTTTTTTGTTTTTTGTTTTTTTCTGTAAGCACGAAGTACCGCAGCAATTTCCTAATGCTGTGAACCTGTTCACCCATATGGCAATAAAAACCTTCTGATTCTGATTCTGAAACATATATCTCATAAATGATAACTTTGAGTGAGAAACAACGCTCCTGTCACAAGTTAGAAGCTGAAATCGCTTCTTGGCAAAGTTACTTTCACATATTCTTTATTAATGAGGGTAAAAATTATCATTGATATTAAAAACGTCTTCTTTCCCAAGAGGGCTGCAGAAATTGCAGCATATATAACATTACAGTTCTATAGAGTAGCCAAAAAGGACTGAATTGATTATAATGTAGCTACATACCTGAGTCAAATATAGAAGTCATTAGCAGGACTCTGGAGAACTTGACTGCATACTGAGGAGGTCATTCAGCCATTTGATTCAGGTGTGTTGGATCAGGGACACATCTAAAACCTGCAGGACACCGGCCCTTGAGGCCTGGATGTGAGGATCCCTGCCTTAGTGCTTTGTTTCATGGATCATGATGCTAATCTGGTGACGAGTTAACAATCCAAGATAGCGGCAGTGATCGTAAATAGGAGTAAAACTGTAAAACCTTTAATCAGTACTGCACTGTTGTGTATTTGTGTTAAATAAGCCATTCAGGCTCTGTCTGTGAACATGCTGAAGTGCTGTTTTTTTTTTTTTTTTTGCATTTTTGGCCACAGCGGCTTTTCTCGGCAGTGGAGAGAGACAGGAAATGGGGGAAAGATACAGGGGAAGACACGCGGGCAAATTGGCGACAGGCCGGGACTCAAACCCGCGCCGCAACACGGCATATGTATGTGGTCGCCGGCTTCACCACTAAGCCACCCAGGCGCCCGAAGTGCTGTTTTTAAGTACTAAAGTATTACGCTGTTTTGCTCATTTGTATGAGTGCCTCTACCTTGGTACGAAGCCAAACAAATCCTGTTTTTCCTCGCTTTTCTGGCTATACTGCTGGAATGAGGCATTAATAACATTAGCTGATGCAGTAATTTGTAGCTAAGTTTCTGGATCAGCCCTGGGAGTTTGGTTAAACAGATATTTGATTGTATCGGCTCCAACACCTCAAACACCTCCCTCCAGACAACACAGCACCCCTGCCCTCCCCCTCCGACTCCTCCCCCATTACAACACAGGTGACACCAAGCATTACTGCAGACCAGGTCAGGGGTCAGCTGAGGAAGCTTTATCCTAGGAAAGCAGCGGGCCCAGACAATGTGTGCCCCCAACTGCTGAAGACCTGCGCTGCTGAACTGGGTGACCCACTCCAGCGCATCTTCAACCTCATGGGCTCGACACACGGGGAGCGACAAACGACAGCGACGAATGGGTCGCATCGCCACTGGGGTGAAACCGAACACACGGGACGCGATAGCGACGGCAGCTTTGCGAATCGCGCTCTTACGTCACTCGTCTCCAAGAAATGTGATTGGTTATGAAACTGGAGGGATTTAGACATTTTCAAAGCAGTCCGTGTCAGACACGGGAATAAAGATGAGGAGTCTGAAGATTTTATTGGAACTGACAGAAATCTTGCTGTTAAGTCTCCTCTACAAAAGAAAAAGACAACCTCGCGTTCATCCTATATTAGCACAAAAGTCCTCTCTATCCGTCTGTTTAACGTTAGTCTTGCACCAACACGTTCTCATACGGCTGCCTTTTATGTTTAACTCGATAATCACTGCGTGAAGTGTCATATAATATAGGAAAGTCAAACACAGCTAAAACGATGCTTTCCTTCCTGCTGAAAGTGGTTGCAGACTGCAGTGTGTAGCATACTCTTCGCTCATTGGTCAGTCAATGAAACTCTTGCTGATTGGTTTAGTGCCACGCGACAGCGACAAAAGTAGAACATTTTCCAACTTTGTTGTGTCGCGTCGCCTGGTCGCGTGTGCACGTCTACGTGTACGAGCTCGAAATTTCACATGCACGAACGTCGCCGGTCGCTTAGCTGGAGGAGGGCAAGCGATTGTCGCCTCATCGCACAAGCTCCATAGGAAATGAATGGAGAGCGAGCGACGTCGCTCCCCGTGTGTCGAGCCCCTTAGTCTGCAACTGGGGAGAGTGCCCACCCTCTGGAAGACATCCTGCATCATACCAGTCCCGAAGAAGAACCGGCCGAGCGAGCTGAATGACTTCCGACTGGTGGCACTCACCTCACATCTAATGAAGACGTTGGAGCTCTTCCTCAGCCTCCTCAGACCCCAGGTGCAACACGCCCAGGACCGGCTGCAGTTTGCATACCAGGCAGGCGTCAATGTTGAGGATGCCATCCTCTACCTACTACATCGAGCACACTCTCACCCGGATAAGGGAAATGGCATGGTGAGGATCCTCTTCCTGGATTTCTCAAGTGCCTTTAACACCATCCAGCCCCTTATACTTCAGGATAAACTAAACAGGATGAGAGTGGACCCCTGCCTGGTCAACTGGATCTCCAGCTACCTCACCGACAGGCCGCAGTATATCAGGCTGAAGGACACCATGTCTGACACTGTGATCAGCAACACCGGAGCACCCCAGGGGACGGTGCTGGCCCCTCTTCTCTTCACCCTGTACACTGCAGACTTCTGCTACAATTCTGAGCTGTGTCACATCCAGAAGTTTGCTGATGACACAGCCAATGTGGGGTGTATCAGGGATGACAAAGAGGAGGAGTATAGGAGCCTAGTGAGGGACTTTGCTGTCTGGTGCCACAAGAACCACCTGCAGCTCAACACCTCAAGCCTGAGCCTGACCATGACCACAATGTAATGTAAAACAGTACTGGACAATGAATGATATCAATGTGCAAGTATTACCTCAGCTGTCTGACATCTTATATCTTCTTTGTCTTGTTGTGTCTTTGCTTATTATTTATCTATTTATTCTTTGCTTGTATATTTCTGATTGTATATTCTTGTATATTTATGACTGACAATATTTCCAACTATATCTCTGCTTGTGTGACTATAATGTAAAAAGCGCTACTGGAACTTTAATTTCCCTGATGGAACCCTCCCAAAGGGATTAATAAAGGATTTTGATCTCCCAATGTGCTGCAAGACGCTTGTTTGGTCATGTTACTGATTAGCAGTAACACACACACACACACACACATACACACACACACACACACACACACACACACACACACACACACACACATACACACACACACACACACACACACACACACACACACACACACACACACACACACACACACACACACCTGACCATGACATCAGTGCCAGGGGACTTATTATTTTTTAGTTGACTGATTGCATCTATAACCTCCCAAAGTGTAATAGGATCATCACACAGCTCCATCTCATCTTCAGAGAAGGTTTTAGCTGTTAAGGAGTTCATAAACACATCAGCCAACCTCTGGCAAAATTTGGAACTGTATAATTCTGAATAAAATTGACTACAGTATATTATCTTATGGTCATCTGTAAGCACCCCATTCACATTTAACTTATTGAGAGTGTTAATCTTGGAGTGGTGTTTTTCTAAATTGAAAAAGTAGTCAGAATTTTGTTCTCCTTCCTCCAGCCATCTTGCTCTAGATCTGACAAAGGCACCTTTAGCTTTCAGATTATACAGTTCAATCTAATTTAGTTTGCAGAATTGGGAGTTCTAGTCTTTCACCCTCCGATAATGTATCTGGGATTTTACTAGACAAACAGGTGATCCTTGACACCACAATTAACTCCTCAAGTTTTCTAGATTTGGCTAAATCACTACTGAATTTTCTGAAAAAAAGTACCAAGCTCAAACTTCAAAAGCTCCCAGTTAACACTGAATTGTTCTGGCTTTAGACCAAAAGTGTGAAATCAAACACATCACCTCTCTCTTTACTACCTCATTCTGTAGTACTGAGCTGTTAAGTTTCCAGTATCCTGAACGGGGACACCTAATTGAGAGACGTATGATTTTATTTTATCATCATCATCATCATCATCATCAGAATACTTTATTGATCCCAGAGGGAAGTTTCTGTTGTTACAGCTGCAACCGTTTCATTTAAACGAGTAAACCAAAAACACAATAACATACACTAATATATATATAGCCTTATGATCAGTAAGGGGAGTGGGGTGTATGTCTACCTCAATGTCATTTTTGTTAAAACCCTGGGAAACTAACCAAAAATCAATTCTAGATTGCTTGGACCCTGTTTTATTGCTCCATGTAAAAGCATTTTTATTAGGATATTTTACTCTCCATATGTCTTCAAGATTAAATTTTTCCATGAATGCAGTGAAATTTGTATTTGTTCTATTTGTTGACCTTGGAGGCGATTTATCAATGGAACTATCAGGGACAATATTAAAGTTGCCTCCTAGCAGTAACTTAACATTTGGAAATTTGGATAACCAGCTTAGCAGTAGACAAACAAAATGCACTTAGAACCACTGCTTTGAATGTTTTCTTATGATCTTGAACCCCCCCTAGCATTCTCCTTTCTTTTCTGTTCATAATGTAGTTATCGCTTTGGACTGTGTAGTATGACTATTATGTGCAGAATTGTTCTTTTTTGATACTCAATGTTACTGTATGCTATTTCTTTCTGTATTTATCTGTAAACAGTCCAAATTAACAAGTTGGAATATAAAAAAAAAATTTAAAAAAAGCAGACACCGCCCTGAAAGCTCAGCTGGAGGTCAGCACAGTAACAGTCCTAATGCTGCTGCTGACAATAAAATATTACGCGGATCAGTCACTTCGATCAATCTGGGAAAGTGAAGGCTCCTCACTGGGAGGGTCCTTGTTAATGACTGTGAGGACCTGCTGGAGAGCTACTGTACCTGCAGTCATAACTGTGTGGTTCCAGCTTAATCACAGACTGGGCATTGCTACTGTGACATCACCTGTTGGTTTCAGGATATTTTGAAGTATCAGTATTAGTGTTTTGTCTGCCATATTGGTATTTTGGACACAGAAGGTTCTGCCCACAGACACAGATAACTGTTAATTAGTGCTCAGTAACATCCAAAGAAAATTCCAGACTTTCAATCACCCAAACTCGAGCTCAGCCTTCTTGTTAGTCCAATGAAGCCACAGCAGCCATATTATTGGTCAGATAATTGCATTAAAAATGCTCCAAAAGGCTTCAAGAGCACCAACACGGTCCAGAGGTCCAGTTCAGGGACTCCATTTAGTTGAGGTGAAGCCTAGCAGTCAGCTACAGCTGCCTGTGTCGCCATCCACCTGTTAGTCAAAGAGACCTTACTAATTGACTTCATAACGGGGTGCCACAAGTGAGGGTCCTCTCTCCTTTCTTGTTTAGTCTGTACACCTCAAATTTCCAGTAAAACACTAACTTATGCGGCACCTGGGTGGCTTAATGGTAAAGCCGGTGACCACATACATTTCGTTGCCAATTTGCTCGCGTGCCTTTCCCTGTATCTTTCCCCCATTTCCTGTCTCTCTCCACTACCCATAAAAGCCACTGTGGCCAAAAACGCAAAAAAAAAAAAAAAATGCTAACTTATGCTACCTTCAGAAGCTCCCTGATGACCCTGCAGTGCTCGGAGTTCAGGGAGCTGTGACGAGTTTCGTGACGTGGTCATGCCAGGATCATCAAACTATAGACCCCTGGGTACAAATGTTTGGTGGGCCCTTGAACTGTCAGCTCTCAGGGGCTGGGGATTGTAAACAAAACTGGTCACTCATTAAGCACCAGGTGTTTGAGTCAGTGAGGGTCAGGAGGTCCCTGAACAAACCAGCCATCTCACCTTCACGTCACTCTCCCTCAGCCCTGCTCAGGAAACCATTCCTGCTGTTCTCTGTAAAACAGCAGTGTTAATTTCACTGACAAAATATTTTCGTCATAGTTTTCCTCAACGACCCTTTTTTTCATGACAAAAATGATACGATAACTAAATTAAAACTACCTAAAAGGATAAAAAAGATGACGAAATTAATTGACACTTTCATCAACGAATGAAAACGAGACAGAAATGCTTGGCGGGGATGACATCCAATCAGAACTGATTTAATTTTGTGACAGGGTGGGACAAGTTAGGAAAACATCCAATCAAACGCACAGTTGCACAAATTTGCTCTAAACCCGGGAAGGACAAACTAGCCTGTGATTGGTCATTCCTTCTGATAGAACTAAGTTATGTAAACAATGTCAGCAGGGAGAAAGAGAAGAGCCGATGTATGGACACATTTATCCTTTGACGTGACAAACAAAACGATGTGTAAACCATGTGGGGCGACTATCTCGGGTAAAAAACCACAAATCTTAAACGACATCTGCAAACCAGTCACCCAGATCTCCATGCAAAGGTCAGCATTTTAATGTCATGCAGGGTAAAGTGTTTTTCCCAGTTTGTGTTTAGAGAAAATCTCCACACCGCGCTGGATTAGCCTTTATAATCTTAGTCCTGAACACTGCCCTGTACCTTTCAGAGCGTCCTGCTGTAAAATGGTGGTATAATCTCAGTAAGGTGGTGTTATATTAATCATCAGGTGTGTGGGAAGCAGGTGAAACGCTAATGTTAATATTAATAATACCAGGGGTTAAAGTAAGCTGGTACGGTCCTTGCTACTTTCCCACCGCCGAGGTTCCGGAGCCGGAGCAAGTTCCCGTGCCGATCCCAAGGAACCGGCGAAACGATTAAGAACAGGCCCGCGTTTCTGTGAACTGCTCCTTTACGTATGAGTGTGGGCGGGTCCTCGTCTGGACACGGAAGCCGAAGCGCACAAACGTGGGAGAACACGCTCCCCTTTCTGTGCTGCAAATACGTTTTTAGAAGTTGACAATATGGAATATATTTTTGTTGTTAAGGAACTGAGATGTTTGCACACAATGCACACTTAACACAATTGATGAACACCTCCATGCATTCTGGCTCTGTCCACCAACAGAAAACTTCTGGACTGAAATAACCACCAAACTTTCTCAAACCTCAATCCTCTTGGCATCCACTGTGTTTTGGAGGTGAATGCGCTCTCATGTAGCGTAAATGAAATCTCTGGTCATAAGCAGTGTTTTTTAACTGTGCTGTGTTGTTGAAAGTGAGCAGAATAACATGAAGCACAATTAGTTAATCTCTACTTCCTTTTAATTGAGATAGTTTGTAACAAGCAGACCAACATTAAACGTAGCGGTGAACGTTTTAACCTGTTAACTGGCTGAACCAAAATCACCTGAAAAAAACTACGACCTCTGTTTATTATTGGCTCTGGAAAACCCATGTAGTTGCCCGTTAACTGTCAGTGTCCTGTAGTGATGGGTCGGTCGTGAACGATCCGGCTCTAAGAGCTGGCTCTTTGAAGTGAATGATAGGAGCCGGCTCCCGATAGTGAGCTGTTCCATTTTTTTTAAGTTCGTTTCCTTTTTTTCTTTTCTTTTTTTTTTTGTGGAAGCCGCGCGTGATTGGTTAAGCTGAATGGTAGCATATGATCGTCTACACTGAGCGGGAGGGGGAGGGTCCACGGACACACTGCGCAGTGAGTAAACAAACACCAGAGAAGGAGGGGCTCCTGCAAAATGCGCTGGGAGACAGGAAAGAGCCACAGGAAGTTCCGCGTTACATAGAGGCTACACGCAGAAACGGTGAGGAAAATGAGTGACGGAAAGTGTAGCAAAGACTGGACACATTTTAACCTTATACCTCCAAACATGTCGAACCAGACACAGCGTACTTCAAAAGTGCCGGCGTTTGCGGACTTCCGGTCACAAATACCGTAAAACCACTACATGACTATGAAGTGTAATTTCTGAGCTTTCAGGAACCGTTTGGATTTTTTCGATAGCACAAATGGTCGCGAAGTTAAGGTGAAAAGCCAGCTGATCAAGTTCCTTTGAACAGCTGACTCTGCGGTGAGACGTCTTAATCAGCTGTTCGCGGCTTGTAAGGTCAGGAAACCCGCCATTCAGCAGCGTGGTGTTAAAGGATTATTCTGATAGATGGTGTAGACTGCAAATTTAAAATTTAATATCGAGTAGGCTGCACAAACAACCTACATAGGTATACTGTATACAAATTGTTCATCCCTCAGTGTAATTAGAAGGACAAAACAGGGCAGGTCATCAGGCAGGAGAAACAGGATCAACTCCTCAAAGGCCCTTGTTTTTTCTGATTTCCAATCTTTTGTTTTATAATTTGTATTTGGAGCACTCTATTATATGTTGAGTACATAAAGAAATGTTTGATATAGGCCTAATTAGTAATTCATTTTACACTTTCTTTTTAAAATTAAAATCTAAGGAGCCATTTGGGAGCCGAAAGAGCCGGCTCTCTGAAAAGAGCCGGAATTCCCATCACTAGTGGATGTAGTGTATTTTATATGAAAGGCTAGACCCTCCCATTTTGATTGACACCTCATTCGGCCAATCATATTAAGAAATGGGTTTTCCAGAGCCAATAATAACTAGGGGGTTTCACGTAGCGTTTCGGTTGATCTTGGTGCAGCCAATTACATGATTGGCCGAACAAGGTGTCAATCAAAATAGGAGGGTCTAGGCTGCCATATAAAATGCACTGCATCCGTCCCGTAAGCGGAACAGATGTAGTGCATTTTATGTGGCTGTCCTCGATCTCTGAGGGGAGAGAAGCTAGAGATTTGAGGCGCCGGCATAGCACGAACAGTTCAGAAACAATTTGAAATGAGAAAAAAAAGCAATTTATTAACTGTTTACTAGTGTTTTAGACTGCTTATTGCTAGCGGATTTATTCTGACCCAAAGTACAGCCGTGACTGGTTCTGAATGACGGCTTTAGAGCAGACAGCCGCTCCAACTTTTGCCGGTACTGTGTACCGGTGCAGAATCTTTTAGTGGTACGCAGTACCGGACCATACCGGCTTACTTTCACCTCTGTATGTATCAGTCAGTCAGTCAGTCAGAATACTTTATTGATCCCAAAGGGAAATTACTACTGTTACAGCTGCAACCGTTTCATTTAAACGAGTAAACCTAAAACACAATAACATACACTAAAGGCATAAAAGTATAAAGACTAAAGAGATATTTTGACTATATACACATCTAAATCTATACACATATAAAAATTGTGAGTGCAAAAATTTTTAAATAGGTGTCATTATATATATATGCACAGTCCTTTTTTGTACAATGTATAAGTGTATGTACAATGTACAATGTATATAGTGTATGTACAATGTATATGGAAATTTAAACAATTTTATGTCCAATTGAATACTGATAAGTGAATGACACTGATGAACCACAATGTCACCTATTAAGGGAGGAGTTATAGAGTCTGATGGCCACAGGTAGAAATGACCTCCTGTGGCGCTCTGTGGTGCATTTTGGTGGGATGAGTCTTGCACTGAATGTGCTCCTGTGTGCCATCACTGTGTTGTAGAGTGGGTGGGAGCCATTGTTCATAATGGCCTGCAGCTTAGACAGCATCCTCCTCTCCGACACTGCCATAAGCGAATCCAGCTCCACTCCCACCACATCACTGGCTTTGTGGATCAGTTTATTGAGTCTGTTGGCGTCTGCCGCCCTCAGTCTGCTGCCCCAGCATGCAACAGCATAGAGGATGGCACTCGCCACCACAGACTCATAGAAGATCCTGAGCATAGTCCGGCAGATGTTGAAGGACCTCAGGCGTCTCAGAAAATAGAGGCGACTTTGGCCCTTCCTGTATAGGGCATCAGTGTTCTTAGCCCAGTCCAGTTTGTTGTCAATGTGTACTCCCAGATATTTGTAGTCCTCTACGGTGTCTACACTGACCCCTCCGATGGACATAGGGGCCACCGGTGCCTTGTCTTTCCTCAAGTCCACCACCAGTTCCTTTGTCTTTGTCACGTTGAGCTCTAGATGGTTCCGCTTGCACCATGTGACAAAGTCCTTCACTGTCCTCCTGTACTCATCCTCATCACCCCTGCTGATACATCCAACTATTGCAGAGTCATCAGAAAACTTTTGAAGATGGCAGGTCTCTGAGCAGTAGCTGAAGTCTGTGGTGTAGAGGGTGAAGAGGAAGGGAGAGAGGACAGTCCCTTGTGGGGCTCCAGTTTTGCTAGCTTCCGCTTCCGGCGCCGCGCGAGCAGGCAGCCAGTTTCAGCAGCTCCGCACTCATTTCGTGTTTTTTCTCATTTTGTTTAGTATTAGATGTGTTTTTGAGTTTCTGTATCTTCTGCTCTTTTTCCCCATGATGGAGCAGACTTTTTTCTGGAAAACTTTGTTTTTGTTTTTTACCCTTTTTATGGTGTTTATGTTTGGAGACTGCGAGAGTGGCCACGCTCCTATTGTTTACTCTCGGGACCAGCTGTTCTCCATCGGGAGCTCCGCTGTGCCTACTCCTGCAGAACGACCTGATATTCCCCGCGAACTGAGAAGGAAGAGACGCGGGAGACGTGCGGGCATAGGTCGTCGTTGCCAGAGGAGAAGGTACAGGCCTGTCATCCCGTCCATCATCATGGGAAACGTGAGATCTCTTCCCAACAAAGTGGACGAGCTGGCGGCGCTAACGCGACATCAAAGGAGCTACCGGGAGAGCAGCCTCATGTGCCTGACGGAGACGTGGCTAACCGAGCTAACCCCGGACTCACACATAAACATGGACGGCTTTCATTTGATCCGTGCCGACAGAACCAAGGAGAGTGGTAAGAAGAGGGGCGGGGGTCTGGCTGTGTTTGTGAACGATAGATGGTGCAACTCCAGACATCTAACCATCAAAGAGACGCTCTGCAGTAAGGACATTGAACTGCTCGCTGTTAGCTTGAGGCCGTACTATCTTCCTCGGGAGTTTTCACATGTTATTGTGATAACTGTGTATGTGCCGCCCTCTGCTAACGCTGCTGCAGCCTGCGATGTCCTCCATGCTACTACCAGCAGACTCCAAACACAGCACCCACAGGCCCTCTTTCTGATCTCAGGGGACTTTAACCACGTCTCCCTGTCCTCCACTCTCCCCACCTTCACCCAGTATGTCACCTGCCACACCAGGAATACCAACACACTGGATCTACTGTATGCCAACATCAAGGAGGCATACAGCTCATCACCTCTGCCTCCCCTGGGGGGCTCAGATCACAACCTGGTTCATCTCCAGCCTGTGTACAAACCCTTGGTACACAGAGAACCAGTTGTGACACACACAGTGAAGAAATGGTCTGAGGAGACTGAAGAAGCTCTGAGAGACTGCTTTAGCTCCACTGTGTGGGAAGAGCTTTGTGCCCCTCATGGGGAGGACATCGACAGCATCACGGACTGCATCACTGAGTACATAAATTTCTGCGTGGAAAACACTATTCTATTCTATTCTATTCAATTTTATTTATATAGCGCCAAATCACAACAAACTGTCGCCTCAAGGCGCTTTGTATTGTGGGTAAAGACCCTACAATAATACAGAGAAAACCCAACAGTCAAAACGACCCCCTATGAGCAAGCACTTGGCGACAGTGGGAAGGAAAAACTCCCTTTTAACAGGAAGAAACCTCCAGCAGAACCAGGCTCAGGGAGGGGGGGTCATCTGCCGCGACCGGTTGGGCTGAGGGGAGAGAAAGACATGCTGTGGAAGAGAGCCAGAGATTAATATCAATTAATGATTAAATGCAGAGTGGAGTATAAACAAAGTAAATAAGGTGAATGAGAAACAGTGCATTATGTGAACCCCCCAGCAGACTAGGCCTATAGCAGCATAACTAAGGGATGGTTCAGGGTCACCTGATCCAGCCCTAACTATAAGCTTGATCATAAAGTAAAGTTTTAAGCCTAATCTTAAAAATAGAGAGGGTGTCTGTCTCCCGAATCCAAGCTGGAAGCTGGTTCCACAGAAGAGGCGCCTGAAAGCTGAAGGCTCTGCCTCCCATTCTACTCTTAAGTATCCTAGGAACCACAAGTAAGCCAGCAGTCTGAGAGCGAAGTGCTCTGTTGGGGTGATATGGTACTATGAGGTCTTTGAGATAAGATGGTGCCTGATTATTCAAGACCTTGTATGTGAGGAGAAGAATTTTAAATTCTATTCTAGATTTAACAGGGAGCCAATGAAGAGAAGCCAATATGGGAGAAATATGCTCTCTCTTTCTAGTCCCTGTCAGTACTCTAGCTGCAGCATTTTGGATCAGCTGAAGGCTTTTCAGAAAGCTTTTAGGACAGCCTGATAATAATGAATTACAATAATCCAGCCTAGAAGTAATAAATGCATGAATGAGCTTTTCAGCATCACTCTGAGAAAGGATGTTTCTAATTTTAAAAATATTGCGCAAATGCAAAAAAGCGGTCCTACATATTTGTTTAATATGTGCATTGAAGGACATATCCTGGTCAAAAATGACTCCAAGATTTCTCACAGTGTTACTGGAGGCCAAATTAATGCCATCCAGAGTAAGTATCTGGTTAGACACCATGTTTCTAAGATTTGTGGGGCCGAGAACAAGAATTTCAGTTTTATCTGAATTTAGAAGCAGGAAATTAGAGGTCATCCAGGCCTTAATATCTTTAAGACATTCCTGCAGTTTAACTAATTGATGTGTGTCATCTGGCTTCATTGATAGGTAAAGCTGAGTATCATCTGCATAACAATGAAAATTGATGCAGTGCTTTCTAATAATACTGCCTAAGGGAAGCATGTATAATGTAAATAAAATTGGTCCTAGCACAGAACCCTGTGGAACTCCATAATTAACCTTAGTGTGTGAAGAAGACTCCCCATTTACATGAACAAATTGGAGTCTATGAGATAAATATGATTCAAACCACTGCAGTGCAGTACCTTTAATACCTATAGCAAGCTCTAATCTCTGTAATAAAATGTTATGGTCAACAGTATCAAAAGCTGCACTGAGGTCCAACAGGACAAGCACAGAGATGAGTCCACTGTCAGAGGCTCTAAGAAGATCATTTGTAACCTTCACTAATGCTGTTTCTGTACTGTGATGAATTCTGAAACCTGACTGAAACTCTTCAAATAAACCGTTCCTCTGCAGATGATCAGTTAGCTGTTTTACAACTACTCTTTCAAGAATCTTTGAGAGAAAAGGAAGGTTGGAGATTGGCCTATAATTAGCTAAGACAGCTGGGTCAAGTGATGGCTTTTTAAGTAGAGGTTTAATTACAGCCACCTTGAAGGCCTGAGGTACATAGCCAACTAATAAAGACTGATTGATCATTTTTAAGATTGAAGCATCAATAATTGGAAAGACTTCTTTGAACAGTCTAGTAGGAATGGGATCTAATAAACATGTTGCTGGTTTGGAGGAAGTAACTATTGAAGTTAACTCTGAAAGATCAACTGGAGCAAAAGAGTCTAAACAAATACCAGCAGTGGTGAAAACAGCCGAACATGAAGAATAATCTTTGAGATGGTTATGAATAATTTTTTCTCGAATGTCTAAAATTTTATTTGTAAAGAAATCCATGAAGTCACTACTAGTTAACGTGAAAGGAATACTCGGCTCTACAGAGCTCTGACTCTTTGTCAGCCTGGCTACAGTGCTGAAAAGAAACCTGGGGTTGTTCTTATTTTCTTCAATTAATGATGAATAGTAAGATGTCCTAGCTTTACGGAGGGCTTTTTTATAGAGCAACAAACTCTTTTTCCAGGCTAAATGAGCATCTTCTAATTTAGTGAGACGCCATTCCCTCTCCAGCTTTCGGGTTATCTGCTTTAAGCTGTGCGTTTGTGAATTATACCAAGGAGTCAGGCACTTCTGATTTGAAGCTTTCCTTTTCAGAGGAGCCACAGTATCCAAAGTTATACGCAGTGAGGATGTAAAACTATTGACGAGATAATCGACCTCACTGGGAGCAGAGTTTAGGTAGCTGCTCTGCACTGTGTTGGCACATGGCACTGAAGAGCACAACAATGAAGGAATTAGATCCTTAAACTTAGTTACAGCACTTTCAGAAAGACTTCTACTGTAATAAAACTTATTCCCCACTGCTGTGTAAACCATTAAAGTAAATGTAAATGTTACTAAGAAATGATCAGACAGGAGGGGGCTTTCAGGGAATACTGTTAAGTCTTCAGTTTCTATGCCATATGTTAGGACAAGATCCAGAGTATGATTAAAGTGGTGGGTGGGCTCCTTTACATTTTGAGAGAAGCCAATTGAATCTAACAATAGATTAAATGCAGTGTTGAGGCTGTCATTCTCAGCATCTACATGGATGTTGAAATCACCCACTATAATTATTTTATCTGAACCGAGCACTAAATCAGATAAAAAGTCTGAGAAATCAGACAGAAACTCTGAGTAAGGACCAGGTGGACGATAGATAATAACAAATAAAACAGGTTTTTGATTTTCCCAATTAGGATGGACAAGACTAAGAGTCAGGCTTTCAAAAGAATGAAAACTTTGTCTGGGTCTCTGATTAATTAATAAGCTGGAATTGAAGATTGCAGCTAATCCTCCTCCTCGACCTGTGCTTCGAGCATTCTGACAGTTACTGTGACTCGGGGGTGTTGATTCATTTAAACTAACATATTCATCCTGCTGTAACCAGGTTTCTGTAAGGCAGAATAAATCAATACGTTGATCAATTATTAAATCATGACACTGTGCCCACCAGGAGGGTACGGTGTTTTTCAAACAACAAACCCTGGATCAACTCCGAAATAAAGGCTCTCCTGAAGGAGAAGAAGAGAGCCTTTAGATCAGGAAATAAGGAGGAGCTGAGAGCCGTGCAGAAGGATCTGAGAAGGAAAATCAGGGATGGAAAAAACATCTACAGGAAGAAGATGGAGGACCAGCTACAGCAGAGCAACATCAGTGGGGTTTGGAGGAGTTTGAAATCAATTTCAGGCCACAAACCAAGCCCTAGGATTGTGGGAGACTTAGAGTGGGTTAACAACCTGAACCAGTTCTTTAACAGGTTTGACCAGCCACCCACCCCTCCCCCAGCCCAGTCCCCCCTGCTGTCAGCCCCACCATCTTTAATGACTGCCAACCTTTCTTCTTCTTGGGACCTCACACCTCTCAGCTCTCAGCCATCACCCACCCCCTTCACTTCTGAGGACTCCATCTCACAACCCCCACCCCCCACCTCCATCTTGTCCCTCTCAACTCATCATGTGAGGAAGGAGCTACGTAAAATCAAGGTGCGAAAGGCTGCTGGTCCAGACGGCATCAGCTCCAGGCTCCTGAGGTGCTGCGCAGATCAGCTGTGTGGCATCATGGGATACATGTTCAACCTGAGCTTGAAGCTGGGGAAAGTACCACAACTGTGGAAGACCTCCTGTGTGGTACCGGTACCAAAGACCAAACATCCAAAGGATCTTAGCAGCTACAGGCCGGTAGCCCTGACATCGCATCTAATGAAGACCCTCGAGAGGCTGGTCCTCAACCATCTACGCCTCATGGTGTCGTCTTCGTTGGACCCGCTGCAGTTCGCCTACCGGCCTGGCATCGGGGTGGATGACGCCATCATCTACCTCCTGCACCGAGCTCTGACCCACCTGGAGAAGCCTGGAAGCACTGTGAGGATCATGTTCTTTGATTTCTCCAGTGCTTTTAACACCATCCAGCCAGGACTTCTGAGAGACAAGCTGGAACTGTCAGGAGTGGACCACCACATCTCCGAGTGGATACTGGACTACCTCACTGACCGCCCACAGTACGTGAGGACACAGGGCTGTGTCTCTGACAGGCTGGTCTGCAGTACGGGGGCCCCACAGGGAACTGTGCTGGCACCGTTCCTCTTCACCCTCTACACTGCAGACTTCTCCATCAACTCCCCACGCTGCCATCTGCAGAAGTTCTCTGACGACTCTGCCATAGTTGGCCTCATCACAGGTGAGGATGACTCAGAGTACAGACAGTGGACTCAGGACTTTGTGGACTGGTGCCAGCGGAACCACCTCCTGATCAACGCCGCTAAAACCAAGGAGCTGGTGGTGGATTTCCGCAGGCGCAGACCCACCACACGGACACCGGTGAACATCCAGGGAGTGGACATTGAGATAGTGGACTCTTATAAGTACCTGGGTGTTCACCTAAACAATAAACTGGACTGGACTCATAACACTGATGCGCTCTACAGGAAGGGTCAGAGCAGACTCTACCTGCTGAGAAGGCTGAGGTCTTTTGGAGTGCAGGGGACACTCCTGAAGACCTTCTATGACTCTGTGGTGGCATCAGCCATCTTCTATGCAGCAGTATGTTGGAGCAGCAGCTTATCTACAGCTGAGAGGAAGAAGATAGACAAGCTCATCAGGAAAGCCAGCTCTGTCCTAGGATGTCCTCTCGACTCAGTGCAGGTGGTGGGAGACAGAAGGACTCTGACCAAAATAACATCACTGATGGACAAGGTCTCCCATCCCATGCATGAAACTGTTGCTGAGCTGGAGAGCTCCTTCAGTGACAGACTGCTGCATCCTAAATGCACAAAGGAGCGTTACCGCAGATCCTTCCTCCCAGCAGCTGTAAGACTTTATAACCATCACTGCTCCCAACAAAAACCACAATAACCTACACAATGTAGGATAATATATAATATACTGTAAATAGTCCGGCCTGTTAAGGTTCAACACACAGGCACATCATGTACATTGTATATAGTGTTATTATTAGTAGTATTAAGGTTAATCTTGTTTGTTGATTTTATATATATTTATATTCTTTTCTTAATAGTGTGAATTATTATATTTTTACTTATATTTATAATAACTGCGGCTGCTGTTACACCCAAATTTCCCCTCTGTGGGACAATAAAGGCTGTTTCTTCTTCTTCTTCTTCTTCTTCTAACTACTCTGTCAGACACACAGTGCTGCAGCCGTACATACTGTGGTCTGCCAGTCAGGTAGTCAACAATCCAGGACACAAGGGGGACATCTACCTGCATCGCTGTCAACTTATCACCCAGAAGAGCAGGCTGAATGGTGTTGAATGCACTTGAGAAGTCAAAGAACATGACCCTCACAGTGCTGGCCGGCTTATCCAGGTGAGCGTAGACTCGGTTTAGCAGGTAGATAATGGCATCCTCAACTCCCAGGCGGGGCTGGTAGGCGAACTGGAGGGGGTCCAGAAATGACTGGACCATGGGCCGGAGCTGATCCAGGACGAGCCTCTCCATGGTCTTCATTATGTGGGAAGTCAGTGCCACTGGCCTGTAATCCTTGACGTCACTGGGTCGCGTCATCTTCGGGACCGGAACGATGCAAGATGTCTTCCACATCACAGGGACCCTCTGAAGATCCAGGCTCATATTGAAGACATGGTGCAGTACTCCACAAAGCTGGGTGGCACAGGCTTTAAGCACCCTGGGGGAGACCCCGTCAGGGCCTGCAGCCTTGTTTTTGTGGAGTCTCTTAAGTTGTCTTAAGTTGTCTGTGTGTCTGTGTATGTGTTTGTGTTTTTGCCATAGTACCGGCAAGAATTTAAAACTACTTTCACCCCTGAATAATACTCCATAACATTAAATAAATAATAAATAATTAATTTTGTGTAAGTGTGTATAATGACTAATTTAAGGGAACTGAAGGAAAAGCATTTACATTTTACACCCTTTATATTTTAGTCAACTTAATCGACTGTAGATTTAGTTGACTATATTCTTATGATAATTTGTCAACTAAAACTAGACTAAAACTATTCAGATGACTAAATTATGACTAAAACTAAATTACATTTTCGTCAAAAGACTATGACTAAAACTAAATCAAAATTTTCTGTCAAAATTAACACTGTAAAACAGCAGCTCTCCTTTCTGAGACAGGTGAACACACACCTGTCAGGATGCTGCACTCCACCCTTCCTGCTGCTCTCTCAGCTTTATAGTGTACATGTTATTCATTTATGTCCTCTGCACTGCTGTTCTGCAGATCTCAGGATATCATTGGATATCATTTTCGCACTACCTCACATAATAAGTCCTTTTAACAGTGCTACTTTATTTTTTCACATGAAGCACAGTTACATCTTCTACAGACCTTTACACACATATGAAGTGATTAAAGGCCCACAGCGAGCTAGAGGTGTCTGGTGAACTTTGACCTTTGTTTCAGAACTGTTACAGCTCCATTGAATATTGTAAATAAGCCGGTTTATGCACAGCCTTGACCTCAGAGTAATTCCTCTGTATTTGTCTGTAGGAGTTTCCTCAGATGATTCAGGGAATTAAACCGCTGTGAGGGTCTGAGGCCAGTTGTGTAACTTAAACACGAGTTTTCTGTATTACCATAACGGTTCGCAGACAATAGAGCCGCTACTGCGCATGTCACAGTTTAACATGCCGCTGACTTCACGGGCTGTGGAAAAATACAGTGGCAGTGCTGGAGCCATGATTGTAGTGTGAATATTTTGAAGCTAGCTAGTATTAAACTGATAAGTAACATGTGTAAAGTTTGTTTTTAGTAGAGCTGTTTATTTAGTTTGTTTTTAATCTAATTTTATCATCTATACATCACATACAGTGTGGATTGAAGATAACCTGCAGGTTTATCTACTTACTTTCTCAAGGTCAGAGGTGAGGATCAGCATCTTTGCATGGATAACTTGTCCAGTGTGTGATTTGTGAAAACAAAACAAAATAAAACACGAGCTCATAGACCAAGTGTTACACACTAGATAAGACAAATAACAACATATTTGAAAAGCTTTGGGGGCTTTTCTGGATTTTTGAACTTTGCACAAATTTGGATCTAACAGAGAGTTTGAATGATTCATTGTTGTAATCCATGCAGTGTTTGCATTATTTTATCTTCTGAGTGAAGAAAAATCTATTTTTCCCTTTTGTGTGTGAATTTAAATTATCTTATTAATTTACAACCATCTCGCTTCCACAGCCAGCATCCGTGCCATTGCATTAACAGGAAGTAGAATGGCTGACCCCTGCATGGGCCCCAGAAAAAAAGTGTTTTTTCCCTGGATAAGTGAGAAAAAAATGTAGGAATGCCTGTAAGGGTGGATACGTGGGTGAATGATTGTGATAAGATTTCCTGAGTGTCCCTGGAGGCAGCACAGGTAAGCCCCGCCCTCCTGGCCGTCGGCTGCAGCGGTGCGTTCATGCACTTTTTCCGGAGTGTTTGAAAGTTGTCAACAGAGGAGCAGAAGGGAGCAGGAGAGCAGCGGCTTTAACGCGACTGCGGAGCTCGGAGGAGGAGGAATGGGCTGCACTCAGAGCAAGGTGAGGGACTCGGGCAGGAGAACCGCGAGGAACCCGCCGACTCGCACAAGTTCGCAGTGTTTTCTGATTTTCTGCCACCGGAGGCTCATTAGCAGGCGGCCGGCGGCCGGTGGCGGCGAAACGTGCCGGGAATGAGCGGCGGGGAGCGGATCGTGTGTCCGCAGCACAGCCTGTATCTTTATCTGGATTTAACCGCGTCAGAAACACGGCGGAAAATGGAGGTTTGGCGTTAAAATGCGGGAAAAACAGCGCTTTCGCCATCCTGAACATCTGTTTCTAATCTGGAGTGCTCCTTTCTGAGAGGTGACCTCGGACATTCATTTAGAAACTTCTGTGAAATCATCCTGGGCACACACTGCGCCCGTTTACGCGTTTAAAGCGGCATTACTGCGGTTTTATCACCGAAATGGGCCGCAGTGAGTCAGACTGTGTGCTCTGCTCTGCTGCGAGGTTTGATTTAAAAGAAGAAGTTTGCATTAGTTTAAAGCAGCTGTGTTCATGTACAGCGGTCAGACCAGCAGAAACCTAAACCCCTTTCTGTACATTTCCAGCTCCGTGCTTTTATTTCCTCACTCTGCTACATCGGCTTTGCGTCGCTCACAGTTCAAAAGGATGCTTATTTGTTTCTTGCTGGGCCTCTGAATCCATCCTCTGCCTGAAACAAACTGTTTCAGACAATGTTCCTCTGATTGGCTGCCCCTCCTAAGCCAAAAGTTTGAAGAGCAGGTGGGTGGGACTTCTTTGCCTGACATGACCATATTAGGGATATCCATTACCTATGACATGACATCTTAGTTTCTAGACAAACCTTCCTAATGTGAAAACTCCAAACATTATTTCCTGCTTCCTTGCAGCAGACTCCGGTGGACTGGATTGGACTCTGTCAGTCCATTTCAGTTTTTAAGTTTCTGAATGTGTCAGCACTTCATCTCCACGTGCAGCTCAGCTGTTGGTCCTTAAAGTGTCTCTGCTCTGTGTGAATCTGCCTATCCTGTGGCTGTAATTCTGTCCCACTCAGGAGTAAAAGTGAGGTTTGACAGCTGTTGTCTTGCCCTGGTTATTGATAGAAAGCGATGGTGGTACCAAAGCTTCACAAGCCTGGTGGAGGCTTGGACTTTGATATAATTGAATCTGAATCCTCTGTGATCCTGTTATTGAGGAGATTGCAGCATTTTTCTGCAGCTGAGAGCAAGATTATGCTGACAGGCTGAACCAGCCTCCTCGTTATTTACAGCGTAGATTTGCTTCCTGCTGAGATCCAGAAGAAAAGGTTTCCAGCTCCATATTTTTATTCTTGGACTATACTGGAGTAACCTTGCATGATTCACAGTTCAAAATTACCCTTATTTATCATACTGGGCCTTGGAGCATTCTATGTCTAAAACAGGCTGTTTTAGCTCCTCCCCCTTTAAGGCCCAGCTCGATTCATGTAGTATGATTGGCTAATTGTGAGATGACACAAACATTTTTTTTTGTCTTTAACAAATTTTTCCAAACATCAACTTCTAGGGCTGAAAAAAAAAATAGAAGCTGCAGTTCCTCTGGTGTCCAGCAGAGACAGCAGTGAGTCTGTCCCCATAGACACTCATGTTAAGATGTCATGTTTACAGTCTGATACAGAACATGTTTCAGTCTCTGTAGCTAATTTCCCCCTTCGTACAATGTCACAGTGACTGTGTCCGTCTTTTATCTACAGTCTTTCCTTGGGTCCACCTACGGTTATAGAAATTCTGACATGTTTTATAGCATCCCCTCTGCTAACCTGGGGTGGATGGGGCTGCTCCCAGCTGCTAGTGGACAATCCATATTTTTTGGCTTTACATCTGGGGGCTGTCATCTTTAATTTGTGTTTAGTGTGATTGATCAGTCAGACTTTTCCATCTGATTGATCTGGATAATGGAGGTCCTGATATCAATCAGCTGCAGCCGAATCCTTCGGTCAGAGCTTCAGAGTGAAAATGGTGGAGTAAATGCATAATTTGCATATTGAGCCTGGTTTAAGTACCTGCTCAGGACACGCTGCTTCATCACAGCAGCGGCTTCAGAGGCTGTTGCATAACAAAGCTGAGTAAATCTTTGATTAGCTCAGAATAGAAACGGGCGGGTTAGAGGCTCAGAGCCTGAGGAGGAAATCCATCCTCACACTGATGGCTTTAATAGCATTTCAGATTAAAGCTGACGTTTTTACACTGTTGCTCATTCTACATTGAAACCCAGAGTGACTTATGAATGTTAAAGGCACCTTAAATATTTTCTGAGCAGTGGTCACCCATATGAGAGAAGATGATGAGAGCAGTGCAGCTCTCCTTTAGCATTTTCTTCTGTAGAGCCGAAACAATAACGTTCAGAGACTATTTAAAAATCTGAATCCAGTTTAGGATCCAAATCTTTTGAAATGTCAGGAAGAACCTGGGAACTAAACATCATAGCTGCAAACCCTTCAGCACCATCCTTTCTTCCTGTGATTTACGACTACTAATGCTGCCATTTTTCAGTTTAACTAGAAGAGCAAAACTGGCACCAGTGGGTGTTTGGGCACAATAGCACAATGTTATGAGCAAAGAAAACTTTTGGTATCTGCTGATGAACATCGGTTTGATTCCTGCTTTGAGTTCATAATCTGTCTTCCTCACTGCGAGGAAGAGTCTGAGAATAATTTTTTAAGACAGCTTTATCTTTCATTTATTCATTTAAAGCTTTTTAAAACTGAAACATGATGCACATCCAAGAATATAAACTAGTTTTATTAATAAAATAATGAATGATGACAGCACCAAAGTATGAGAGCGTTTCCTGCTCTTGGTTTTTAGGTGTCATTAGCTCTGCCTTTCCGTGCTCTCTGCCTGCTCCACTCCCTGTGCAAGGAGGTGCACACGCAGTGAGGCTGAGATACGAGAGAATACGTTTCCAAAGTAACATGCTGGACACAAAGTAACCACTGACCCTTTTTACAGCCTTATTTTGGCCTCAGGACAAATCTGATTAATGTAACGATGGTGGCAGATGCGTAACACGGCATTGTTGTGACACTTCTTTAGCTGGGTGGAGGATGGGAGGAGCTGAAAAGATGTTGATCAGGTGGTTTGATCAAGGACTCTTATTTATTTCGTTTTTTTTTTTTGTTCCTTTCCTAAAACCTGTGAACATTTTGATAGTGAGGCTACAGCTCCACCATAAATGATCTTCACTGGTGCTGCTGGAGGAAACCTGAGGCTGCTCGGACTGAATCTTATAAGTTTTTATCCACACGCATGCTCCTAAATACGTTTTACAGTCTTGGTGCATCCATTCAGCTCTTATTAGCCGCAGCCTCATGGGTGAACCCATAGCTGTGATTGGTGGAAACATGTTAGCAGCTGGCCAATCATCATAATTGTTGCAGCTTTATATTTGATCACTTTTAATTACAGGTTTTCTGCCAGCTGAACAATGTCATTTATGAAGCTGTAAAATGAGTCCTTTCAGTGTTCACGCGGCTCTGATCATTGACCCTGCTTGTGTTGGTGTTCTGCTCGCCTGCAGTTTGTTTCTCGCTTTCCGGCGTCTGATTCATCCCTGTCCAGCAGACAGGTTTCCACCAGCTGATGGTCGGACAACTCTCAGAGGTTAAAGTTTTCCTCTGTCTGGACTACAGACGCTGCACAAAGAGCTGTCGACCCGGTTTAACGACGACAGGAGGAACATAACGTGGATGGAGGGAGATGTTTTGGAAATATGAGTTGGCAGGAGCTTAAAACCCGAATACCTGAACCCACTTCTGTTTGTTCAGTTTCTGCTCCCCTCACTCTGAACTTTATAGCCCTCGGCTGTGTAGTAAAACACATTTTGTCAGTCCAAATAATCAGTCCACTACACGAGCTAAAGAAACAGGAACTAATGAATGCTGGTGAGTTTAGCCTTGAGCCACTTATCAAAATGTCACAAGGAATAACGCGTATCTTTATTTAGCTTTCACTGAAACTGAATTCATAGTGACATTTTGAAGTGTCTTCTTCCTTCTCTGAAAAACCCACAAAATAAACAGTTGTATGCAAATATAAAAAAAGACTTTGTGAAGACAGGAAATGGTGTGATACTGGTTAGGATGGATTGTAAACAGATGCCCCAGTTTCTGTTAAACTGATAGATGCTACGTTTTAGTCACGTATCATAGTCCACGGCAAGAAAATGTCACTGAAGGGCGCTCTATACTGAGCTCAGTGAGCTGTGAAAGACAGTGAGTAGTAAACAGGAGTATTTTGGGTTTAGTGCTGCGTGGGTGTTTTATCGTTAATGAAATATTTCAAACAGTTCTACTCACTGATGTCATTGAGTCCTCCACCAATAACCTTTGAAAGAAGATCAATTAATTTCCTGCTTGATTGACCTGAAATTTAAATGAAGAATAACCTTCATGTTTAAAAATAAGAAAGCATGCATTGATGTTAGCAGTGCTAGCTCCTGGCTAACACCCACTTCTGCACTAAATGTGACTGCGTTCAGATTCAGCAGTTATACATCAGCTTGTTCTGACACTGCTCACATAAAACAAATCCTTTGGTTTCTGACAGGGACTAGAAAGAGAGAGCAGATTTCTCCCATATTGGCTTCTCTTCATTGGCTCCCTGTTAAATCCAGAATAGAATTTAAAATCCTTCTCCTCACCTACAAGGTCTTGAATAATCAGGCCCCATCTTATCTCAAAGACCTCATAGTACCATATCACCCCAACAGAGCACTTCGCTCTCAGACTGCTGGCTTACTTGCGGATCTTCATTCACCTCTTTTTATTCTGTTTATACCCCACTCTGTATTTAATCATTAATTATTATTAATCTCTGGCTCTCTTACACAGTGTGTCTTTTGTCCTGTCTCTCTCCCCTCACCCCCAACCTCTCATGGCAGATGACCCCCCCTCCCTGAGCCTGGTTCTGCTGGAGGTTTCTTCCTGTTAAAAGGGAGTTTTTCCTTCCCACTGTCGCCAAGTGGTTGCTTGTAGGGGGTTGTCTGATTGTTGGGTTTTCTCTTTATTATTGTAGGGTCTTTACCTTACAATATAAAGCACCTTTGAGGTGACCGTTTGTTGTGATTTGGTGCTATATAAATAAAATTGAATTTTCTTCCACTTTTCTGTACTCAGGTTGCAGCGACAGCAGCAGGTTAGGCAGGTATTCCAGACACCCTTTTCCTGGCAGAGTTTTCCAGTTTCTTCTCTGGGGTCATGAGGTGCTCCAACATAAGATATATAAGATATATCTACTCAGCCAGTTCTGGCTCTACCCTGGAGTACCCTGTGAAAGAGAGAACCTTCAAAGGGAGGTGCAGGAGCAGCAGCTCCTTCAGACTGTCTGAATTTCTCACCGTTTTCTAAAGCCGGCCATCCTGACAGAGGATGTTCATTTCAACCTTATTCTTTCAGTCACTACCTGCCACTATGTCCTGTACAGGTAGTGACATCACATCAGTGCTAACTCTGCTAACCGCTAACCCTAACCTGCTCCAATCTGCCGCTCCATCTCTGGCTAAACCAGGGGTCGGCAACCCGCGGCTCATTCAGGCTTAATCTGCGGCTCTGCGCGGCTTGTGGAAGTAAATTATAAGTATCCAATTGAAGTGCATTTTATTTTTGTCAGTTCGGTTTTTGTTGTGGTTTTAAATTGGAACAGTATTGTGATCTTGAAATATTAAAATAAAATCATTTTATTTATTTATTTTAGTTTCTCAATATATGCGTCACTCGTGGTAGCCACTACCTACCGGCTTCAGCTAGTATTTGTGGCGCTCACTGTTTTGTTTTCCGTGGAAACTGGGTTCAAATGGCTCTTTCCGGATTACAGGTTGCCGTCCCCTGGGCTAAACCAAGCAGTTACTTATAAAAATCAGTCAGCTCCTTCCACCTGACCCCCTCTGAATCAGCTGATTTTAATGTATGTAAAACCTTTCATCTGCTGTGATCACCACAGGGTGACATGGAAGTTTACCCAGAATGCACTTGGTGAATTTTTCTCCAGTAAGTTATTAGCAGCTGCATTGACATTAAACTGCTGCAGTTTATTCAGACTTGATTGATCGTCAAACTGATGCTCAGAAACTGTGACACTTGGAGTGGGCATGAAACTGATTTGGTTTCAACTTAGATGTGTCTTTGTGTCCAGTAAAATTTATGTTGAGATCTACTTTACTTAAAAAGGCAGACAGGCTCAAAAAAGATGGAAAAACACATTACAAAGTGCTAAACCTGTACACACTTCAATCTTCATAGTACAAAGGTGGAGTTTTGCATAGCTTTGCTAAATAAACTGTTTTTTCTACAATAATTTTAATCAGCTGATTCTGCAGAGGTCAGGTGGGATTATTCACGAGACTGCTGCTGGTGATGTGTGTGTATTAGAGATGAAGAATCAAAGCAGATACACCGTCTGAGCGACCCTTTGTTTCTGCTGGGGGAGGTTCAGGAGCCTAGCCCAAAACCAGGTGGCTTTTTCTACAAGGTGAAGTGTTGTTTAAACAGAGGGGAGGAATCTCGCTTCTGATTTATGGCCATTTTAAAAAGTCAGGGCCTCTACATCGCCTGCAGGAACATATGCTTCTCCTCACCACCACCTTCCTCCTCCTCCTCCTTGGAGGGTGAACGCTGTTCAAATCGAGTCCACGTTGACGTGTTTAAGCCAGAGATATTTATTGTTTCAGCTTCAAGTTTAAATAAAGAGTTAATCCAGTTTGCAGAGCTGAAAGTGTTTATATAGAGTGTGTGTGTGAGAAGCAGTGTTTCAGGGCGTGAGTGTTTGGCCTCACAGTGTTTGAGCAATGTGATGGTGTGAGGCAATACAGTAAGAATTTCAATGTGTGTTTGGATACATGCCTAAGTTAGGTGTGTGTGTGTGTTGCTGGGATTGAAGTATTGTTAGGGTTTCAACAGTGGTATTGCTAAACTACATCAGTTAAGCACTTGTATCCTGATCATTATTTTTTCTATAACGGGATAAATGATTATCTGACGTGCCCATTCCTCCTCATCAAAGCTCACTTCCTGTTAATTGTTGGGAATGAGGATTAGCAGCTGGCTTAGGGCTGAATGGTGTGACAGATCCAGCAATGACTGTCATACAGATGGTGCAGGAAAAACCAGCGATTCAGTATTTGCACACAGATGCTCCAAAACAGGGAATTCGTTTTTACTGCATTTAAAAAAAAAAAAAAAATTCAAAGCATTATCCAAGTCCACTGTACATGAATGTTTCTTTATATCTTCTTGTATCTGTATTTGCTGCTGGTCCCTTTGAGAGCAACCAAACAGAGTTACAATGACAGATTTATCTTTATGTGGCAGAATTGCCTATAAGTCGTATGATGTGCTGCTGGCTCTTTTACAGATTCAGCAGAATTTACATCACTTAATTTGCATAATTGGTCATTTGCATGTAGTTGTACTCGAGGCTGTGGGAGAGAGGAATAACGTTGTTGGACAAAAATGAAGTTAAAAAAAACAGCCTAAATAAGTTTAGAACTATAAATGAACTTTATTAAATAAAACTAAAACTCAAAAAACTGCCTTTGACCAGTGATTTATTTGTGTGACACTTAAGAATTTATCTCTTGGTATCACTTGTATGACTGGGGGTGGGGGGTCCCCTCTCTGTACCGACTGACTATACCGAACAACCGCTTGCTAATGCTAATGGCCACGGCGCTAGCTAACTGTTAAAATAGTGATCTGTTATGGTAGCTAACTGCTGAAATCCTCAGCCTGGCACGAAAACAACTCAGCAAGGCACAGCGACAGGCCATCAACTGCTGGCTAGAACACTGCGCCAGTCAGCACTCTGGGATGGGGGCGGGGCTCACGGCAGCCCCTGCTGCTTGCTAAGAACAGTAACTGCAGAATGATTGGTGCTTTCACGTGCACTCTCCAAAAGTCTCCAATAACACCAGAAAAAGTTGCTAGATTTATCGCTAGTTGTTGTTTTGAAAGGGAAAAAAAAGTCCTTAGAGGGGTCTGAAAAGTCCCTAAATATAGCGACAAAATTGCTAAGTTGGCAATATTGCTGAAGCCCCTCCCACAACTTCCCTGCACTTTAACCTTGTGGGCTTGTGAATGGAATTTCATTGTACGTATAATTAATTTTGTTGTATTTATAATGACAAAGTTCTATTCTATTCAGTTTGCTGCAGTGTGATGGGAGATAGAGATAGCAACTGTTATTCAAACTTCTAAGTGTTTGAATAGTAATAATAATAACTAGGACTTTAGCAGTAGTACTGACAATAATGAGAAGTTTGAATAACTAGAAGTTGGCGCATTTCCTAAAGCTGTTTGGAAGTAACTGTGTGTGTGTGTGTGTGTGTGTGTGTGTGTGTGTGTGTGTGTGTGTGTGCGTGTGTGTGTGTGTGTGTGTGTGTGTTTGCCCTTTTTATATCCGTTTCTGTTTTACCCAAGTTCTAGTTGCATCATCAAGGTTTATCGTCCCCTCATAGTTTGATACTTCAGCTGGTAAAAGTTTGGTTTTAAAAAAGATTTTAGGAGGGCTTTAATTAAATCATTTTGTCTTTCTGCTCCACCTTTTTCAGGTGTAGCTGCAGGTTATTACATTTAAGACACTTCATTTGTGTTAATGTTGAATAATTTATTGCATTTTTTTGCTCCTCATATTAACAGCTTTTTGCAATCAATAATCTTAATTTTTCTTTGACACACACATTCTTTGACTGATATTGGATCAGACTGCAGGTGAGTGCCGTTGAGTCCCTGCGCCAGGTGAGGCATGATCTTTGTGCAGGTATGGAGGAGGCAGGATGGCGGTTCTTTAGTTTTTAGGAGCAGGAACTGTGGTCTGTTCTGCAGCAGCAGCTGAGGTTACGTAACACACGAAAAAGAGGCAAAGTTACAGTGTCAGTCATGTGGAGACTAATGAGACGCTTTCATAACCAGCCTGGCTGGAGCCGGACCAGGACTCAGTCATTGGTTCATCATCATTTTCCAACTATTACAGAATGTTAAACATAATTCATTTAATATTTTTCATGTCTGAACAGGCTGTAGTGTAAATCAAAAATTGAAACCTTCTCTGACTCGGGTATCTGTATCCACCTCTGGGTTCATTTTTATGTGAAGGGGTAAATTTAACTTTCTCCTGAGTGCCCCAGTGCTTCTTTTTCCACTTTCACCACCAACAGTGACAGAGCAACTAGGAGCCTGCTAATCACTAACCTAATGAGTGGCTACCAGCGTAGGTTACAGTAGAAGCCACTCAAAGTTGCCGCTCCCAGCCGGCTGGAAGTCCCCCTCCTCCTTCTGGGCATATCTACTTCCCAGCATGACCACACCCCTTTCCCTCAATTGCTGAGTGTCACCAAGAGATGTTCCAGCTGTCCTTCCACCATCAGACAGATGTGCCTTCTCAGAAATGTGTACTGAAGATAAACTGATTGATACTCATGAATCCTGCTTTCTGGAATTTTTTAAAAGGCTCTTAAAAATAAACTATGAATTACTCAAAAATGGCACTTAACAATGGGTTTTATAGAGTGATGAGCACAAACTGGAAATTTTTGTTCAAATTAATCGATATGTATGGAGGAGATCAGGAGTGAGCAGTGGCAGTGAGTGTCTACAGCTGTCTGTAAAACACTGCAGGTTCTGGTTCATGGTTTGGGGCTGCATTTCATCCACTGGTGCTGAGATCTTGTCAAAAATCATTTATCAGCACAGAAAAGTCTCAAACATGCAGGCAATGCAGTAAAAGCATGCCTGGATAGAAAAACACACAATGGAAAACTCTCAGTCATGGATTGGCCTCCCCAGAGCCCAGACTTCAACATTACTGAAGCAGTGTGGGAGCATCCTGACAGTGAATGCAACAAAAGGCAGAAACATCCAAAGAAGAGCTTTGAATGACCTTCAAGAAGCCTGGAGAACTGTTCCTGAAGACTACTTCAGAAATTACAGAAAGCTGCCTCATAGAGTTCAGACTGTGCTGAAGAATAAAGAAGGTCATACCAAATAATGACTTTCAGGCTACATTTTGAACCTTATAAACGGCATTCATGTATATTTCAATAAATGGCTGCACCTGTTTCCTGTAAAATATGAAGAAATTAGAGATTTTGGAGTACTGAGCCACCAAATTAAATTGAATTAGACCAGTGCTAACTTTATGGAGGTGGGGGCAGGGAAACGGGCTGGGTGACATGACTGAGAGCAAAGCTCATGGTGCTTTCTAGAAAACGGGATGTTCAAAGACCACCAATAAAAGCCAGCTTAGAACACTTTATGAATTCCATAAATTTAAGGTTTTCCAAGTTGACATTCAGTTTTTGGTGGTTTATTTTTTGGTGTTGAAACCGCGAGTATCTCCCGAGTAGAGTCGATGCTCTCATTATTGCCCCAAGTTAACAAGAATGGTCTGAGTGTCAAAGTGTTGGAGTTTTCCTGAATGCATCCAAAAGTTTAATGATCGACTTTTAGCAGTCGCGTTCGCTCAAAAATTTCTACAGACACAGAGATGGGGGTGGCGGGGAGCTTCTTGGCTGCAGGAAGTGTTTTATTTCACACCTGATCACTGAGAGGTGAAAAGATTTCACTGTGATTTGCATCACAGTGCAAATCAACAAGCATTAAAACGGGAAAAACGTGGTCAGTTAAATACAAACTGGACTGTTTTTACTGTTATAAATACTTTCTGTTGTTTCCTTCGAAGAGGGTACACTGTCTTATCACTGTCTTAATGGGCATACTTAAACCGTATGCCTATTACAATGTAGAGATGCTGCCACTTAAAATTGCCGCACTCAGCTGGTGAGCCGGCCACAGCGGTCCACAGTGGGGGTGGGAGAGAGAGAGAATTCGTCCACAGAAGGATCCTCTGTAATGCTAATGATAGTCTGGGCTCTCTTATTTGTCTGCAAAGGTAGTTTCTGCCCTTAAAATCACTGTAGCGATTTACCAGAGATACGCAGTATTAATTTATTTTATCCAAAGGTGCGGACACTCTCTCTTTTGAGCGCAGCTATCAGAGCTCACGATTTTAATTTACAGAAAAAGACAAAGTGGTCTGTGGCAGGCAGTCTACTACATTTTAAAATAATGCAGTCTATAAATTATTTGTAAAACTGGTGATAGAACATCATGTAATTAGTGTGCTTATTTACTTATTCATCAGGTTAGGGTTATTCAGACCAAACATTAACGCCCCTCCTACCTGTCAGCATACGCAGTTTTTGTACCTATATAAATACGTAAATAAATAAATACTGCAGTATTAGGCTGGACACTGTTGCGCCATGACTGCGATTGTTGCCGCTGTGAATGTTAATTTGGAAAGCAGATTATAGGTCAACAAGTCATTTACAGCCGTCTACTTTACTGGCAGCAAGCATATATTTAGATCAGTGTTTTACAGAAAGGTTCAACATTAGGATTCCATTAGAATCATAGAACCCGTGAGTATAATATGTATGAATTAGATACAGCATAACAAGCTGTAAGTGAAAGCACTTCCACTATCACTGCTTCTCCTGGTGGACACAACACATTACCACCAGTTTTCCCAAATGCTGCTTAGGGGTGTTCCCACCCGTGGCTGAACTGCTGCGTCATGAGCGGGGGATTTCATTTCGGCCACGTTCCGGCCCCGAATCGGCCACGAACCGGCCAAGGTCCCGTCACGGATCGGCCGACCATTTTGAGTAGCCTTATCTGTAGCTGGCTCAGTTAACTGTCAGTATAAAAAAAAAAGCCCCAACTCTTTATCAGCGAGGCTTTGGTTTTGATTTGACTCTTACATTAGCCAGCTAGCTGTTACGTTGGGGTGTCATAAAATTTGTCTGTAGTAGTAAGTAAGCTAATGCTAGCTCAAGTAACAGCTAGAATTAACAACCGCGGTCAAGTGAGCCGTCACTTGTGAGCTGCAGATCAGCCGCCGCTTAAATTTTCTTGCGCTTCTACCCTAATATAAGCTTTATGGTAATGCTCGTCCTTCGTTGCCGAGTTCTGTACAGCGGAACAAAAATAACCAGTAGTTGTTTTTGATTTATATGTTCTCGTTCTGTAAAACACTATGACATATAAAAATAACATTTATTAAATTATGCATTTTAAGACAAAGTTGTGGTGTGTGTGTGTGTGTGTGTGTGTGTGTGTGTGTGTGTGTGTGTGTGTGTTGTTTTGGCGAAATTTAGAGAAGTACAGCTCCAGAAGTCCTATTTTTTTTTCCTCAATAAAGATGTGTTCCTTTAGTCATTTGAAATTTGATGGTAATCAAATTCTTCGCTCATGATTCGCTCTCATTAGAAATTTATTCAGGTCTTCATCATGGCCTACAGAGCTGATTTTGCAGACATCTGGGATAGGCTCCAGGCTGGATGGATGGATGTGGCTAATATTCATGCACAAAATCATAATAAATAAACCCAGGGTCAAGTTATAGGACTGTACAATTGTAATTATAAATTGACAATTCTGAGCCTATTTAATGAACTCAGTCCGTGTGGTTATATTTTTTATGAGGCCATTAAAGCTTATCATTGATAGCTTTGATAGATTCAGCTTCTGCCTTATTCACTCTACCTGGCTGTGAAATTTCATCTAAGGCTAGTTAAGGACTCCACTTAAATTACAGAACAAATCTGCACAAAATTCACCAAGGTTTGCTCAATATGGAAAATATCAAATTAAAAAATTCATAAACAATCAGCATAGGAAGTTGACGTCGACTTCTCAACAGATTATCACTCTGGCTGACCCCCCTTTGCATGTGGACCCAGTTTCATCACAAATAACTGCAGGAATCCACAGAAATCAGGTGACAAATCCACTCATATTCACCCAGGTCCATTTAATATGGAAAATATCAAATTAAAAAAATGGCTCTCTGGACTCTAGCCCTTTGACTGTGGGGGCTCCGTCTGTGGTCTCCCTCCTTCCTCCTCTGGGGAGTGCACGCAGTTACCATCTGGATGTCTGGCCCCAGGTCTTCTGAGCTCCTGGGCTGTGGATGGCCTGGGTCCCCTGGGTCCTTCCCTATTTGCCTCTGGATCGCGGGGGGCATGGTTGCAGTTTCTTGCCCTCATTATTGAGTACATTGCATGACAGAGGTGCATACACACACATTACTACAAACAATAAACTTGTGCATGTGAGTGTGTGTGAGTATATCTACTTTTCTTAGATTTTTTTTTGTGTTTTTCTTTTTCTTTTTCCTTTCTTCCTTTCGTCACCCCCCCCTTTCTTCTCCCCCCACCTCTTGTTCTTGCCCCTTCCTTGTTCAATTCAATTCAATTCAATTTTATTTATATAGCGCCAAATCACAACAAACAGTCGCCTCAAGGTGCTTTGTATTGTGGGTAAAGACCCTACAATAATACAGAGAAAACCCAACAGTCAGAACGACCCCCTATGAGCAGCACTTGGTGACAGTGGGAAGGAAAAACTCCCTTTAACAGGAAGAAACCTCCATCAGAGCCAGGCTCAGGGAGGGGGGGTCATCTGCCACGACCGGTTGGGCTGAGGGGAGAGAAAGACATGCTGTGGAAGAGAGCCAGAGATTAATATCAATTAATGATTAAATGCAGAGTGGAGTATAAACAAAGTAAATAAGGTGAATGAAAAGAAACAGTGCATTATGGGAACCTCCCCCAGCAGCCTAGGCCTATAGCAGCATAACTAAGGGAGGGTTCAGGGTCACCTGATCCAGCCCTAACTATAAGCTTGATCAAAAAGTAAAGTTTTAAGCCTAATCTTAAAAATAGAGAGGGTGTCTGTCTCCCAAATCCAAGCTGGAAGCTGGTTCCACAGAAGAGGGGCCTGAAAGCTGAAGGCTCTGCCTCCCATTCTACTCTTAAGTATCCTAGGAACCACAAGTAAGCCAGCAGTCTGAGAGCGAAGTGCTCTATTGGGGTGATATGGTACTATAAGGTCTTTGAGATAAGATGGTGCCTGATTATTCAAGACCTTGTAGGTGAGGAGAAGAATTTTAAATTCTATTCTAGATTTAACAGGGAGCCAATGAAGAGAAGCCAATATGGGAGAAATATGCTCTCTCTTTCTAGTCCCTGTCAGTACTCTAGCTGCAGCATTTTGGATCAGCTGAAGGCTTTTCAGGGAGCTTTTAGGACAGCCTGATAATAATGAATTACAATAGTCCAGCCTAGAAATAATAAATGCATGAATTAGCTTTTCAGCATCACTCTGAGAAAGGATGTTTCTAATTTTAGAAATATTGCACAAATGCAAAAAAGCGGTCCTACATATTTGTTTAATATGTGCATTGAAGGACATATCCTGGTCAAAAATGACTCCAAGATTTCTCACAGTGTTACTGGAGGCCAAAGTAATGTCATCCAGAGTAAGTATCTGGTTTGACACCATGTTTCTAAGATTTGTGGGGCCGAGTACAAGAACTTCAGTTTTATCTGAATTTAGAAGCAGGAAATTAGAGGTCATCCAGGCCTTAATGTCTTTCAGACATTCCTGCAGTTTAACTCATTGATGTGCGTCATCTGGCTTCATTAATAGGTAAAGCTGAGTATCATCTGCATAACAATGAAAATTGATGCAATGCTTTCTAATAATACTGCCTAAGGGAAGCATGTATAATGTAAATAAACTTGGTCCTAGCACAGAACCCTGTGGAACTCCATAATTAACCTTAGTGTGTGAAGAAGACTCCCCATTTACATGAACAAATTGGAGTCTATTAGATAAATATGATTCAAACCACTGCAGTGCAGTACCTTTAATACCTATAGTATGCTCTAATCTCTGTAATAAAATGTTATGGTCAACAGTATCAAAAGCTGCACTGAGGTCCAACAGGACAAGAACAGAGATGAGTCCACTGTCAGAGGCTCTAAGAAGATCATTTGTAACCTTCACTAATGCTGTTTCTGTACTGTGATGAATTCTGAAACCTGACTGAAACTCTTCAAATAAACCGTTCCTCTGCAGATGATCAGTTAGCTGTTTTACTACAACTATTTCAAGAGTCTTTGAGAGAAAAGGAAGGTTGGAGATTGGCCTATAATTAGCTAAGACAGCTGGGTCAGTGATGGCTTTTTAAGCAGAGGTTTAATTACAGCCACCTTGAAGGCCTGTGGTACATAGCCAACTAATAAAGACTGATTGATCATTTTTAAGATAGAAGCATCAATAATTGGAAAGACTTCTTTGAACAGTCTAGTAGGAATGGGATCTAACAACCATGTTGCTGGTTTGGAGGAAGTAACTATTGAAGTTAACTCTGAAAGATCAACTGGAGCCAAAGAGTCTAAACAAATACCAGCAGTGCTGAAAGCAGCCGAACATGAAGATAAATCTTTGAGATGGTTATGAATAATTTTTTCTCTAATGTCTAAAATGTTATTTGTAAAGAAATCCATGAAGTCACTACTAGTTAAAGTGAAAGGAATACTCGGCTCTACAGAGCTCTGACTCTTTGTCAGCCTGGCTACAGTGCTGAAAAGAAACCTGGGGTTGTTATTTTCTTCAATTAATGATGAGTAGTAAGATGTCCTAGCTTTACGGAGGGCTTTTTTATAGAGCAACAAACTCTTTTTCCAGGCTAAATGAGCATCTTCTAATTTAGAGACGCCATTCCCTCTCCAGCTTACGGGTTATCTGCTTTAAGCTGTGAGTTTGTGAATTATACCACGGAGTCAGGCACTTCTGATTTGAAGCTTTCCTTTTCAGAGGAGCCACAGTATCCAAAGTTATACGCAGTGAGGATGTAAAACTATTGACGAGATAATCGACCTCACTGGGAGCAGAGTTTAGGTAGCTGCTCTGCACTGTGTTGGCACTGAAGAGCATAACAATGAAGGAATTAGATCCTTAAACTTAGTTACAGCACTTTCAGAAAGACTTCTACTGTAATAAAACTTATTCCCCACTGCTGTGTAATCCATTAAAGTAAATGTAAATGTTACTAAGAAATGATCAGACAGGAGGGGGCTTTCAGGGAATACTGTTAAGTCTTCAGTTTCTATGCCATATGTTAGGACAAGATCCAGAGTATGATTAAAGTGGTGGGTGGGCTCCTTTACATTTTGAGAGAAGCCAATTGAATCTAACAATAGATTAAATGCAGTGTTGAGGCTGTCATTCTCAGCATCTACATGGATGTTAAAATCACCCACTATAATGATTTTATCTGAACTGAGCACTAAATCAGATAAAAAGTCTGAGAAATCAGACAGAAACTCTGAGTAGGGACCAGGTGGACGATAGATAGTAACAAATAAAACTGGTTTTTGATTTTCCCAATTAGGATGGACAAGACTAAGAGTCAGGCTTTCAAAAGAATGAAAACTTTGTCTGGGTCTTTGATTAATTAATAAGCTGGAATTGAAGATTGCAGCTAATCCTCCTCCTCGACCTGTGCTTCGAGCATTCTGACAGTTACTGTGACTCGGGGGTGTTGATTCATTTAAACTAACATATTCATCCTGCTGTAACCAGGTTTCTGTAAGGCAGAATAAATCAATATGTTGATCAATTATTAAATCATTTACTAATAGGGACTTGGAAGAGAGAGACCTAATGTTTAACAATCCACATTTAATTGTTTTATTCTTTGGTGCACTTGATGAAGCTGTATTATTTATTGTTTTTGAATTTTTATGCTTAAATAGCTTTTTGCTGATTTTAGCTTTGTTTTTTGGTGGTCTGGGAGCAGGCACTGACTCTATGGGGATGGGGTTTTGGGGGGATGGCAGGAGGAGAGAAGCTGCAGAGAGGCGTGTAAGACTGCAACTCTGCTTCCTGGTCTCAACCCTGGGTAGTCAGGTTTTAGGAGGGTTAATAAATTTGGCCATATTTCTAGAAATGAGAGCTGCTCCATCCAAAGTGGGATGGATGCCGTCTCTCCTAACAAGACCAGGTTTTCCCCAGAAACTTTGCCAATTATCTATGAAGCCCACGTCATTTTTTGGACACCACTCAGACAGCCAGCGATTCAAGGAGAACATGTGGCTAAACATGTCGCTCCTGGTCTGATTGGGGAGGGGCCCAGAGAAAACTACAGAGTCCGACACTGTTTTTGCGAAGTTACACACCGAGTCAATATTAATTTTAGTGACCTCCGATTGGCGTAACCGGGTGTCATTACTGCCGACGTGAATAACGATCTTACCAAATCTACGATTAGCCTTAGCCAGCAGTTTCAAATTTCCATGAATGTCACCTGCTCTGGCCCCTGGAAGACATTTGACTATGGTCGCCGGTGTCTCTAGCTTCATGTTTCTCAAAACAGAGTCGCCAATAACCAGAGTTTGTTCCTCGGCGGGTGTGTCACAGAGTGGAGAAAAACGGTTAGAGACGTGAACAGGTTGGTGGTGTACCCGGGGCTTCTGCTTAGGACTACGCTTCCTCCTCACCGTCACCCAGCCGGCCTGTTTTCCCTGCTGCTCGGGATCTGCTGGGGGGGGAGCTAACGGCGGCTAAGCTACCATGGTCCGCACCCGCTACAGGGGCCTGGCTGGATGTAGGATTTTCCAGGGTGTGGATGGTAAATGGACTAGTTCTTATATAGCGCTTTTCTACTCAGTATGAGCACTCAAAGCGCTTATACAACCTGTGCATTCACCCATGCACTCCCATTCATACAAGCACTTCCATTTTTTACTAAGCTAAGTGCTTTTTAATTAACTAACATTCACACGATTCATACTCCGACAGAACGGTCGGAGAGCAACTTGGGGTTAAGTATCTTGCCCAAGGATACATTGGCATGTAGCCTGGAGTAGCCAGGATTCGAACCGCTGACCTTCCGATCAGTAGGTGACCTGCTCTACCTACTGAGCTACAGCCACCCCATTGAATTGGAGCCGAGTCTCCAATTCAGAAAGCCTGGCCTCCAGAGCTACAAACAGTCTACATTTATTACAAGTATTGTTAATGCTAAAGGAGGCCGAGGAGTAACTAAACATGTGACACACAGAGCAGGAAAGTGCAGGAGGAACAGGAGAAGAAGCCATGCTGCTAGTGAGTCGGCTAAGAGCTAAGCTACTAGCTGCGCTAAGCTAGCGAATTTCTAAAAACAAATAAAGTCAATAATGTGAATACAGGTGATTCAGTAAAGAGTGTGCTCTAGATAAAGTAGGTGAAGATTACACTAAAATATGTTGTTATCCAGATAGATCGAGCTATACAGATTTAACAGGTAACAGACAGAAAAACACTGTGCTCCGAAACAGGAACAGGAAGTGATACAATACCGCAGTGAGAGCCAACCCTTGTTGCCTGTCAGACTTGGCATAAATAACTAAATAAAAAGATAAATAAATAACAATACAAACAATAACAAGAATAGCCTATAGAAAACCTATAGAGCTGTTCTTGTTAAAGCAAATATGTTTGGTACATCAGTGCATTCGGATCATCATTCCGATTGTGAAAAATGCCAGACATAACAGGCTAAAAAAAAAAAAAAAAGAAATCGGCAATGAAAGACGAGCATTACCATAAAGCTTAGGCTAGAAGCGCAAGAAAATTTAAGCGGCGTCTGATCTGCGGCTGGCTTGACCGCGGCTCAGAATTGACGGCTCACTTGACCGCAGTAATTAACAGCTACTTTCCTCTAGCTTTCTGCTGGCTAATGTTAGCTTTTACTAATTTGCCTGCTAGCACCGATAAGACAGGATTTTTCAGAGAGCTTAAAATTTGAGTTGGATTTATCTGTCTCCTGGGGTTGATCTGCTAACTTAGTTTCAAATTATTTTATCAGCTAATGTAACAAACTAATAATCACCAGATTTAGCATGGCTAGTTTACAGCTGCCTGGATTAAAGCTAAGCGCTTGCTAACATTATTGCTAGCAAAATTACATCTCAGTGGAAATGTTAGTTGGCTAGCTTGCCAGTTAACTTCACCAGCTAATGTGATCCATGACACCATCCATCCATTCACTTCTGCTTATCCTGTTCAGGGTCGCGGGGGGGCTGGAGCCTATCCCAGCCATAGGGTGAGAGGCAGGTCGCCAGCCTGTCGCAGGGCCAACAACCTTTCACACTCACATTCACACCTATGGGCAATTTAGAGTAGCCAATTAACCTAACCCCAGTAAGTGCATGTCTTTGGAATGTGGGAGGAAGCCGGAGTACCCGGAGGAAACCCCCGCAGACACGAGGAGAATATGCAAACTCCACACAAAGAGAGAGGGTGAGGCCTGGGCCAAGGTGGAACGAACCCAGGTCTTCCAGATGGTATTCTAACTGTGAGGCAGCAGTGCTAACCACTGCTCCACCGTGCTGCCCTCCATGAAACTAATGTGTGTAATATTTTATCCATCAGTGACTCATGAAACAGCACAAATAACTAGTAACTTTGTACTTTCTAACAGCTGCCATGGGAGATGTCAGCCAGATATATATAACATCTCTACACAGCATGTATCTGAACACTGGTGGCTCCATCATAGTGATACTCAGCAATACAGTAAAAAACTCTCTCAGCTGCTGGACAACATACATGACCTACAGGACATATATGACCAGGATGGGCTGAGGATGACTCAATAGTTTTTTTTTTTTTTGTTTTTTTTTTCAGGGCAACCTGTGCGAAGGCCCTATTGTAATTGCTTTGGACATTTTTAAAGTGAAAATGAAATGCTTTATTGAGGGCCTAAACATGCTCAAAAACGCATGAAATTTTGCACACGTCAGGTCTGGTGAAAATTTAAGTATTTTAATGGTTTCAGGCATGGCCCTTTCAAAATGGCTCTAAAGCGCCACCTTTAGCTCTATTCCCACTGCTGTGTTTCACATATATGTATGAAATTTAGTACACATATGTAACATGTCGAGACAAATAAAAGACCACAGGGTCCAATGCCCTAAACCCAACAGGAAGTCCGCCATTTTGAATTAAATGGATGATTTTAGCGATTTCCTGCCCTCATACGTTCTCTAATAACTCATAGGTTTTGGATGTTATCAACTTCATATTTGTTTTATCTTATCTACACACCAGGGGGAATCTAAATTTCAAAAATGATGAGTTTTCACCAGAGGACGTGGCTGTGACACCACAGTGAATTTCGATCATTCGCCAGGAAATTTTGATTGCCTCTCATTGAAACCTACATTATCCAATCTGGATCAAACTTCTTCAGTAGGATAACGGTCTGCCCCTGAACCCATACATATAATATTTACTGACAGTCGCAGTGCCACCTAGTGGGTACAGGAAATGTCATGTTTTACACTTTGAGGTACAGCTCCAAGGTGGTTGAGCAGAACCATCTCAAATTTCCCCTGGAAAGCCTTAAGGAGTTGGCCTTACATTGTTTTCAAAACTGTGAGTTTTTGCCAAAGGGCATGACCCTGGCAGGATTGTGAAGTTCAGTTTTTCACCATGAAGACAAAAATGGCAGTAACTCAAAGCCACATTGCCCAATCCGTGTCAAACTTTAGTGGTTTGATAAGCCTCCCACCCTGAACACAATGATGTGCATAAAGTCCCTAAATATTAGAGTGCCACCTAGTGGGACCTGGAAATATCATGAATTACCATGTTTTTTGCATAGCCCCAGAGCTACATTTCATCTACATATATGAAATTGTGCAGGCTAACATCCTAAGACATACAAAAAAGTCTCTTAGACCCATACCCGAAACCCTACAGGAAGTCAGCCATTTTCAATTGAAGGTGTCAATTTTTGCCATTTTCAGGCCTGCTATTTAAACCATCTCCTCCTAAGGTATTTCACCCAGTGAGACCAAAATGGCTTCAGATCATCTAGACAAGTAGCCCATCAAAAGTTATTCATGGTTTTGTAGAATACTCAACGGCCTTGTCACACCAGGCCGATGAATTTGGCCTTCGTTTTTCTCCCATGCCACAAAATTGTTTGTGCACTCATTCGCACGTGCTTTGCCCGATCAGCCTAAAAATGTAACCACTCATGTACAAACTCAGGCTGAACCCAAAACTACTGATTCAAGGCTATAGGTGCAATAGCGCCCCCTACAGTAGGAAATGAAAATTTGTATGATGGTCCACAGAATTAGTTTCTCTGAATTTAGTTTCTCTGAAATGCATGAAAATTTGTTTCAACATTCCTGACATCATCCTGATCAAAAAGGTCAATGAGACCCATGGTCTATTTGGCACGCCTCAGCCGTGACCATACCCCAAATACTGCATTGGGTTTATATGGAGAGCAAAAGATTTAGTTTCGCAGAAATGTATGAAATTGGTTACAGACATTCTGTACACCATCACGATCAAAAAAACTCAATCAGATCCATGCCCCATTTTGCATGCTGGATCAAGAAACCTCAGAGGGCGGCACGGCTCGAGCACGCCACGGGTCGACGTGCACCGGGTGCGAGGGCCCGATCATCGCCGCTTGTGGCTTTAATTTTGTTTTTTTTGGGTTGATGCTAGCTTGCACAGAGAAATACTGCAGCTAAGACTTTAATGATCCCATCTCAGGAAATGTACTTATTACTCAGCTCCAAGCATGAACATAGTGAAACAGCATAAAAGAGTAACAGAGAATAGTACAAAAAGATACAAGTGCTTAACCCCTTAACTGGCAAGGGCCCGGTGACGGGCCGTTTGTAGTCCCTTTTATATGGCAGGCTAGACCCTCCCATTTTTATTGACACGTCATTCGGCCAATCATGTAACTGGCTGCACCAAATCACCTGACAAAGCTACGTGACGCCCTCTGAGTATTATTGGCTCTGGGAAACCCATTTCTTAACATGATTGGCCGAATGAGGTGTCAGTCAAAATGGGCGGGTCTAGCCTGCCATATAAATGCACTTCATTCGGCCGGCGGACCAGACGCAGCCAGTTAATAGGCTATGAAATGGGTTGTTCAGAGCCAATAATAACCAGAGGGTGTTATGTAGTTTTTGTCAGGTGATTTTTTTGCTGCCAGTTAAGGGGTTAATAGATTTATTAGACTGCCACTCAGTTTAAGGTTTATGCCACAGCTGGCCTCAGTTAACAGCATCAGTAATTACCGTAATAATTTTTAGCTCTGCTGTTTCTAAGAAAAAGTTGAGCTATTGTTATGGTGGCAGTGTCTGTTCCACGAAAACTTTAATGTTGGCCATAACTCGAGAACGATGTGACTGAGGATGTTCAAATTCACACATAGATGCATCCTGTTCAAGCTGGACCATCAGACTTCACACACTTGATCAATGACTTTACTATAACAGCACTAAGAGGTTTAATTTTATTCTTGACTGGATTCAGTTCAGCGAATTCAGTCGTTTTTAGTTTTTGACACATTCCTAAAATAAGTGTTTTCTTGTCTTTATGACGGTGGTCTAATAAATGTGTTAAGCACTGTGTGTGTGTGTGTGTGTGTGTGTGTGTGTGTGTGTGTATACGTACACCCACAAAATATGTCTCCGTTAAGAGGAAGAATTTAAACCTGCTAACATACGTTGTATTTTTTTTAAGCACTTTGTCTACTTTTTGTCTTCATCAGAAGAAAAGCAAAGGCAAGAAAGGAGAGAAGACTCAGAAGGCAAACAGCCGGCAGGATGATGAAGGTGAGGGTGTTTTTATGTAGATATTAGTGCATGTGTTGCAGACTGTGGTTTCCTCTTCAACCTTCTTTCACTTCCTGTTTACTCCTCTTGTTTTTCTGAACTTCATGTCATGAGAATCTGACTAATGATGAGAAGTTTCAGTCAGCTGTAATCTGGCTGTGGTTGTGCTTCATATTTTGGGAGTATAACGGGCCGACCTCTTCCTCTCTGAGTAATGTCACAATGTTGTTTCTGAAAAGTTCTCGTTTCTGTTTGTGGTAGTTGGTTAAATGCATGTGTGATAATTATTGGGAAAGGCACAACCTTGTCCATAATTGGGCTGGTATTTGGATGGTGACACAGATTTAGTAATTCTGCTTCTGTGCACTTCCACCATGCATTTAAGATGAAACAGTTGAGATATGATTGAAAAAAATAATGATAGGCTCAAAGTGACCAGATACCAGGGCCCTGTGAGTGCTGTTTGGTCCACATCGTACCAAACTGTTATCCTGAAATGAGCTTCCTCTGAAGGGATCTGTAGTCATTTGGGAAAGGGTCAGAGTAGATCCAATGCTCATCTGTGCTAGGGTATCCTCCTGCACTAGGGTACCACCTAGCTGAGGTTTTTCAGGCAGGTGACACACCTGTTATGGGAATGAGATGGTGCTGCCTCAGAAAAGCTGGACGAACTGGCTGGAAAAGAGATTTGGCTATGTCTACGTAACAAATTGTGTTAGTTTATTCTAATACTTTCCAGTGGCAACAGACCCACGTGGCTTCTCAGTCATTGGATGAAAAAAAAAATGCCATCACAATTCATTACTCACATGTGATTAGTTGGTAGATCTGTCCCCCATTGGCCTTTATAAAGACAGGCCTGGGTAAGCCCCTCCCTAATAAATAATAACCCACTAATAAAAATTATTATTTTTAATTACTATTTCTGTGATATACCTTGTATGTTATGTTGTATTCATGCCATGCTAATAACCTCAACTAAAAGGAATTCAATTAAGAGAAACAAATTGTGAGGCACAAGTTTGAATTTAAAATATATATATATATATTTATAAAGCAATATGCACATACACACACACACACATCATATAATTAATAAATATATATATATATATATATATATATATATATATATATATATGGAACTCCATAATTAACCTTAGTGTGTGAAGAAGACTCCCCATTTACATGAACAAATTGGAGTCTATGAGATAAATATGATTCAAACCACTGCAGTGCAGTACCTTTAATACCTATAGTATGCTCTAATCTCTGTAATAAAATGTTATGGTCAACAGTATCAAAGCTGCACTGAGGTCCAACAGGACAAGAACAGAGATGAGTCCACTGTCAGAGGCTGTAAGAAGATCATTGGTAACCTTCACTAATGCTGTTTCTGTACTGTGATGAATTCTGAAACCTGACTGAAACTCTTCAAATAAACCGTTCCTCTGCAGATGATCAGTTAGCTGTTTTACAACTACTCTTTCAAGAATCTTTGAGAGAAAAGGAAGGTTGGAGATTGGCCTATAATTAGCTAAGACAGCTGGGTCAAGTGATGGCTTTTTAAGTAGAGGTTTAATTACAGCCACCTTGAAGGTCTGTGGTACATAGCCAACTAATAAAGACTGATTGATCATTTTTAAGATTGAAGCATCAATAATTGGAAAGACTTCTTTGAACAGTCTAGTAGGAATGGGATCTAACAAACATGTTGCTGGTTTGGAGGAAGTAACTATTGAAGTTAACTCTGAAAGACCAACTGGAGCAAAAGAGTCTAAACAAATACCAGCAGTGCTGAAAGCAGCCGAACATGAAGAATAATCTTTGAGATGGTTATGAATAATTTTTTCTCTAATGTCTAAAATTTTATTTGTAAAGAAATCCATGAAGTCACTACTAGTTAACGTGAAAGGAATACTCGGCTCTACAGAGCTCTGACTCTTTGTCAGCCTGGCTACAGTGCTGAAAAGAAACCTGGGGTTGTTCTTATTTTCTTCAATTAATGATGAATAGTAAGATGTCCTAGCTTTATGGAGGGCTTTTTTATAGAGCAACAAACTCTTTTTCCAGGCTAAATGAGCGTCTTCTAATTTAGTGAGACGCCATTCCCTCTCCAGCTTTCGGGTTATCTGCTTTAAGCTGTGCGTTTGTGAATTATACCACGGAGTCAGGCACTTCTGATTTGAAGCTTTCCTTTTCAGAGGAGCCACAGTATCCAAAGTTATACGCAGTGAGGATGTAAAACTATTGACGAGATAATCGACCTCACTGGGAGCAGAGTTTAGGTAGCTGCTCTGCACTGTGTTGGCACTGAAGAGCATAACAATGAAGGAATTAGATCCTTAAACTTAGTTACAGCACTTTCAGAAAGACTTCTACTGTAATAAAACTTATTCCCCACTGCTGTGTAATCCATTAAAGTAAATGTAAATGTTACTAAGAAATGATCAGACAGGAGGGGGCTTTCAGGGAATACTGTTAAGTCTTCAGTTTCTATGCCATATGTCAGGACAAGATCCAGAGTATGATTAAAGTGGTGGGTGGGCTCTTTTTACATTTTGAGAGAAGCCAATTGAATCTAATAATAGATTAAATGCAGTGTTGAGGCTGTCATTCTCAGCATCTACATGGATGTTAAAATCACCCACTATAATGATTTTATCTGAACTGAGCACTAAATCAGATAAAAAGTCTGAGAAATCAGACAGAAACTCTGAGTAAGGACCAGGTGGACGATAGATAGTAACAAATAAAACTGGTTTTTGATTTTCCCAATTAGGATGGACAAGACTAAGAGTCAGGCTTTCAAAAGAATGAAAACTTTGTCTGGGTCTCTGATTAATTAATAAGCTGGAATTGAAGATTGCAGCTAATCCTCCTCCTCGACCTGTGCTTCGAGCATTCTGACAGTTACTGTGACTCGGGGGTGTTGATTCATTTAAACTAACATATTCATCCTGCTGTAACCAGGTTTCTGTAAGGCAGAATAAATCAATATGTTGATCAATTATTAAATCATTTACTAACAGAGACTTGGAAGAGAGAGACCCAGTGTTTAATAATCCACATTTAACTGTTTTATTCTTTGGTGTAGTTGAGGAAGCTATATTATTTTTTTGGTTTTGAATTTTTATGCTTAAATAGTTTTTTTGCTGATTTTAGTTTTGTTTTTTGGTGGTCTGGGAGCAGGCACCGACTCTGTGGGGATGGGTTTTGGGGGGATGGCAGGAGGAGAGAAGCTGCAGAGAGGCGTGTAAGACTGCAACTCTGCTTCCTGGTCTCAACCCTGGGTAGTCAGGTTTTAGGAGGGTTAATAAATTTGGCCAGATTTCTAGAAATGAGAGCTGCTCCATCCAAAATGGGATGGATGCCGTCTCTCCTAACAAGACCATGTTTTTCCCAGAAACTTATCTATGAAGCCTACGTCGTTTTTTTTTTGGACGCCACTCAGACAGCCAGCAATTCAAGGACAACATGCAGCTAAACATGTCGCTCCTGATGTGATTGGGGAGGGGCCCAGAGAAAACTACAGAGTCCGACATTGTTTTTGCAAAGTTACACACCGAGTCAATATTAATTTTAGTGACCTCTGATTGGTGTAACTGGGTTTCATTACTGCTGACGTGAATTAAGATCTTACCAAATCTACGATTAGCCTTAGCCAGCAGCTTCTAATGTCCTTAAATGTTGCCTGCTCTGGCCCCTGGGAGACATTTGACTATAGTCGCTGGTGTCGCTAGCTTCACGTTTCTCAAAACAGAATCCCTTCTTAAAGATGGGAACCACCACCCCAGTCTGCCAATCCAATGGCACTGCCCCAGTTCTCCACGTGATGTTGCAGAGGCGTGTCAACCAAGACAGCCCTACAACATCCAGAGCCTTCAGGAACTCAGGGCGAATCTCGTCCACCCCAGGGGCCTTGCCACCAAGGAGTTGTTTAACTGCCTCAGTAACCTCACCCCCAGTGATGGTCAAGTCATCTCCCTCATCCCCAGACTCTGCTTCCACTACAGAAGGCGTGTCAGTGGGATTCAGGAGGTCCTTGAAGTATTCCTTCCACTGTCTGACTATAGCCTCAGTTGAAGTCAGCAGCACCCCACCTGTACTATATGTGAGTGGAGCACTGCTTTCCCCTCCTGAGTCACCTGACGGTTTGCCAGAATCACTTCGATGCAGTCCAAAAGTCTTTTTCCATAGCCTCACCGAACTCCTCCCACACCCGAGTTTTTGCTTTGGTCACTGCCCGAGCTGCATTCTGCTTGGCCTGCCGATACCTGTCAGCTGCCTCCAGAGTCCCACAGGTTAACCAAGCCCGGTAAGACTCTTTCTTCAGCTTGATGGCTCCCTTCACCTCTGGTGACCACCATCTGGTTTGGGGGTTACCACCACGACAGGCACCAACCACCTTGCAGCCACAGCTCTGAGCAGCAGCCCCAACAATGGAGGTGCGGAACCAGGTCCATTCGGACTCAATGTCCTCAGCCTCCCTCGGAATGCTGTCGAAGTTCTGCCGGACGTAGGAGTTGAAGATCTCCCGGACTGGGGCTTCTGCCAGGCGTTCCCAGCGCACCCTCACAATACGTTTAGGTGCGCCAGGTCTGTCCAGCATCTTCCCCCGCCACCTGATCCAACTCACCACCAGGTGGTGATCAGTTGACAGCTCAGCTCCTCTCTTCACCCGTGTCCAGAACATACGGCCGCAGATCTGATGATACGATTACAAAATCGATCATCGACCTGCGACCTAGGATGTCCTGGTGCCATGTGCACTTATGGACATCCTTATGTTCGAACATGGTGTTCATTATGGACAAACTGTGGTTTGCACAGAAGTCCAATAAGAAAACACCATTCGGGTTAGAAGTCTCCCAGTAAGACTATGGAGTCACCAGATGGAGCACTCTCCAGCACCCCACCCAGTGACTCCAAAAAGGGTGGGTACTCTGAACTGTCATTCGGCGCATAAGCGCAAACAGTCAGGACCCGTTCCCCAGCCTGAAGGCGCAGGGAAACAACCCTCTCGTCCACCGGTGAAAACTCAAGCTGGGGGGATACAAGAATACCCACCCCAGCTTGTCGCCTCTTACCGAGGGCAACTCCAGACTGGAACAGAGTCCAGCCCTTCTCCAGGAGACTGGTTCCAGAGCCCAGGCCATGCATTGAGGTGAGCCCAACTATACCTAGCTGCCCCAGATCTCTCAACCTCACGCACTAGCTCAGGCTCCTTCCCCACCAGAGAGGTGACATTCCATGTCCCGATAGCCGGGGATCAGTCCGCCAGGGCCTCCGCCCTGGGCCTCCGCCCTGGGCCACCGCCCGACACACACTGCACCCGACCCCTACGACGCCTCCTGTGGGTGGTGGGCCTACAGGAGGGTGGGACCATGTAACCTCTTCAGGCTGCGCCTGGCCGAGCACCACGGGCTAATTCCCAGCCACCAGATGCTCTCCCTCGAGCTCCCTCCCCAGGTCTGGCTCCATGGTGGGGCCCCGGTAACCCTATCCCGGGCAGGGTAAACTGTTCCCTTGCTGTTACAAACATTGGGGTCTTCTGAACCGCTCTTTGTCTGGACCCTCACCCAGGACCAGTTTGCCATGGGAGGCCCTACCAGGGGGACAAGCCCCCGGGCAACATAGCTCCTGGGATCACTGGGACACACAAACCCCTCCACCACGATAAGGTGGGGATTCACAGAGAAGGGGGCCTAGCTAGTTATTGGATTTTCCAGGGTGCGGAGCTGAGGCTCCAGTTCACTAAGCCTGGCCTCCAGAGCTACAAACAGACTACATTCATTACAAGACCCGTTACTGCTAAAGGAGGCTGAGGAGTAACTAAACATGTGACACCCAGAGCAGAAAAGTGCAGGAGGGACAGGAGAAGAAGCCATGCTGGTAGTGAGTCGGCTAAGAACTAAGCTACTAGCAGCGCTAAGCTACCGAATTTCTAAAAACAAAGTGAATAATGTGAATGCAGGTGATTCAGCGGAGAGTGTGCTCTAGATAAAGCACATGAAGATTACACTGAAATATGTCTTATCCAGATAAATCGAGCTACACAGATTATACAGCTAACAGACAGCAAAACACCACTGTGCTCCGGAACAGGAAGTGATACGATACCACACTGAGAGCCAACACCAAGTGACAGCACCACCAAATTGCATTATCATCTCATCTCAGTAAGGCCTGCACATAACAAATGTTAGGGAGATGTGTTTGTTAAATATCGGCTGAGTTTTAATTCACTAAAATTTAACATTACTCCATTGGTCAGTCAGAGAAACAAGGCACTAAAAAGGCATAAACAGAATAAAATGCACAGTGATAGATATAAAAATGCAATGATGGATAAAATGGCAGGATTTAAAACAAAAAAATGGAATAAAACTGCTGCAAATTACTGCTGTAAATGAATGGAGTTTAGCATAATGTTTCCATCATGTCTCAGATTTCCAGCGTTTGGCCCTTTGCCCTCCACCCCTGAGCTCAGTAACAGTCAGAATTCGGTTTTTATAACCTAAAGTGATCATCCTCACATTGACTTTTATCAGCGACTGAATAAAGCAGCGGCTTTGAAGGTTTGACTCAGAGGCCACACTTCCTCCTGTTTACGAGCAGCTTGTTCAAACTGCAGCCGAGGAACCACTCATCTGACGCAGGAAAGCATGTCGTCATCCTGTGAATCACTTCAGCTGGAAGTTCACAATGAAAACTACATTGATTCGTGCTGTAGATTTAGGCCTTATTTGATAAAATTCACAGTTTCAGTTCTCAGATGAGTTTTTGGTTTAAATCCCCTGTTCGCTTCATGTTAAAGTGTCTCAGCATGGACTTAAAGCATTAAACCATGATTTTATCTGAGCTTCATCACTGCTTGTTTTTCTCAGTTTACATGCTGCTGCAGGACTTTGAATGAAGTCAAAGTAAAGCTGGTCTTTGTTTAAACATCAGACAGGCTCCAACCTGTTTCTGCCTGAGTTTGAACTGGGATTATTGGAAAAATATGGATATTAAGTAAGCCCTTAAAGCCCCATTGGCTCCCGGTATTGAAATATGTGGCAGCTTGTTTTTGACTCCAGATGTTTTCTTCATGATTACCCTCACTGTGTCTGTGTTGGTTTCATCCAAACTGACGATGTCACTGAAACTGAACGAACAGATCGTGTGTCTGCACGTCGGTGCTGTAATTGACGGGTTGAAATAAAATCTACAGTGAGAAACACTTCCTGCATGCAGGTGTGATTCATGGCTGTGTGTTTTTGTAAGGGTGAGCTCGAGCTTTCGACCCTGGGAGAACATTCTTGCAGGATTCCCACGGTCATCAAAAAGGATCAAACTAAAATCAAGGAAAGTGATGTTTAAAAGGCCTTAAATGTTACTGAAAAATTAACAACTTTAACTTTTGAAACCAAACATTTCCAAAGAGCTTCACAGCGCAAGAGTAACACATTAACAGGACATACAGACTGACCTGCTTTTTCAGCGCAGACTCTAATTATTAATAATCACACAGACCCACAAACAGTCCTTTTGATTTATATTAAGATGTTTTCTAAGATAAACTTTAGTTGGGGAAATCTTGTGTCACAGCAGCCAAAACTTTAAACACAGCTATAACAAAATCTAAAATGGAACAGCTCAAAATTGATCACCTCAGGCAGGGGTCTCAAACTCAAATGACCCGGAGGCCACTACAGACTCTGTCATCTCAGTGGAGGGCCACTGAGTGTGTGTGTGTATGTGTGTGTATATATGTATATGTCTGTGTGTATATATGTATGTGTGTATATGTGTGTGTGTGTGTGTGTGTGTGTGTGTGTAGAATAGAATAGAATAGAATGCCTTTATTGTCATTATACAGGATGTACAATGAGATTGGAGGACCACTCCTGTTCAGTGCCATGTAACAGAAAATCAAACTCTCTAAAATAAAAATATTATGAAAATATTATAATCTAGTATGATCAATATAATCAAGAGATATACAGAAATAAACAATGTGTAAAATATACAAAAAATAGCATGTATAAAAATATATACATACATTCATTGGTGCATCTGTAGGTAGGTAGGTAGGTAGGTAGATAGGTAGATAGATATCTATAGAGAGAGAGAGAGAGAGAGAGGCGTGTGCGCGTGTATATATGTGTATCTATGCAAGCAATGGAGTGAACCATAGCAAAAGTAAAATTATTGAGGAAAAACTAACAAATTGTGGACTGTTTTAGATTTAAAATAAGTGTGCAACATTTGAAATCCCTGAAAGATAAATCCCTATAAAGATAAAAGAAGTTTATTATTAAATCAATGGGGACATGAATCTGTTGGTTGTTGTTAAATATTGTGGAACTCGACTTCCTTTTTGGCACCTCCTGAGTTTTAAGTAGTGACTACTAGGGATGGGTAGATGAGGCGTCATGAATAGTTTCGACACATTGCCAAACTGTATTGATACTGTGTCGATACTGTGTCACTGAATACTGACACCTGGTGGAACTTAAAAATCCCTACAGGCAACCTAGTTGACAGACTCAACTGACACTGTTGTGATGACCTAGTATATACAATAATATAATTTAAGTCACTGTATTTAGGGCCCGAGCACGAACTGTGCGAAGGCCCTATTGTAATTGCTTCGTTTATTATTATTATTATTATTATTATTATTATTAGGGCCCGAGCACGAACTGTGCGAAGGCCCTATTGTAATTGCTTCGTTTATTATTATTAGGGCCCGAGCACGAACTGTGCGAAGGCCCTATTGTAATTGCTTCGTTTATTATTATTATTATTATTATTTTTTTTTTTTTTTTTATTATTATTATTATTATTATTATTCAGGCAAATGAATTGGCTTTTTGGGGGCTTTATCATATTCAAAAACTCATGAAACTTTGCACATGCGTCACACCTGGTGAAAATTTAAGTATTTTAATGGGCTCGGGCAAGGGCGCGCCCAAATGGCTCGCTAGCGCCCCCTAAACTGGAGCCCCACCGCTGTGTTTCACGTACATGAATGAAACTTCATACACATGTATATCATGTCCAGGCGCACAAAAAATCCTCTTGGAGCCATGCCCTAAACCCAACAGGAAGTCCGCCATTTTGAATTAATTATGCAAATTTGCCGATTTGCAGCCCTCACACTTTTTCTAATAACTCAGAGGTTTTAGACGTTATCATCTTCATATTTGGTTTGTCTAACCTACACCCCCAGGGGAATCTAAATCTCGAAAATGGTGAGTTTTTGCCAAGGGGGAGGGGTCCTTATGCCCCTTTGAACTTTGATCATTCGCCATGAAATTTTGATTGCCTCTCATTCATACCTACATGATCCAATGTGCATCAAACTTCTCCAGTAGGATGAGGGTGCCCCCCTGAACACATACATATGACAATATTTAATATCAGTCGCAGCGCCACCTAGTGGGAACAGGAAATGTCATATTTTACACTTGGAGGTCCAGCTCCAAGGTGGTTTAGCAGAACCATCTCAAATTTCACCTGGAAAGCCTTAAGAACTTGGACTTACTGTGTTTTCAAAACTGTGAGTTTTTGACAAAAGGGCGTGACCCTTATAGGACGGCAAAGTTCGATGATTCCCCATGAACACAAAAATGGCTGTAACTCAAAGCCAACTTGCCCAATCTGGCTCAAACTTCAGTGGTGTGATAAGCACCCTGTCCTGAACACACTCATATGCATAAAGTCCATAAACGTTAGAGCGCCGCCTAGTGGCAGCTCGGAATATCTTAAAATAGCAAGTTTTTTGAGTAGCCCCGGAGCTACGTTTTATCTACATGTATGAAAATGTAGAGGCTCATGTAACATACTAAGACGTACAAAAAAGTCTCTTGGACCCATACCCCAAACCCTACAGGAAGTCGGCCATCTTCAATTGAAGGTGTCAATTTTTGCGATTTCCACGCCTGCTATTTGAACGAACTCGTCCTAGGGCATTTCACCCACTGACACCAAATTGGCTCCAGATCATCTACATAAGTAGCCCATCAAATATTGTGGAAATCTTTAAAAAATATTAAACGGCCTTGTCACACCAGGCCATTAAATTTGGCCTTTGTTTTTCTCCCTCACCACCAAAATTGTTTGTGCACTTGTTCGCACATGCTTTGTCTGATCAGGCTGAAAATTTAATCACTCATGTACACACCCAGGCTGAATCCATAACTACAGATTCAAGACTGTAGGCGCAATAGCGCCCCCTACAGAAGCAAATGAAAATTTGTATGACCGTCCACAGAATTAGTTTTGCTCTGAAATACATGAAATATCTTTCACCATTCCTTACAAAATCCTCATCTATTTGATAAGCCTCCTGCCCTGAACACATTGATATGCATAAAGTCCATAAACGTTAGAGCGCCCCCTACTGGCAGCTTTAAATATCATAATATACCATGTTTTTTAGCTAGCCCCTGAGTTACATTTTATCTACAGCTCTGAAATTTTGCACACTCATGTAACATCCTAAGACATACAAAAAAGTCTCTTGGAGCCATACTCCAAACCCCACAGGAAGTCCAGCATCTTCAATTGAAAGTGTCAATTTTTGCCATTTTCAGGCCTGCTATTTGAATGAACTCCTCCTAGGGCATTTCAGCCAGTGAGACCAAATTGGCTCCAGATCATCTAGACAAACAGCCCATCAAATATTGTGGAAATCTTGACAAAATATTAAATGGTGTTGTCACACCAGGCCATTGAAGTTGGCTTTCATTTTTCTCAATGGCGACCAAAATTGTTTGGGCACGTGTTCATACATGCTTTGCCCGATCTGCCTGAAAATGTAATCACTCATGTACACAGCCACTCTGAACCCATAACTATGGATTCAAGGCTATACGTAGCTGCAAGAGCGCCCCCTACAGAAGCAAATGAAATTTTGTATAGCATCCACAAACTTAGTTTCTCGGAAATGTATGAAAATGTGTTTCAACATTCTTGACATCATCCTGATCAAAACAGTCTATCAGACCCATGCCCTATTTTGCATGCTGGAGCCGTGACCCCACCCCCAAATATTCCATTGTGTCTATGCCAAGAGCAAAAGATATCTTTTCCTATAAAAGAATTCAACTTTCTACAGACCTTCTGTACACCATCACGATCACAAGACCTCCGAGTGCGGCACGGGTCGACGAGCGCCACGGGTCGACGCGCAGGGAGTGCGAGGGCCCGATATCACCGCTTGCGGTTTTAATTATTATTTTTTTTTTTTTTTTTTTTTTTTTTTTTTTATTATTCAGGCAAATGAATTGGCTTTTTGGGGGCTTTATCATATTCAAAAACTCATGAAACTTGGCACATGCGTCACACCTGGTGAAAATTTAAGTATTTTAATGGGCTTGGGCAAGGGCGCGCCCAAATGGCTCGCTAGCGCCCCCTAAACTGGAGCCCCACCGCTGTGTTTCACGTACATGAATGAAACTTCATACACATGTATATCATGTCCAGGCGCACAAAAAATCCTCTTGGAGCCATGCCCTAAACCCAACAGGAAGTCCGCTATTTTGAATTAATTATGCAAATTTGGCGATTTGCAGCCCTCACACTTTTTCTAATAACTCAGAGGTTTTAGACGTTATCATCTTCATATTTGGTTTGTCTAACCTACACCCCCAGGGGAATGTAAATCTCGAAAATGGTGAGTTTTTGCCAAGGGGGAGGGGTCCTTATGCCCCTTTGAACTTTGATCATTCGCCATGAAATTTTGATTGCCTCTCATTCATACCTACATGATCCAATGTGCATCAAACTTCTCCAGTAGGATGAGGGTGCCCCCCTGAACACATACATATGACAATATTTAATATCAGTCGCAGCGCCACCTAGTGGGAACAGGAAATGTCATATTTTACACTTGGAGGTCCAGCTCCAAGGTGGTTTAGCAGAACCATCTCAAATTTCACCTGGAAAGCCTTAAGAAGTTGGACTTACTGTGTTTTCAAAACTGTGACTTTTTGACAAAAGGGCGTGACCCTTATGGGACGGCAAAGTTCGATGATTCGCCATGAACACAAAAATGGCTGTAACTCAAAGCCAACTTGCCCAATCTGGCTCAAACTTCAGTGGTGTGATAAGCATGCTGCCCTGAACACATTCATATGCATAAAGTCCATAAACGTTAGAGCGCCGCCTAGTGGCAGCTCGGAATATCTTAAAATAGCATGTTTTTTGAGTAGCCCCGGAGCTACGTTTTATCTACATGTATGAAAATGTACAGGCTCATGTAACATCCTAAGACGTACAAAAAAGTCTCTTGGACCCATACCCCAAACCCTACAGGAAGTCGGCCATCTTCAATTGAAGGTGTCAATTTTTGCAATTTCCACGCCTGCTATTTGAACGAACTCGTCCTAGGGCATTTCACCCACTGACACCAAATTGGCTCCAGATCATCTACATAAGTAGCCCATCAAATATTGTGGAAATCTTTAAAAAATATTAAACGGCCTTGTCACACCAGGCCATTAAATTTGGCCTTTGTTTTTCTCCCTCACCACCAAAATTGTTTGTGCACTTGTTCGCACATGCTTTGTCTGATCAGGCTGAAAATTTAATCACTCATGTACACACCCAGGCTGAATCCATAACTACAGATTCAAGACTGTAGGCGCAATAGCGCCCCCTACAGAAGCAAATGAAAATTTGTATGACCGTCCACAGAATTAGTTTTGCTCTGAAATACATGAAATATCTTTCACCATTCCTTACAAAATCCTCATCTATTTGATAAGCCTCCTGCCCTGAACACATTGATATGCATAAAGTCCATAAACGTTAGAGCGCCCCCTACTGGCAGCTTTAAATATCATAATATACCATGTTTTTTAGCTAGCCCCTGAGTTACATTTTATCTACAGCTCTGAAATTTTGCACACTCATGTAACATCCTAAGACATACAAAAAAGTCTCTTGGAGCCATACTCCAAACCCTACAGGAAGTCCAGCATCTTCAATTGAAAGTGTCAATTTTTGTCAATTTTTGCCATTTTCAGGCCTGCTATTTGAATGAACTCCTCCTAGGGCATTTCACCCAGTGAGACCAAATTGGCTCCACATCATCTAGACAAACAGCCCATCAAATATTGTGGAAATCTTGACAAAATATTAAACGGTGTTGTCACACCAGGCCATTGAAGTTGGCTTTCATTTTTCTCAATGGCGACCAAAATTGTTTGGGCACGTGTTCGTACATGCTTTGCCCGATCTGCCTGAAAATGTAATCACTCATGTACACAGCCACTCTGAACCCATAACTATGGATTCAAGGCTATACGTAGCTGCAAGAGCGCCCCCTACAGAAGCAAATGAAATTTTGTATAGCATCCACAAACTTAGTTTCTCGGAAATGTATGAAAATGTGTTTCAACATTCTTGACATCATCCTGATCAAAACAGTCTATCAGACCCATGCCCTATTTTGCATGCTGGAGCCGTGACCCCACCCCCAAATATTCCATTGCGTCTATGCCGAGAGCAAAAGATATCTTTTCCTATAAAAGAATTCAACTTTCTTCAGACCTTCTGTACACCATCACGATCAAAAGACCTCCGAGTGCGGCACGGGTCGACGAGCGCCACGGGTCGACGCGCAGGGAGTGCGAGGGCCCGATATCACCGCTTGCGGTTTTAATTAGGGCCCGAGCACGAACTGTGCGAAGGCCCTATTGTAATTGCTTCGTTTATTATTTTTATTATTATTATTTTTATTTTTATTATTATTCAGGCAAATGAATTGGCTTTTTGGGGGCTTTATCATATTCAAAAACTCATGAAACTTTGCACATGCATCACACCTGGTGAAAATTTAAGTATTTTAATGGGCTCGGGCAAGGGCGCGCCCAAATGGCTCGCTAGCGCCCCCTAAACTGGAGCCCCACCGCTGTGTTTCACGTACATGAATGAAACTTCATACACATCTATATCATGTCCACGCGCACAAAAAATCCTCTTGGAGCCATGCCCTAAACCCAACAGGAAGTCCGCCAT